>NW_027266276.1:8620000-9221250 GCF_022045235.1 Haliotis cracherodii | reverse complement strand
GTTTCAAATCAACGTTGTTGTTATATAGAAAGGCTCTTGTAATCCGTGCTGTATGCGGTCGAGCCGGGACCTGCTGGAATACACCGTTGCCGTTGGCTACAATTGGGAGGACGTTTGGTTGGAGAATTTCGTTCATGTATCATTAAGCCGTAAGATTGCTCTGGACACCAATGCCGTCGTTGTTGACGATGTTGTCGACTCAATATGACGCGTCGAGCAGGACGTCTTGCTCGAATCGTACGGATAATGGTTTGCATGTCCTTGTTGTGATCATTCCTATTTTGAACTGGGAAATGTGTGTGTGTGTGTGTGTGTGTGTGTGTGTGTGTGTGTGTGTGTGTGTGTGTGTGTGTGTGTGTGTGTGTGTGTTTGTGTGTGTGTGTGTGTGTGTGTGTGTGTGTGTGTGTGTGTGTGTGTGTGTGGCTGCTTGTACTAGTCCGGACTGATGCCGATTTATAGTGCTAGCTCACTGAGATACCATGCTGCACTTTAACAGGAATACCCCACTCAGACACAGTATACTGACACAGAGCCGACCAGTCCTATTAACGCCAAGGGAAAGACATGGAAACAAGTACTATGTTTAACGTGTTGTAGTATGACGCGGCCGGGGATCGAACCCCGGACCTTCCGCTCTCCGGGAACAAGACCACGGAGGCGGTCTGTCAACAACAGAGAAGTCACTGTGATTAGGAAAAATGCCATTTCAGATGCAGATAGATGTAAACCAGCGCCTAAGATATGGATTATCGTAAATAAAGCGATTTCAGGGCTTTGGATGTCGTAACCACTCTTCTTCAACACAGACGTCGCCCCAACACGACCCCAGCATTGTTGAGAGCGGCGCACCTACACTGTGGTTCTTTGTTACAGGTTATGACATTATTCAGTAGCCACGCTTGTCCAAGGCCAAGTGGCCTTGAGGGCGGCATGACAACTGGACCAGCACCTGGTGGTGACAACACAACGACGTTTCCGCCGTTCCCGACGTTCCCGACACCTGGTGCTGTTACTATAACAGCCAAGCCTACCAGTCTTAAGAATATCACACTGCTGATATCTGTGGAAGTGTAAGTATATGTGGACGACAAAACATGCTGAACAATGATGGGTTGGGGTCACTAACGGAATGATGACACTCTCAAAACTCCAGTTCCAGGTTAGGCCACATGAGCAATTTTCTTCTCATAATTCACAATGAAATTTGTATGTAAATCGAATTTTAATGTAAATTAAATTTCGATTTCCAAACCGCACCGACCTACCTTCACAAATCTACCAACACGCCACTCCAGGGTTTGAAATCATCCAACCTTTCCTGATTTGAAAACTTATGATCATGAATCGCATTGCTGGTCGTGAGGTGCGGTGAGGTGAGGTGAGGTGAGGTGAGATGAGGTGAGGTGAGGTGAGGTGAGGTGAGGTGAGGTGAGGTGAGGTGAGGTGAGGTGAGGTGAGGTGAGGTGAGATGAGGTGAGGTGAGGTGAGGTGAGGTGAGGTGAGATGAGGTGAGGTGAGGTGAGGTGAGGTGAGGTGAGGTGAGATGAGGTGAGGTGAGGTGAGGTGAGGTGCGGTGAGGTGAGGTGAGGTGAGGTGAGATGAGGTGAGATGAGGTGAGGTGAGGTGAGGTGAGGTGAGGTGAGGTGAGGTGAAATTCTTTTAACATCGCGTTCCTGATTATTTGACTTATATAGCGACGTAAGAGCATATGTGTGCTTGTCTGATTTTACCAGTCAGAACTAATGCCGGTTTAATATAGTGCTAGTCCACTCAGATACCAATAACATGAATACCAAACTCAGTATAGTGCACGTGCCGACCAGTCATTGTGTTGGCCCTTTAATGCCGACCTCCAGCTAAGCTAACAATCTACCATCTTTTAACGTCTTTTGGTATGATGCGGCTCGGAATCAAACCACAGAGCTCTCCAGGAAGACGCTATATCTACTGAATCACTAGACTGCTTTATAATCATCAATCATCGTACTTCCCAATTTCGTGTAGTTTTCTGTTTATTTCTTCCTTTCAGACTTGCTACAGTTCTTATTCTAATTGTTGCTGTGATTGGCCTTGTGATTCTCGTCAACCGGAAGTTACGTCAGAACCGGGCGTCTCCTCCTGCCTACGGCCAACTTCTGATAGGCAACGATGATGATGATGATGATGCCTTCTTGCTAAAATTATAGACGGCTCACTATTTATACACCAAATACGAGGGCTGGTCAAAAAGTTCTAAGCCTTACAAACAAACAAAACAATTGTGAAAGTGTTTTTAGTTTTCTTTTTCAATTTAATCTCCCTGCTTTTAAATACACTTCTCATATCAATAGTGAAGCTTTTCAATTCAAGTTAGGAAGAAGTTTTCTGAAGACACCCTGAAAGACAATGGAATAGCTAGGTCACATATCCTCCCACTCTTGTGACATGCGGTCATGAATGTCTTGGAGAGTACTTTTCTCTGAAGTAATAAAGTATATGACTGATTGGTACTCGTGTCCATTTGGACCCCTATCACGTTCAACTGGCTGTCACTAATATACAAACGGCCTCAACAGACCAAATACACTTGCAATGATCTACTCAAACAAGGTACTACATTGACTAATTTACTTCACTGTCATATCCCATAGTTGAAAATTAGTCAGGCTTGGAACTTTTGACCAGCCCTCGTACATTCTGTTGATTTTATATAATACCGAAAGAGCCAGACCCAGAATGATTACAAAAGGGTGGCGATTTATATTTCAAATAAAAGATTTAAATCAAAATGTTCCAGTATGACGTAATTTGTTAATACACATGAAAAACAATCAGTTTGTAATGCCAAGCTGCCTTTGGTCCAACACGTTGAGAAGAGGTTACCGTTATTATCATATGGTCGTAAGTGTATATATTCTTTTTGTTAAAAGAGGAAAAAGACATTTTTGTGTGAACAAAGACAGGCAGTGGTAAATCACTTTCATACGGAGGTGTCGTGGATGTTGATTTTGTGAAACGTTCTCTGATTGGACGATCAATAAGTGCAATAGTCTAGTCCAATCATATTCAGCACATAAAAGTGGACTTGATGTCGCAAGGGTGGAAGGTTGATAACACGGTTTGTAACGCACTTGACTCGGGAAGACGGGGGAGGGCAACCACCTGGCTCTCGACCAAATGGCAAAAGCGCTGTGACGGGGGAGGGGGAGGGGGATTGCTATCGCCTTTTCGGCGGAGAAAGGGCAGAACGAGACATTGTGAATGCATCACCTGGTATCACACATGTGTAGCTGCAAACACACACACACACAAACACACACACACAAACACACACACACAAACACACACGGCGTCTACTCCAGGAACGAGAGGCGGTGAGGTAGACCCGGGTTTGATCCCCGACATGGGTACAATGTGTGAATATTGCTAAAAGCGGCGTAAAACCGCACTCACTCACTTCATGAACGTAACCGCCATCTTTATAACCTCATGATTAATTGAAGCTTACGTAAAATATGTTAAACCATGTTAAAAGGTCAAAATTGCCCGGTAGAATCTGGCAAGTCGTTGCTGTTTTGTTAAATAATATTGCAATCCTATACAAACTGTTGCTGGTCATTGAACGTGCTAAACTGATGATTTAACTGGACATAGCCCAAATCTATTGTCAGATTAATACATCGTTTTCAATCTTTAAATGTCTAACTACTTCAAGTGGCATTCAAGGATGGTATAATCAACAATGGAGTTCTATGAGTAAGTGAGTGAGTTGGGTTTAACGCCGCTTTTAACAGTATTCCAGTTATATCACGGCATGTCAGCTTAATGTGGGAGGAAAGCCCGAAGTGATGCAGGTCTAAGACGTTTACCACTTCGGTGAAACCCACGAGCACGGGTATGGTGCTGACAAACCTAGAAACATAATCGGGGCGAACCGGGATTCGAACCCACAATCAAAGGTTTCTGGCATGCCCAAGGGACACAACTCTGCACAGCGAATCGCGGCGACTGGGCCACCCGTGCCCCCGTTCTCATAAGGAAGAGAATTTATGGATGTCAACTTTTGATGAAGGAGTTAGCATATACTCCGAAACGTTGTGTTCCTCATAATAAAGACGTTGACATCCATAAATTCTCTTCCTTATGTGTATCACTTCTAAATGCCTTTCAAAGACTTAATCATTGTCATCTTAATACTGTCTTCCAATCCACTTGTCCATACCAGTCAGTGTATGATTGTTACTGTCATGCCTTGTCAATCCCATTTGTTCTAATATGTACATCATCGGATTTCTTACTTCAACCTTATCTCTTGTATAAACCCATCTATCATCATTTAATCGCGTATAATCATCCTTTATCCCCATGTACACAACCTTTCTACTCCACATTCTGAACATTACTTGCTTCCTAGCGGCGTTAATGTCTACACCGAAACGTCGCATTCATTGCAAAAATGAAGCTGTTTATCCATAGAACTATCTCCCTTTAATGTCTACTCTTAAATTTGCTTCTTCCTCTTCTTTTTGTTATATGATCTTCTTCTTCACTTTATTCAGTTCTTGTCTGTCACGGGCCGTTTTGTACACATGAAATACAATTTAGGTGCAAACAGTATAAAATATAGCACATGCCTTTGCTATTTTTAACAAAAGCAGTTTTAACATTATTGAATATTATCAAGTTGGAGTATTTGTTTTCTTACTGCATTGGCAT
Organism: Haliotis cracherodii; assembly: GCF_022045235.1. Classification (NCBI taxonomy): domain Eukaryota; kingdom Metazoa; phylum Mollusca; class Gastropoda; order Lepetellida; family Haliotidae; genus Haliotis; species Haliotis cracherodii. The sequence continues at coordinate 9,216,555 of NW_027266276.1, read as the reverse complement.
TAAAGTGCAAGTATTTTGCTGTATTCATATTGACAATAGGGTCTTGTGATGACAGTAGTGTAATACTATTAAGCTTCAGAATATTTGGAAAGATGTAAAATGTTGATATTATATAACTTTCCTATAAGATGGCTATAAGTTGGACAAATTAACAAAAAGTGATATTCGTTTTCCATGTGGTTTAAGTTACAAACTTTAAATTTTCTAAATTCAGGACGAATATGATATATATGTATAGACACAAATGTGTAGTTGTTGTGATCCCCAGCAGTAACGACCCAGCAGTGATGTGTGGTTTCACCCTTTCCCACTTGCTTGGATCGATGCTCATCATGTCTACCACAGTATTGTCTTGTCACGATTCGATTATTTGCAGGCCGCCGTCCAACAGCTGGCAAATTGATGAGTGAGGCGTTAAAGAACAGCAAACAAAAAACATGTTTTCAGACGGTCTAAGCAGGAATTGCCATCAGACGTCGAACAGGAAAAAAATACGCTAGATTGTCTGGTCTACTGCTGAATTTGGCTAAATGGCTGTCCTGTTTTCTACACTCACATCAAGTAAATATGCACTCATTGCAGAGTTTTGCTTAACTGCTCAGTAACGTCCTCAAATTGTTGCCGTGGCGGTCGGGTAGCCTGGTGGTTAAAGCGTTCGCTCGTCACGCCGAAGACCCGGGTTCGATTTCCCGACACAGGTACAATGTGTACAGACATATCTGGTACCCCCCGCTGTGATATTGCTGTAATGTTGCTAAAAGCGGCGTAAAAAAACATGCTCAAGGTAGTGTTTACAATCATATTGACTGTGACCCTGATACTGTGTAAATCGATAAAATAAAAATTACTATTGCATGGCAATGAATGCACTAAAATAGTTTTACGTTTGAGAAAGTATGCGGTGATTATTGTTCAATATATTATGTTCTGAACGAATGTATGAAATAAACAAAAGAAACGGAAAAAAGACTTGGATGCGTCCGACGTATTCTTTTTACTATATATCCCGGTAAAACGGTACTACTACTACTACTACTACTACGTCCGACTTATTATTTGTACGGTATATCCCGGTATAACGGTAATACTACTACTAATAATAATAATACTAATACTAATACTAATACTATTAATAAAAACCAAAGTTTTTTTCAGGGAGAGGCTATCTGAACGACCACTGCATCAAATATCTGTTCAGTGTATTGAAAAGATCAGAAACCTTGCAGAGACCTTCGTTTGGATGAAATGTGAAACTCATAATGCGATTCCACATGCCAGTGTACTATTTCACGTCCTGTCGACCGCAATTTGTCTATTGGAGTGTCTGCCCAGATAACGGAAGGTTGGTGGTTTGATCCCTGGGCGCGTCAAAACAAAACAGCTTGTACTGTTTGTTCCTTTTCTGACGCTCGGGAGGAAGGGGTAACAAGGACTGGTCGGCTCGGGGTCAGTATTCTGTTTCTATCGCTCTCTTGTGTGCAACTTGCGTGTATTTGTTTATTTGTTGTTTAATGTCGCACTCAGAAATATTCCAGCTGTAAATAGTCGAGTATGGGCCAGACAATCAAGTGATTGATATTATGAGCATCGATCCACACAATTGGGATACGATGACATGTATCAACCAAGTCAGTGAGTCTGACCACCCGATCCGGTTAGCCATATCTTACGACAAGCATAGTCACCTTTTGTGGCAAGCATGGGTTGCTGAAGACCAATTCTATCCCGGTTTTCGTCAACCCATGCTTGTCTAAAAGGTGACTACTGGATAGGATTGGTACAATGTTCAATGTTCTAGGATCGATAATTTCCATTCTGCTCTATGAAGTCGGACATCTAGGTCAGCAGAGGCACAGTTTAAGTTGACCTATTAATTTGACAGCCTGCCGTGAAGTGACACAGAATGACGTCCTGCTTAACCTGATTTAACCGGATTAGTTGACCGAGCTGGACTGCAACGCGACAGGCACCATGGATGGAGCCTATTAGCTGCGTCATCCTCTTTGCCCTTGTATTATCGATACTGCATATGCATTTATTCTTGTCACGCATGAAAAAGAAGTGAATCTGTCTTAATTGAAAGTACAAATTTCCCCTCAAAGTATAATCTGTTTGATGACACATGTACACAAAGAAAAAAGCTAAGCACACCCTTATATTTTTCATTATTGTTTGGTCCAAATATTTGTAACAGTCATGAAGAACTGTCTTCTCGTGATGATCAGTCATGCGTGACGAAAGCTCACGTGCCATGCATGGTATGCCCGTGCGGCATGCTACCCTCGAGTATCTCTAAGAGCAGTATATCCAAACGTTAAAATTTCTTTCTTAAGCTCGGTTTTAAACAGTTATTCCATGACATTGTGTGACCATGGCACGAAGGTGATTATCAAACGCCACAAGATGGCAAATAATCGGCGTGCATAACGCAGGAATGTCTTGTAATGCCATTGGTCGGAATTTGGGGTATCATGACACTGGCGTAAGCCGTTTAGTCGAGAAACATGCTCAGACCGGTGATGTACAGGACCGTCCCAGATCCGGAAGACCTCCTGTGACGACACATCACGAAGACAGGGGCCTTCTTCGTCTCATACGCCGAGTACAAGTACTCTGAAACAGCTGTGGTTGCCTAATCGTCGTTTCAGTACCAGAACCGTCAGGAACCGGCTGAAAGCAGCAGGACTGGGGGGTGGACGAGTCATAAAGCGTCCCTTGTTGAGAGATCGCCTTAAAGCTGCTCGTTTAGCATGGTGTATTGCGCGACAAAACTGGAATCTGAGAACCTGGAGACGGATCCATTGGTCAGACGAAAGTCGCTTTCTGCTCCACGTCACTGATGGAAGAACGAGAGTTTGGAGGCACCGGAACACGGCCTACACCTCCAGGAACATTAAATCAAATGTTGCATGGCGGGGGCTCGGTAATGGTTTGGGGTGTATCTCACATGATTGCAGGTTGGATTTGGTCACCATAAGGGGCAACTTAACAGGGGCTCAGTACATCCGGGACGTTTTGAGACAAGTCGTCGTTCCTCATTTTGACAACCACCCTCTTGCTACTCGACCTTAGTACATGGAGGACAATGCCAGGCCTCATCGTTCGCATGCAGTCGTGGATTACATGAGGGCCAATGCAATAACGACTCTTCCCTGGCCAGCAATAGGCCCTGATTTGAACCCCCTTGAACATGTTTGGGATAATCTGGGGCGGCGCATACAGGCACGAGATCCTCCTGTACAAGATTTACGCAAATTGGAAGCAGCATTGCATCGGGAGTGGTTGTTGTTGACCCACCAACAGATCCGACTGGAGGCATGAGACTTTGGCGGTTATACCCGCTACTGATCTGTTTCACGTGTCATGTCAAGTAGAGATTTTAAGGAACATCAAACGTAACTCGTTTACTTAATCCTGCAGCTCCATACTTTTTTTAGGTATTGTCAAAGGTCAAAAACAGTACCTTTGGTACTATGATGTTTTTGTCAGTAAATTTCAATCACAACTCACCAATATCTTCTTTATTTGTTGTCAAATTTTGTTCAATCCGATGACATTGTTATCGCCCAGCTCCTGTGGTCACTCATGATTTTTGCCATTTGTCATTTTTCAGAAATAGGGGTGTGCTTAACTTTTGTCTTTGTGTATATTTCCACCTCAACACCCGACTGGATTGTGCACGTGTATTTCAAAACATCAGCGCCAGAGAATAATCAGAGTCGAATATCTGCCCCCACTAGATTCCATTGGGTATACATGACAAGGTTGTGCTAACAGTTACATGAATAGATCGCTGAAAATCAATGATGACACCAGGCGTTCGCGAAATGAGTAAGCATGTCCACAGGCTTCCGTCAGTTTGAAAATGAACCCATTCTGTTAGTTTTTGTTTGTTTGTTGTTTAACGCCTTATTTAGCAATATAATAGGTATATGACGGCGGTCTGTAAATAATCGAGTCTGGGCCAGACAATCCAGTGATTGACATCATGAGCATCGATCCACGCAATTGGGATGCGATGACATGCATGAACCAAGTCAGGGTGCCTGACCAACCGGTCCCGTTAGCAGTTCTTAGTACAAGCATAGTTCTACACAACTAGGGTGCCAACGAACCTGACCACCCTATCCATTTAGCCGCCTCTTACGCCAAGGACAGGTTCATGGAGACCTATATTGTCATCCGGAATACCCACGTGTGTCACGACGTGTCAGCATGATGGTCGAGGAAAACCGACAGTGGCACTCGTTGGAGGCACTCTACCACTGAATGAAACCCATGAGCACGGAATTGGTGCTAAACATACCAAGGATCATGTCCTTGGACGGCTGATGGGGGTCACTGAGCACTTGGCGCAATGCTTTAGACGTCTTCGCCCATGTCAACGTAAACGGTATTGATCGTTTGTCCCCCGTAAATGGCTGCAGTCAGTCAACAGTGGCCGTGAATCGTAATTCTTCCTACTATTCTTTTCCCATGCATATTCTGAAAATATTTAGCCAATATATGCAACGAATAGGCGACTGGATAGCTCAAAAAATCTAAACAGAAGAAAATGCTTCACTGTGTAAAATCTGAATTTTGCTTTGTTTACATTTCAAACAAGTGCAGTTTTCCGAGCACAGCGTTCGTTTTCACACCTTCCTTCACTTCATAAAATGTAGTAGATATGATATTGGTATATTCTTCACAGAACTCTTTAACAGGCCATTAAAAACCGGAAAATCTCGTAACGACGAGATATTCGTGCGATTACCCAGACTCTTTGTGTTCAGATTGTATTCGGGGAGTCATCATTATTTAAATATGGGCAAATATTTTTGAGGCTTCTACATTTTAATGATTTACATCCTTAAAGAGGTTCTACAATGTTAAGATCTCATATCACAAAAATTAACGACTCATTATTGTACAATGAAACACAACAGAGATAAATAAACGACTCGGGTCTGGGTTTCACCGAAGTGGTAAACGTCTGAGTCCCGTATCACTTCGGCTTTCCTCCCACATTAATCTGACACGCCGTGATATAACTGGAATACTGTTAAAAGCGGCGTTAAACCCAACTCACTCACTCTCTCACTCACTTACTTTCGATATAACCCCTTTTGCATTATGGTTTGTTTAACATTTTTTTTAGCTGGGTCGTTTTACACAAACAGATGACGGATTCTACACCCAAGGGTTGGAGACCTACTCGTATCGTATCGTGCATAGACAAAAACTGCAAAAGAATGGACACGGAAACATTGTTAATTTCTCTCCAGTAAGTGAAGCTGAAATAAAGAATGAATCAAAGCCTCATATTGAAACTGAATGTCACTATGCTCTGTGTCAAGGTTCACCCATACGTGTATGTTGGGTCACTATTAAATGCTCAAAACGTCGCAGTTAGAACAATCGTTTTTCCCATCTGAAAATAGCCTGTGCTTGAATTCCATGAAACTTTATTATCATTGATGGCACCACATTTCACCTGTCCTCAAAACCCTCCACTAGCTGCCTCACAAACAGAGGATACATTTCCATACTCTGCTTCTCGCCCATAACTGTATCTACAGCGACAACCTGTCCATACTTGAGACATCAGATAAGTTAACATAAACATAGTCGTTCTCTCCGTTATAATATTTTTTTTATTTGAAGTTTACACGATATACGGTTTTTTCATTGGACGAGATGTCGGTCATGTGACAGCGAAATTGACATTCATAAGTGTAAGAACGACACAATTTGACGTTCATACGTTTTTCAAGAGACCGTGTTCTTGAAATGACGTAAACACTGACGGACTACTTCCACATTCATGGGGAAACCCCTGGAAACTCCCGAACACGAATACATACAGAAGCGATCTTTCTGATCATTTAGACCTTTTAATCGTGAACTCAGCGGTTAATATGCATTGAGAAACGTCAGAGGGTTTGACTGCATGATCGTTCACGAATGTCCTCGCTCCGACCCATCCTCGTGAACAAAACGAGGCAATACACAACATAATGATCGTAGTATCGACTCGATCCGTGTCTTGGCTGACAGTGACAGTCTACAGTAAGCTATGACTTTACCTTAGTGTCTATTTGACAGATCTTTCAATGATCGGCCAGTTTTTCAATGATGACTAAAACATGTAACCGCCACAGGTTCAAAAACAACTTCCTAAATCTCTCCGTCACGTTTATTGTGTCGGCCATTTTGACGATGTAAATGTATTACGACACGCTGTCATTGTGACTTTCTTACTGAGGTAGTTCTTTACACATCTTTCTCATCTAATGGGGATATTATTTGAAGACGTGTTGTGTAAGATGTTTCTGAGCAGTACGTTGTGCATACATACGCTCATGTCACCTCTCCTAACGAGGAACTATTTTATTCCGCGATACAGCTGGTTGTATGGCTGTCAGTGTAAACATGACGAAACACATACCAAATGAAATTGTGCATAGATCTCGGCCTACATCCTTTGATGTAAGAAATTGTGATAAAAATTAAAAACTCGCAAGCTCCGACGTTCATACAGTTTGGCCCTCACTCTATGAAGTTCATACTCATATGAACTCACACAAAGTGAAAGTCAATTCTTAAACTTGTACCAGCACCTACTGACATTACCAGGTCCTAACAGTAACAGCCATCAGCCATGTTTGGTGTTTGTTGCTTAACGCCGCACTAAGCAATATTCCAGCTATATGGCGGCGGTCTGTAAATAACAGAGGGCAAAGTATAAATTAAATAAAAACCAATCAATCAATTTCACTGCCTACGACAGCATTTTGAAAAGAGGGAGGGGGGGGGGATATCAAACACACACACACACCCCACACCCCACCCCCACCACCCGCCCCGCCAAATCCCCCCACACGCCCTATTCATGGAACTCAAGTTCTACGTGATTTCGTCGATCTGCTCACAAGCCAGCGGGCAAACCTGCCACACGTTATCCACTGCACGAACTAGCATATAATCCAGTTCAGCTGTCAAGTCGCTATCTTCTGAAGTTTGTTTGTATTAACAGCACATTCTGATCTCGGCCCATCTCGGCAAACTACGTGTCTATCAGGATGTCCGCTTCAAGATACACGGACACAGTCCGTCGACTCCACACGGTGCCAGTTCCATCAGGCAATAAAGACTCTCATCAAAGTCAGCGTCGATGTCCGCTATATATAATCTGCCGGCCGTTAAACGCGTTCCTGCTGATAACGGCAATTAACTGCTTTATTCCGGCTTTAATCGTTCCTGCCAATGAGAAGCACTGACGGAGATTTGATGCCGTTAACATACGCAGTGGTAAAAGACAAGACTAATACGTAGATTTCAGTACTTTTCGGTACTGCTTGACCCGACGGAAGTATTTGAGCGTCTGTAAACCTTTGATCATTTAGTGAATGGAAAGGAAGTGATACGTTTCCCTTACTATGTGGTATAGAAGAACTCGAATATGTCCATGGTGTAGGTACGAGTAAATACATGGACGGTGCTTCGGAAGTATTTCAGCTATCAAAAATAGACTTAAAAATATAAAAAAAGACTTAAGTTTAAGAAAAGTATTAATAGGACATAAACACCTGTCGACAAATGACATACATGACCTGTAACATGTCACGGATTTCATTTTTTTATGATAACATAAACAAATTCATCTATTACACATCGACACAAAATACATTTTTGGCCAGTAAGGTCATACTGAGGACGTTTTGTACATCTGGAGTCGATGGTGTACTTGCTGAAGTAAACGTGACAAGTGCCACGTACATGCTGTTTGTTTATTTGTTGTTTAACGCTGAACTCAATATTCCAACAAATATGACGGCGGTCTGTATTTAATGGAGTCTGGATCAGACAATCCAGCTATTGACACGAAACTGGGATACGATGACATGCATCAATCAAGTCAGCGAGCCTGACCATCCGATCCTGTTAGTCGCCTCTTACGACAAGCATAGTCGCCTTTTGCATCAAGCATGGGTTGCTGAGGTCCTATTCTGTACTGGAGCAGGTCCAGGTGAAACAATTCATCGATTTTCGTCGGCTTTTACAAATGAAGCAACGTTTCCGCGAACCAGTTCCGTCCCTAAATCTAAAAGGGCCACCGAAAAAGTGTTATAGTTTACATATTCTGTTTTGCAATGACGTGTTGCAATTGAGCGAGTGAGATTATGAAATGTTTTCTACTGCAATTTGTCCCCTGTAAAAAAAGCCACTAAATCATTTCCATAATCAAAAGAAATATCGATGCATTGTACGATTCCGACTGTATCATGAATCACTATCAAATAGTTATGAGTGAGTGAGTGAGTTTGGTTTTACGCCGCTTTTAGCAATTTTCCAGCAATATCACGGCCGGGGACACCAGAAATGGGCTTCACACATTGAACCCATGTTGGGAATCGAACCCGGGTCTTCGGCTTTAACGCTTAACGCTTTAACCACTAGGCTACCCGACCGCCCCTCAAATAGTTATGATATTAAGTGCCTGTGAAAAGGAGAACGTATTCTTCCAACAGGTAACACCCGTCACAAACACATGCAAATGCAAGTCAAGATTTCACCTGAAAAAAAGACGGAAGCGTATGGTAAAAGTCAACATTGGGAAGCAACGGCCATCATTTTTGTCACTGATGCATCAGATTGGAATGTCCTCCACATCTCTACCATAAACCTTTATTTAAACTTTGCTGATGACCTGTATGAAATAACCATGATCAAACAACTTCAGGAGCGGTCGGGTAGCCCAGTGGTTAAAGTGCTCGCTCGTCACGCCGAAGACCCGGGTTCGATTCCCGACATGGGTACAATGTGGGAAGCCCATTTCTGGTGTCCTCTCCCTATTGCTGAACTGTTGCTAAAAGCGCCGTAAAACCGTACTCACTCACGCAAACAACTTCTAAGCAAGAGTCGTATGACGTTTTTAATGAATTCATCGTAGAGAGTGCTTGTTAGATTTTAATTGCGTCTCAGATAGACATACAGACAGACAGACAAGGCCATCCCATAAGCAACGATGCGCTCCACACCAACCGGGTAGTTGACGCACTATCACGTATTGTCACCTCCCAGTTCCCATTGAGTGATTTTACGATACCGACGGCGTCCGATATTTCCTCGGGATCTCAACAAGGGTTTCATTGGGACTATAATAAGATCTCCGTGTGGTGCTTCCCATCGCCACAAAATCAAACTGACTAGTCGTGATGGTTAATCAACTAACACTAAACTCATCTCTCGGGTTCAAATGGAACACAGTTAACCTTTGTTGTTTCAGCTTCAAAGAACTGTTAACAGAAACCCATGGGACAACACGGCAAGTCAAGCATGACAACCCCCATATTACCCATCCCCTGATGCCACACGCGGTCAGAGGTACGCTCATCAAAATGGACGGGATTATGAACACAGCAATAGGGCGTCCCCGAACGACCACAGATAGCAGCAGGGCGCTGCCTTGCAGATACCATAATAACCACGCACACGACATGTCACAGCATTAATCCAATATGATCCCCGAATACAATGAAATGACTGTCGCCCCTTGTTTAAATATTTACAAGTAACGTTGGATACCGACGTTATGGTTGACGTCAGATTCCAAATGGTCGATCGTTTTTTATGTATCTTCTGGATGTTAGCTATTCCATCACCTTGTGTTTGTTGTTGTTTTTTAATGATGAGTAATTATTATGATGAAAGTAGGTCATCGCTTTCAGGTGAAAGTGATTTACATTGCATGTAATTGCAGTATTATTGAAAATATTGGAGACGTTGTCAGACAGTCATCCTTGTATATATTTTATACAAAGTCAACTTTCTAAAACTTTTTTCGAAAATGAAAATATGTTTTAAATGTCTTTAATTTTCTTATTTCCCTGACGTTTGATGTTTAATCAAGCGCCATCAACTACATATTATTATTTAATTAAACGCTTTATGCTATTGCTTCAAAGCAAACTTTTCCCATTGTTTCGCTTAAAAACAACAACGGACCCAAAATGTACCGATCCCTAAGTCGTTCTGCTGTGTTGCAAACATATTTGGTTACCATGAATTCTTGGTGGCCAATTAAGCACGAGCCTACGATCAGGTGAGTTAGTGAGTTGGGTTTAACGCCGCTTTTAACAGTATTCCAGTCACATCACGGCGTGTCAGCTTAATGTGGGAGGAAAGCCCGAAGTGATGCAGGTCTCAGGCGTTTACCACTTCGGTGAAACCCACGAGCACGGGTATGGTGCTGACAAACATAGAAACATAATCGGGGAGAACCGGGATTCGAACCCCAAGGGACGCAACTCTGCACAGCGAATCGCGGCGCCTTAGACGACTGGGCCACCCGTGCCCCCTACGATCAGGTGAGAATGGGTCATGTACATGTCTGTATATGTTAAATATATAATAATGTACACTTCTAAAACCACGACATAATGCCTTGCCGGAGATGACAAACATATGCAAAAAATAACTGCGCTCATCATCTTCTAGATACATTATTTGATTTATTCTAATATTTGTAAATCGTTCACGTTTATCATTGCACGCCTGACGTAACCTCATCTCTTTGCAATGTTCAGAATCATTTTTTGACACAACCTTTTCCCTGAAATATGGCCGCCTCCGTGGTCTAGTGGTAGAGCGTCCGCCCGGAGAGCGGAAGGTCCGGGCTTCGATCCCCGGCCGCGTCATACCAAAAGACGTTAAAAGATGATACTTGTTGTTACCCTGTCTGGCGCTCGGCATTAAGGGGCTAAAACAAGGACTGGTCGGCTCGGAGTCAGTATACTGAGTGGGGTATTCATGTTAAATTGCGGCATGGTATCTCAGTGAGCTAGCACTATAAATCGGCATCAGTCCGGACTAGTACAAGCAGCCACACACACACGTGCATGCACGTCGCTATATAAGTGCAATAATCTTGGACGCGACGTTAAACCCAATTTCACGTCACCTGAAATATGAACTAAAAACTAACATCGTTTTGATAAGAGAGCGATAGGCTGTCTCGTTCTTTGAAATCGGGCAGTCGTTTCATTAAAACGGTGGCGACAGCTCAATTGTTTTTGCATGTTATGGGGCATTCGAGACTATATAAACAGATTGATTATCATTAATCCTAACTGAATGTTTAAAATAATTATGTAACGACTATCGAGATGCTATTATTGAATCGAACCATCTGATTCCGATGTAGGTTGTTGATGCGATCAGAAGTATTGCCATCTCATGGGCGTCTTCAGCATGATGAGGACCGCCTCCGTGGTCTAGTGGTAGAGCGTCAGCCCTGAGAGCGTAATGTCTGTGGTTCGATCCCCGACCGCGTCATACCAAAAGACGTTAAGAGATGGTACTTGTTGTTACCCTGTCTAGCGCTTGGCATTAAGGGGCTAAAACAAGGACTGGGCGGCTCGGAGTCAGTATACTGTATCTGAGTGGGGTATTCATGTTAAACTGCGGCATGGTATCTCAGTGGGCTAGCACTATAAATCGGCATAAGTCCGGACAAGTACAAGCAGCCACACACACATGTGCATGCGCGTCGCTATATAAGTACAATAATCTTGGACGCGACGTTAAACCCCATTTCTCCTCACCTCAAACATCATGATTTTCAAAGGAGGTCGTCTCACTTTACCGGCATCTTATTGGTTAGAATTAGAATTAAACTTAGATCGGTTGATTGTCTCGTATCTTTTAGAGTTTGTGTCTGAATATTGTTTTGCGCCGCGTCAATATTCAAGTTACATCACCACGGCGTCTAACTAACGGAAGGACTGAATAATGTGTGTCATTGTACCGGTTGGTTGGTTGGTTGGTTTGTTGTTTAACGCCGCACTCAGCAGTATTCCAGCTATATGACGGCGGCCTGTAAATAATCGAGTCTGGACCAGACAATCCAGTGATTGATATCATGAGCATCGATCCACGTAATTGGGATCGATGACATGCATCAACCAAGTCAGCGAGCCTGACCACCCGATCCCGTTAGTCGCCTTTTACGACAAGCATAGTCACCTTTTACGGCAAGTATTGGTTGCCGAAGACCCATTCTATCCCGGAATCTTCACGGGTTCATTGTACCGGACAATAAGGTTCTTGGTCAGGCCGTTGACCACATGGAGTCAACTCGATGCATTCTGAGCGCTGATATCTTCATCGCTGAAATAATTCTGACTGACGTTAAATGCCTTTTCCAGATCAACTGAGAGGAAGCAGCAGAACTGGGCAGCTGGAAATAAAGTTGATTTGAATTTTCACGTGACTGCTTAATTTATTTGATTTTCAGCTGAAAGTGTTTGTCATAAGATCAGATAAACACGAGGAATTGATTATCACATTGTGTGACCTGATAGATGACATGTTATGGTACACTGACATATAGATCTTATAAGTGATGTGAAACTGGTACCGCCTTGATTGTTGCACTTATATTGTGTGTGTATATGTGTATGTGTGTGCGTGCGTGCGAGCATGCGTGCGTGTGCGTGTGCGTGTGCGTGTGTGCGTGCGTGCGTGAGTGTGTGCTTGTAAGAGTCTGAACTAATGCCGGTTTATTGTGCTAGCCCACTGAGATACCACGTCGACGGTTTAACACTGATACCCCACTCACAGAGTATAATGACTTCACGACGACCTTCTTCTAACATCTTTTCTGTGACTCGGCATCGAACCACCGACATTTTGCTCTCCAGGCAAACGCTCTATCGACTAGACAACGAGACTAGGTTTATAATCATCAATCGTCGAACTTGCCATTTTTCTCAAGTTCAAGTTTGAGTTTTTGTTGTCTTCTTCTGCTTGTCTGCTTACAGACTGACAACGGTTATTATTCTAATCGTGGCTGTGCTTGTCCTTCTGATTCGCTTCAAACGGAAGTTACGTCAGAATCGGACATCTCCCCTCAGATCTGACTTTCGCTCGCCTATTTTTCCATTGATCAAAGTCTTTTCGCTTATTTTCCTTCGGGTTCTAATATGACTGATCATTATTGGCAATCACTCGTTCCATGCTTTTAGACACTGCGACGCCAAAAACAATCATTCACGAATTCCCCTTCGCACTTTATTTTATGCATTTAAGAAATAAAGTTTGCTCTGATGTGGTTTTTTTGTTTGTTTGTTGTTTAACGCGACACACAGCAATATTCTAGCTAAATGACGGCGGACCAAACAATCCAGTGATTGACATCATGATCATCGATCCACGCAATTGGGATACGATGATATGCATTAACCAGTCAGCGATCCTGACCACCCGATCCCGATAGTTGCCTCTTACAACAAGCAAAATCGGCAACTCCCCCAATGTGTAGTGTCTTACAGTTAAAGATTTGACATTGTAATAGTTCAGGGCAAAACTATACTTTATTAGACTACACAAAGGGGTGGAACGAGCAACATACTAGCCTCCAAATTTATGATTAGCATTGGTTTTGTTACTACAGATGGGTTTAAAATGAAACCTGTAACGGGCGGTGCCTTAATTGAAAAGCCTTGAACAGGGCTAATTGATGGGTGATTCACCTAACTGCATGCACTCTGACGTTAAGAGACAAAGTACGTTATGAACAAAATAAAACACGACTAAAATTGGATATTTGTGGTGTATCTAAAAGGCATTTTATTCTCCGTTTAGAGAGTTATTATAATCCATAACCCAATGCATCAACAAGAAGGACTTCAAATTTAGGTTTTTATAATAATTTGCTTTGGTTCAATTTCCTGAAAACATTCAACAAGTGCATTGTGGTTGGTTTGGTTTGGTTTGTTGTTTAACGCCACACTCAGCAATATTCCAGCTATATGACGGCGGTCTGTAAATAATCGAGTCTGGACCAGACAATCCATTGATTTACATCATGAACATCGATCTACGCAATTGGGATCGATGACATGCATCAACCAAGTCAGCGAGCCTGACCACCCGATCCCGTTAGTCGCCTTACGGGATTGTGGTAACCGACTCAGTTACTTACACCTAGCTGACGTTTGGTGTCGATGGGTACTGTTAGTTGAGGTGTTTTCTGTCGTAAAAGTTACAACTTTGTTTCCATAACTGATGCTAGCAGACTGCAGCAACTGCAAGTCAAGGAATGCCGTTTTTATCGAGTTTGATATCGATAATGGCGTGAATAGACGGCCTTGGGCGTTATATGGCGTTACCGTAGGACGAACATGGCGGCGGAAGAGCAACAGGCCGTTTGGTTTGACTACTGTATTTTTCTAAATTCCTAAGACTGAGCAACAGGTGTACATGTGATTAGGAAACTCTTCAAGAAAAACTAATGCCTCTAGACAGCCTTAGTTCCTCGAGCACTAACGTCCGACACGGACCACTTTGTGGGTGTTGTTCCATGGACACATTGGTTTGTTTGTTTGTTTATTTGTTGTTTAACGCCGCACTCAACCAAGTCAGCGAGACCTATTTTAATTCGGTCTTCACGGGGTGACCTGTGTAGTTACATCCGCCAGTTTGTGTTGTGCATCAGACATATCTGCATCACCAACAACACAATCGTTGTCTCTCTCAGTAACCGTCACTCTGTAACCACGTGGTATAAGGCACTGAAACTCTCTGTCTGGAGTTGTTTCCCTTTAGTGTCCCAGGATCCGCTCTTCAGTGGTGCGATATCCTGTTTCACCTGGCTTATAAGGTCTGTAAGCACCATTCCGATGCCGATTCGTGAAGTCAAAGTCATAAACATTGAAGTTATGATAACTTTTGGAAGTTCATCCACATTATTCGTTCGTTTGTTTCTTTGTTGTTTAACACCGCGCTCAGTAATATTCATGATGGAGATCTGTAAATAATTGAGTCTGGACCAGGCAATCCAGAGATTGAAATCCTGAGCATCGATCCACGCAATTGGGATACGATGACACATTGGTATGAATATATTTGTGAAAACCCCGCTGCATTAGAGATGGTTGACACGTATTGCTGTATTTCTACTCGGGTAATAACATTCAAATATTCAACAAGTTTAAAGAATCTACATCATCGATTAATAATTGATGTACATGTAGAAGCGCCATCTTGCTTGCCACTGATGAAAGAACGATGTTACCAAAGGTTAGTTCATGGGGAGGTAATTGGAACAGCGCCGTGACGTCAGGCCAATATAACGCAACTTAGACTGTATACTTTATCGCAGGATTAAGTAGACTCGGCGCTTTTAGCGAAACATCTTGGAATGAACATATGTAAGACGTGCGTGAGTATCACTAAGGTACATAACGGGATCCGGGGTAGAATAGGTCTTCAGCAACCTATGCTTGGCGAGTATGGTAAAAGGCGAGTATGCTTGTCGTAAAAGGCGACTAACGGGATCGGGTGGTCAGGCTCGCTGACTTGGTTGATGCATGTCATCGTATCCCAATTGCGTGGATCGATGTTCATGATGTCAATCACTGGATTGTCTGGTCTAGATTCGATTATTTACAGACCGCCGTCATATAGCTGGAATATTGCTGAGTGCTGCGTTAACCAACAAACCAACCAATTGCAACCAACATAACGACGACTCACGCACAAGCTATAAGTTATATATATTCCATATAACCCATTACGGGCCTCAACCCAAAACGCACCCCTATCGAATGTATATAAACGCGGATGCGTTGTCAGTTGCATGCTGGGGCCAATGTGGTCTCTTCTGTAAAATGGCGGATGTTCATGCCTCAAGAATAAAGTAGTTGTACACAAAAATCTCTCGTCAATCGATATTATAGTCCACAACGCACATCTTACAAAAACAATTTAATGCCATTGTTTGGCGAGTGAAAGACAACATGTCACACGCAGTGCTCAAATCTCAAGTTTCATGTTTTGAAAGCCTTTGTAAAAATTGTGGGCAGACTTTTGACCTTTAACATTTTCAGAATCGACGCAAATGTTTGTTTTCTGTTTGCTTGTTGTTAAACGCCGCACTATATGACGGCGGTCTGTAAATAATCGAGTGTGCACCAGGCAATCCAGTGATTGACATCATGAGCATCGATCCGAGCAATCGAGATACGATGACATGCATCAAATCAAGTCAGCGAGCCTGACCACCCGATCCCGTTAGTCGCCTCTAACGACAAGCATAGTCGCCTTTTACGGCAAGCATGGGTTGCTGAAGACCTATTCTATCCCATATCTTCACAGGTCTCGACACAAATGAAAACAGTCCATATAGTTGGCTATAGCATCATGTTTGTAGCCTTCATACATCATCATAATTCCCGTGAAGATCCGGGGTAGAATAGGTCTTCAGCAACCCATGCTTGCCGTAAAAGGCGACTATGCTTGTCGTTAAAGGCGACTAATGGGATCGGGTGGTCAGGCTCGCTGGCTTGGTTGATGCATTGTGCGTATCCCAATTGCGTAGATGCTTATGATATCAATCACTGGATTATCTGGTCCAGACACGATTATTTACAGACAGCCGTCATACAGCTGGCATATTGCTGAGTGCGACGTTAAACAACAAACAAATAAACAAATCATTCATCATTATATATATTTTTAGTTCAGCGATACTCTCCAAAACATCATTCCGATTGTCACATTGGCCGGAGTGTGCTTAGGCCACACCTCCAGCTTACTTTCTTATCAGCTATTTTGTTAACACGTGAAGATACAGCCACAGGGTCGATGCGCAGGACCAAATTCTTCTGTTTTGTCCTGGAAAAGTGGGAAAAAAATAAAATCAGAACTTTTTCTGCAGTCAGTCATTAATATTTAAAACCCATTTTCACCTATTTTCGTTACAATCATCTTTCTTGTTGTCCAATTAAAGCGTTGTCATTTAATTATTAAGGAGGAAAATACGAACAACATTTACTTATATTTTGTCCAATTATTCAGTCTACATTTAACGACGGCAGCTGGTTAAAGGGTCACTGTATGAACTGTGTCTGAAATGTGTTTTGACCAGAGATAACTTTATACCCGAACATTTCCAGGCAGAGACGTCAGCCCAATGTGACTATATTGCTCTTTAAGACTTCAAAACAAGTCTTATTCAAATAATGAGCTTCTGAAACATGACAATGTTATAAATAAAAACACAGATATATGTTTTTAATTTACCGGATTTTTTATGGCCAGACTCGCGTATTGGTTTATCAGATTTGTTTTACCCACCCACTGGGGGCAGGTCTTTCTGTGGGGTATTAAATCAGTTTTGTTTTATCTACGCACCTGGGTGAGGTCTTACTATAGGTTTAACAGTAGGAATTAAGAGTTAAATCTCAGCTAGCGTGGGAAGGGGTAAGAACCACAGCAGGAAGATCTGGAATCAGCAAATTTGGGAGGGGTTAAGTCCAACTGCCGGAAGAACTTACAATGGTGGTAGAGGTCGTCACACTCTGCTAAAACCAATCAGGGTAGACACAAATTTATGGATAACAACTTCTTTAATACTGTGAAAAGCGACGTTTCGGTGTAGATCCTAAAACCGTTGTCAAGCAAGACTGAATGTGCTCTTACTTACTTATGTTGGAGAATTAACGTGCGCTTTCCGACTGCAATGTGTTTCCAAAAAGGGGAAGAGTGAGTTTGTGCAACCCAGGAGGGGGCTTTAGGGGTTACTTATATAGTAA
Source organism: Haliotis cracherodii (assembly GCF_022045235.1). Taxonomy (NCBI): domain Eukaryota; kingdom Metazoa; phylum Mollusca; class Gastropoda; order Lepetellida; family Haliotidae; genus Haliotis; species Haliotis cracherodii. The sequence goes on along the minus strand of NW_027266276.1, from coordinate 9,198,973 downwards.
TTTTGAAATTTTGAGATTTGGAAAGAATGCCAAGAGTGGGTGGGGGACGAACTAAGGGAGCTGTGTGTGTTGGGTGGTTATCAAATAAGGTAGGTTTGGTTTTAATATTTTATTTGGGGTTTAAATGCGACTAATTAGTCCTGTTTTTATTAGGTATATGCCTAAGGCTTTGAATTTTTCTAATTTATTTTGTGGATTTAGGATTGATTCTAGTGTAAGTCCGGTTTTAAGATTTAGGGTGGTCTGTAGTGTTGTTCGGTGTGTTGGGTAGTGTGTGCAGTGAATGAGTACGTGTTCTGGTGTTTCTTGTTGTTTGCAATGTGGGCAGTTTCCTGTTGTGTGTAGTTTAGCTATTTTACGGTGATTATTTAGTTTGGTGTGGCCTGTTTGTAGTTTGGTAATTATTCTGTCGATTTTTTTGGATGGGTGTAGTATTTTGGGTTTATTTAGGGTTTTTTTGAGTACTTTCCTGATTTGGCTATTTGAGTTTTGGTATATATTTTGCCATTTTTTGTTAATTTTTTGTTTAGTGACACTTTTGATTTCTGATTTTGAGCTGGGTAAGTTTAAGCTTATTTCTGGGAGTTTAAGGGATAATTTTGCTGCTTTATCTGCCTTTTCATTTCCAAAGATTCCTACATGGGCGGGGATCCAAATGAACTCTATTTGTTTACCTACCTTAGTTAAGTTGTTTGAGCTATTGAGTATTTGATTTATTAGTTTGGGGCGGTTTTTAGTGTTTTTATTTTTGAGGGCTTGTAGTCCACTGAGGGAGTCGGTTAGGATGAGGATTTTTTGGTGTTTTTTAGATTGCTGATTGTGTAGTGCTGAGGCCATGCCCATTAGTTCGGCCGTGAATATGGATTGGTTGTTTGGGAGTCGGTAAGATTGTGTGTCTTTGGTTGGTTGTGCGATGTGGACTCCGAAACCTGTGTGTTTTGAGATCGGATCTGAGGATCCGTCTGTGTATATGTGACACCAATTTGGCCAATTTTCATGTATGTATGCTAGTGTGGTGGTTTTAGCGATGTTAGGATCGGTCTGTTTATTTAGTGTATCGGCTAGTGTTGTGTCTATTTTTGGTATTTTAAGTTTTGGAGTGAAGATATTGGATGATTTATTGTTTTGTTTAAGATTATTTATTTTGTGTTCGTTTAGGTAATTGGTTATTCTTTGGGAAATTGGAGTAAGTAGTGGATGTTTCCGGGCTAGGGCTTGGTTTCTAGGGCTAATATTTTGTTTTATTAAGTTTTCGATTAGTGGGTTTGATTGGGACGCGGCCCAGAAGTTTAGGGTAAGTTGTTCCCTACGTAGTTTAAGTGGCATTTCTCCTGTTAAGGCCTGGAGTGAGGTGGAAGAGGTGCCATGTTGAGTTCGTGTGATTAGTTTTAGGGCCTGATACTGGATTGAGTCTAGTTTTTTAATGAGAGAGTTATTTAAGGTGTCGTAAATGGCACTGCCATAGTCTAGTTTGGACCTAATTAGTGATATATAGAGTGAGAGGAGGGTGTTTTTAGAGGCCCCCCAGTTGGAGCCGGTTAGGCATCTTAACGTGTTTAGGTCTTTGCTGCATCTGGTTACAAGGTTTTTAATGTGAGCATCCCAGGTAAGATGTTCATCGAAGATTAATCCTAAGAATTTGGTTTGTTTTTGGAATTTGATTGGTTTGTTGTTTAGTTGGAGGTTTAGGGTGGCGGGTTGCATATTTTTGTGTTTAAATACTATTCCTGTGGTTTTTTCTGAGTTTAGGGAGAAGCCCCAATTGTCAGCCCATTTTTGTATTTTATTAAGAGATTTTTGTAGTAAGTTTTGGGCCATTTTAATGCTTTTAGTGCGGATCCAGAGGGCTCCATCATCCGCGAATTTTGATGTGTTTACTTTGGGGGATAGTCCCTCGAATAGATCGTTAATCATAATATTGAAGAGTGTTGGGCTTAGGATGCTGCCCTGGGGAGTGCCATTTTCTAGGGGACATTGGTCCGATAGCGTTTGGTCTATGCCCACGGTGATTTTGCGGTTTGTTAGGAAACTTTGGATGTAGTTAATTATTTGACCTTTAAGTCCTATTTTTTTTAGTTTTTGTATTAGCCCGTTATGCCAAACCATGTCGAATGCTTTGGAGAAGTCTAGAAAGATGCCTGTAGTATATTGTTTGTTAAGTTGGCCTGTTTTAATGTCCTGCTCTAGTCGGGCGAGGTTATCTAAGGTTGAGCGTCCAGGAGTGAAACCGCTTTGGTCTGGATTTATTATGTTGTTTTGTTCTAAGTAGTGTTGTAACCTGTTTTTGGCCATTGATTCCATTACTTTGCATAAGTTAGAAGTTAGGGAGATTGGTCTGTATGAATTAGCCTGGTCAGCTGGTGAATGTGGGACATAGTACAGAATATATATTGTAGATGGAGGATTAACAGTAGAGGATTAACAGTAACAACAATTGCATATATGAGTGGGATGACATTGGTAGGTGTTGACAACCAAGGGATAATCCTGTCACAACACGATGGACAGAGAACACATAGCTAGAAGCCAATAGGGCCATGAAGCCAATAAAACAGGATAAGTGATTATTGCTTGATGAGTTCATAGTAGGCGGATGGGATGAAATAGCCTTGATCTCTGTTGATTGATGGCTTGTGGCGGCGAATGTGGACTGCTTCTGTTAGTTTTCTTTAAGGGAAATCATGGAGGTTGTTGGCGAGGATTTGGACGTTGTCCCAGTTGATGTTGTGATTGGGACAGTTGCTGATATGGTCCGAGATGGCTGATTTGCTGTCGGATTTAATGGTGGAGGTTTTGTGCTCTTTCATTCCGGTGTTCATTGGGCGGGATGTTTCACCTACGTAAGATTGACCACAGTTGCAGTCAATGTTGTAAACTACACCTTCGCCTCGATTATGTTTCTAGGTTTGTCAGCACCATACCCGTGCTCGTGGGTTTCACCGAAGTGGTAAACGTCTGAGACCTGCATCACTTGGGGCTTTCCTTCCACATTAAGCTGACACGCCGTGATATAACTGGAATACTGTTAAAAGCGGCGTTAAACCCAACTCACTCAAGATATCTCACGAAATGAAACTGAGAAAGCTAGCTCACTCACCCACTCGCTTAAGCAGTGGTATCCTGACTTCGAGGTGCACCCCGTAATATTACTCACTAAATATTAGTCCTTCCATTTCTTACACTCACTCACTCAAGTTACATCCATATCAAGTTGCGAAAGGAATGCAGAGCAAAAGAATGCAATGAAACTATGCAAAACTAATTTCAAAGGAATTGCCTGAGCTTCATCTTTTAGTTACCAAGCGGTACTGATCAAAGACATCGAAATTCCAGTTCAGAGTTGTTTCCCTTTGTCGTGCCAGAATCCGTTAATCATGGGTTCGAATCCCAGAGTCGTCCTGGTGATGACCTTTCATATATCGTAATCAACACCATACATGTATTCTACAACCTATTTCACACCGGGTTGCCTTCCATGTTAAGCTGCTATCCTTTTTTAAACTCACTCACTCACTCACTCACTGTAGCCAAAAACAAATGATTGGAATACAACGGGTTTAATAAACTTGTATAACCAGCTTTTAGTAAAACTTTAATGAATCGATAAACCCCTTTCAATATTAATACGACATCGCTGCCAAAGGCAGAGTCAGTTTACGATTCCGACTCTTATCATGAGCATGTGGTTATGAATCACTATCAGATAGTGCTGGTACCATGTGTTCGCGAAAAGCTATTTTGAAACACCAATCATTAAGTTCCTGATACTCTACAAAACTGTTTTGGCCTACCTGTATAACTTGAGCCCGTCTCCTTCCCAACCATGCACGCAGAATATTAAAAAGTCAAATTACCGGAATAAATGTAAACGCGGAATTCGATGCATTTTTTCATTATCTAAATGTAAGGAGAGACTCTCTCACCTTTATCGAATTCTAGTGAAGGATTAGATTATTCTTTCAGCTTAAAATATTTTGTAATTGTTGTCAGTGATATTCCTTCAGACTGACTACGAAGTTCGTATTTCATGCCTGCTTTCATTTTTTATGGCATTAGTTGTTTTTTCAGGTTGTTAACTAATCAAAGCGAAATATTTGTCTACACAGAAAAGTGAACCAATTAATATTCCAGGGTGTTTTGTTTTCATATGATTTCCAGCTGCGGCACATGAGTCAAGTTAAAGTCGCTGATCAATTCATCTTGTCGACACTAACAGAACCACACGCTGGGCGACGTGAATCACCAGCAGGGAAAACCACACAAACGATTATGTCGTAGATAACCGCCTTGCAATGACCTCTGTCCAGTGTCAGACACAGCAAGGTGACCTGGCAGACTGATATTGTATAACACTCGTCAGGAGAAGGTGGTGTTTACTTTCAAGTAAGTTTTTCTTTGTTTTAGTATATCTCTATTTGACCAATCGGGTATTTAGTGAGTATGTAAGTAGATGACCAGGTAATGTTAATGCTGATTATTATTTTATATATTTTATTTTATACATGTTATGGAAAACATTACCAGTTTGGGGAAACAACGCTCATTTTATCAATTACTTCCTTTCTTTGTACAGTTGGTTGTTTGGTTCGTTGTTTAACGCCGCACTCAGCAATATTCCAGCTATATGACGGCGGTCTGTAAATAATCGAGTCTGGACCAGACAATCCAGTGGTTGATATCATGAGCATCGATCCACGCAATTGGGATCGATGACATGCATCAACCAAGTCAGCGAGCCCGACCACCCGATCCCGTTAGTCGCCTTTCACGGCAAGCATAGGTTACTAAAGACATATTCTAACCCGGAACTTCACAGGTCTCATTATACAGACGAACATTAGACACACCATCTACCATTACATATGAACATGCAGAACATGTATGTGTGAAACTGCCTTCATTGGTTGGTTGGTTCGTTGTTTAACGCCGCACTCAGCAAATTTCCAGCGTTCTGTAAATAATCTGGATCAGACAATCCAGTGATTGACTTCATGAGCATTGATACGGTAATATGCATCAACAAAGTCAGCAGGTCTGACCACCCGATCCCGTTAGCCGCCTCAACAATCAAGGATTGCTGAAGATCAGTTAGGACAGATTCTTTTAAGGAATGGGTTTTGTAATAAGCATACGGGTAGGTTGCTGGGTATATATTCTAACCACCCGTGACGATCCGGGGTAGAATAGGTCTTCAGCAACCCATGCTTGCCGCAAAAGGCGACTATGCTTGTCGTAAGAGGCGAGTAACGGGATCGGGTGATCAGGTTCGCTGACTTGGTTGATGCGTGGATCGATGCTCATGTTGCCAATCACTGGTTTGTCTGGTCCAGACCTAATTATTTACAGACCGACGTCAAATAGCAACATTGTCAAACAAAGTAAGAATTTGAATAATATAAAGCATCAGACAAAGGAGAACAATAACAGTCTTCCCTGTGACTGTTTTTCTGTAAATCTGTGACAGTTTTGTGACAAGATATTCCTTGCAACATTCCAAAAGTATGATTTTGACCTTAGCACGAAAAGTAAAATGTCACATAAATCTTGTTTTGAAACTAATCGAAAGAAAAACCATCTGACTACTGTTGACTTCCGCCCCTCCGACATGAGGAAACAACACACTTTGTCATTACTGTTCTCTCATGAATACTTGTCGGAAGGAAATCCGCCTGTGTCAGCATACATAAAATATCCCCTTTTTTCCTTTTGATAATCACAAACAGAATAGAACTAATGTGTTTTGTTCCGTCACGATCTTGTATAATGGTTTGATTTGATTTAATTTAATTTTTTTAAATCGCATAATACGCAGCTGCTTGAAGGAAGCCCAGACACATTATCATTGAAAATAAATAAATTTGCTTTTTTAGTCACGAATTTACAGCATGTCACCATGGCAGGGGGCTGCAAAATCATGTTTAACCTCAGTCGTCTATGAACAAAATTATTTTGACATACAATTATCAAGACACCTGTGTCAGGAATGCGTGATGGTTAAATAGATAAAATCAAATTTGACAACAGTCGACATTGAACAAATCTATTTCTAAACAGAATTACCCAGCTGCATATTATTTTTTGCCAACTGTTGCACGAATGAGTGAGGGTTAAATACACACAATCAAATTTAACAACGGTTCTAAAACTTTTAATTTTCAATTACATAGAAAAACAAACTCGGTTTACTTTCTTTTGCTCCAGATAAATCTGGAATGGTTACACGATACGGTCCCCTCGGGATCCCGGTCAGAGAAGGCCCCCTGAAGCCACTGATGAATGGCCTGTTGCAATATGTTTCGTTGTTTCTTTGTTGTTTAACGCCGGAATTAGCAATATTCCAGCTATATGACGGAGGTCTACTTAATCGAGTATGGACCAGACAATCCAGTGGGATCGGGTGGTCAGGCTCGCTGACTTGGTTGATGCACAAACAAATAATACAGTGATTGATATCATGATCATCGATCTACGCAATTGGGATACGATGACATGCATCAACCAGGTCAGCAAGCCTGACCACCCGACTCCGTTAGTCGCCTCTTACGACAAGCATAGTCTCCAGTTACGAAAAGCATGTGTTGCTGAAGACCTATATACCCGGATCTTTACGGGTCCGTGTTAATCGCAGTGAAATATCAAGTGTTATGACCCGTGAAGATCCGGGGTAGAATAGGTCTTCAGCAACCCATGCGTGCTGTAAAAGGCGACTATGCTTGTCGTAAGAGGTGACTAACGGGATCGGGTGGTCAGGCTCGCTGACCTGGTTGATGCATGTCATGGTATCGCAATTGCGTGGATCGATGATCATGATTTCGATCACATGGATGTGTCTGGTCCAGAATCGATTATTTACAGACCGCCGTCATATAGCTGGAATATTGCTGAGTGTGGCTTTAAACAACAAACAAACTTAAATCGATAATACGTAATCGTAGGTAATATGTCCATGATCATAATAACTGCCATGAGAAACATTTTATTATTTAGTTTTGGCTTAACATTCATATCGATAATAGCCTTGGGGTTGGTTCGTGTTGCAGGGAATTCGTATGACTGGCTTGCCTCTTAAGATTATACATGAACGTATGCTAAAAAACTTACATGTAATTTGTTCTGGCGCCGAAGGGTGTATCGTTTGATTAGTGTGTTTGCGTCGGTTGTGATTCCACCCACGTTCAGCCTCGTGTGAGTGGACTCGAGGGAATTCCGGGTTAGAATCGTAGGTCCATAGCATGCGCAGTCTATGTTGCTCGTAGGAGGCAACGGAATGGACCTGTGGTCAGGTTCGATAACTTGGTTGATTGAGTGGCATCGTACCCAGACGGTGTGGATCGTTGTTCACAATACTAATCTACCCGTGAAGATCCGGTGTAGAATAGACCCTTAAAGATCCGGGGTAGGATAGGTCTTCAGCAACCCATGCTTGCCGTAAAAGGCGACTATGCTTGTCGTAAAAGGCGACTAACGGGATCGGGTGGTCAGGCTCGCTGACTTGGTTGATACATGTCATTTTATCCCAATTACGTGGAATGCTCATGATATCATTCACTGGATTTTCTGGTCCAGACTCGATTATTTACATGCTGCCGTCATATAGATGGAATATTGCTGAGTTGAACAAACACAAAAAGCATATGAATGAGTGACTCGGGTTAGTTTTTTAACAAAGTGTACAGATATGTATATTTTCGAAACATTGGGTCGATGGTAGAAATTCATATTCTGTATTTTATGTTTGGCGTTTTTTTGTGAAATGTTTTCATTTTATTTTTTATATTTCAAAATAACGCAAACGAGTTTTACGTGTAGGATCAAATACACAACAGAGAGAGCATTTCGCCGGAGACAAGCAAACTTGTGTAAATCGTAATCGTTTTCTCTTGTATTGTACTGCATCGCTTGACAATTACAAAACCAGCAACAGCAGCCTGCTAATGTCATCACAGCCCGGGCTTGTTTTACAAACTTGCTTAGGGATGTACATATAACATCATGTTTGATTAGGCAGGAAACTTGTTCCGCCTTGCTAATGGTCACATTTTTGCGTGTGGAAAGTAATATACCGAAGATTACTCGTGTGTGGGATGCATGTTGAACGATGTTCGATACATTTTTTCAGTGTTGTGGTTGACTTTATAATTTGAAAAATAATCGTTTCCAGACAATTAGAAATCATATATAGAACCCCATGGGACCTCCCCTATCGATTTATGATATCCGTAATTCACTTTTCGCTTTAACGCTAAATGCCTCTGCTCGAAAAGGGGCGGTCGGGTAGCCTAGTGGTTAAAGCGTTCGCTCGTCACGCCGAACAGCCGGGTTCGATTTCCGACATGGGCACATTGTGTGAAGCCCATTTCTGGTTTCCCCCGCCGTGATATTGCTGGAATATTGCTAAAAGCGGCGTAAAACCATACTCACTCTGCTTGAGAATCACAGTCATTTCCTTTTTAACGAGTCTTCGTAGTATTCAATTTTGTAAAATCCGAAGTTGTTTACGGTTGCAACAAAAGTTGCGTCCCTTAGGTGCATTATGATCCGATGAAGTTGGATTCGAATCCCGTACTGCCCTGTATGTGGGTATTGATGTGTCAGCATTAGACCATTCTCCGTGCTTCTTTTACAATTGCTCGATCACACATTTCCTCATTTGTTCTTACGTATGTGAGTCTGTGATTATGTTAATTTGTATGTGTAATTTGTATGTCTAATTCATGTGTGTACATTTGTGTGTTCGTGATAATGATCACTTGTGTGTGTGATAAATGTGTGAACATTATTATGCTTGAGTTTGTTGCCATAGTGGTTGATATTTATAGTGTTAATTTTATTTGTTATATCAAACCCCCTAATTAACGATTATGCCAGGATGATTAGCGTCTCACAATACTGTATTCATCAACATCCTTACAGTATCGTAATAACAGTATCGTGACCGGTGTAAGACCGTGAAGATCCCGGGTAGAATAGGTCTTCAGTAACCCATGCTTGCCGTAAAAGGTGACTATGCTTGTCGTAAGAGGCGACTAACGGGATAGGGTGGTCAGGCTTGCTGACTTGGTTGAAGCATGTCATCGATCCCAATTGCGTGGATCGATGCTCATGATATCAATCACTGGATTGTCTGGTCCAGACTCGATTATTTACAGACCACCGGCATATAGCTGGAATATTGCTGAGTGCGGCGTAAAACAACAAACCAACCAACGGTGTAATTCAAGGGGAAAACATGAACTGTTTTCATTACACCTCCGTCTTGAACGCACACCCACCCACTCTCACAAACGCACACAAATACACACACTCGCATACACAAACACACGCACACACAAAGGCACTCAAAGTCATCACACATACACACACGTAGACACACACACGATATACATATTAATATTCATATATGTGTACTAATGCAGCCAAATAGGTATATCCTGGAGTAACATACTTGAGTATGGGATCACCCGGAGGCTTAAATATTCATTTTTGAGATATTTCAGGACTGTCTAATTGCCCTGTCTTGTTGATGAACTGATTACTTTGGAAGCCGAAAATACTCTCGAGTCAAACAGAACAGCCGGAAACAGCGTCTTGTCAAAAGTTCCGGGGAAGGGGTTTGGGGGAGGAGGGAGGGGGTGAAAGGTTGTGTGTAGGAAGAAAATATCGAATAAACATAATATATCGATAACAGGACTGTGTACACAATTAAACGGAATCGACTCAGATGTTTAACGGACAGCTATGATTGTTAAGTGTCAAGGTTGACATCACTTGTTTGATCATTGATTGTATTATCTCAGCCACGTGACGGCCAATTAACTGTTTGCCTCCGTTTTCTATTTAAACCGGCGATAAACAATCCTGTACCAGTGCTTCCTGCGTGTTTATGAGGCGCCGAGTGACCCGGTTTCTATTACAGTTTACTTTACTTCTAGCTTCAGAGCGACTAACCCACGCTTGAACCATCATCCCACGCTTGACGTAAGGCAAGAAGTACCTCAAACACATGTACATCTAACCTGCTCAAACAAGATCAACGTGTTTCCGGGTTCGCTTGAAGGAAAGGATTGTGCCTTGATGACTTGTGTTGCCTACCCGAAGAAAGGAAACGTTTTGATCCGTTGCAAGAGAACGACAAATGACGTGAAAGAAACGATCCTCTTTAACGCCGGGAATAACTGCCGATCCAATTATAGTGTAAGTGGTTTTATCATCAACGAAGCCACTGATATCGGTGCGAACATCAAGGGATGCCTGCTTTTCCGTTTAACAGGTGATGTGCATGTCGACCCTAGATATCCATCTACAGGCTCTGGTCTATGTATTTCACCTTTAGATGTGTACCTACAGTCTTTGGAAATGTGACTTCCCTATTTCAACGTAGCGTTTCGAATAGAATTGATGGAATATCTGTGGCAAAATATGCGGAAACACAAAGTGGACTTAATTAGCACCAAGAGAGGATGAACTTCAAGGTAAAATTAGAAGCAAATTGATGTTATAATCAGATTCATTTTATGTAAAAAACTATCAGTGAATGTGACACATCAACACAAGCTGTATTGAATAATTACGAGCTTGCGGAATTATGCTGAGGAGGTGATAAGACTGTTTAAAAGAAACGATAATTCATATATGTATTTATTAAGTATTTCACGCCAGCACGAGTTTGAATCGAGACGTGTTACCAAGAGCTGCTCAAGTTACATCGCGAGTTACAGAAGTTTACCAATAGAAGAAATATCTTCACGGGTTTGTGCAAAGTGGCCTATTTCATCATGCAAGCGAACGGCAGGCGCCGAATGACACATTGACGGAGTGGCTTATATTGCTTTGAGCCACTCATAAATGTTTGACATGTCGAGATGTCCTCGGAGACAACAAGTTAGACCTGCCATAATTTCTCACGCACTAATATCCGCTTTCCATAAACACCACTGTTTGCATCCTCCGAAAGCAACAACCTTTATGTTCACCAAAATAACTTTCTTTGCCTAACGTGTCCGCTGTTTAATGCACACCAAATACCCGGGACGCCTTTTTTTCCATGTGTCTACCCAGGCGTCAAGACACACCCTGCTAAAGACACACATACACGAAAGACCTTTCAATTCCGGAGGGATTACCACGAGACAGCTAGACCAGAGAGCTATGTATGATTTATCATGGCACCAACCAATTCCCTGCTGATGTTGAGGCTTACCCAACTGTAGCAAAAGTCTCCAAATGTGAAGTATTAACGGAAAATGACATATGACAATCCTTCTCAAGGCTATAGTTAACCATACGCACAGCAAAGCGAACCGCGGGAGGTACTTAGTCATGCAGGAGAATGTCTAAGGGAAGTTTACTGATACACGCGTTCTGGTGAAAATCTAACGAACTTCTCCGCGTGGATATTTTTTTTACAAAGAGCCAATGCTGGAACCGTGAATACATTATTGGATTTCGTTTATGGGTGAATTTATCATGTGTCTTAGCGCTAAAAATGCATCCTACTTTGTCATTTAGACAGCATCTAGGGAGAGAAGCTGCTATTAAAGGTGCTATTTCTTGAGGCTCTTAATAATTCAGAAGACATTTAAGCATAAACTTTTCCGATACTTAAACATTACTGACAAAAGATTGGATATCAGTGTTACAGCATCTGTGTATGAGACTCATATATGGACACAATACCAGAGATGGCTTCAGGGATCTGGTCCAACAACTCATCACTGAGTATGGAAGTGAATGCTACCCTTGAATCGAACTCCGGCGACTGGAAAACCGTTGATGCTATAGCATTCCATATGGAAACATACTACCTGTGGGTTATTCTTGCTTTAGGATTTCCAGGCAACTGTTCAACAGTGATCACCATCATCAAGATGTCTCCAGCACGGTCCCTCACCGTCTACATCGCCCTTCTCGCCATCGTCGACAACCTCGCCATCGTTAACAAGCTTCTGATGTTCGTGCTCTCAGACAACGGAGTCCAGATTGGACAGTTTGGATGCAAGTTTCTTGCTTTTTGTGGCAACTTTCTCATCACCTTTGCAAACTGGCTCCTCGTTGCAATGTCAGTTGAAAGATTTGTTGCAGTATGGTACCCATTCAAAATCGGACAAATCTGGACCTTCAAAAAATCGCTTGTTGTCGTCATCGGAATAACAATACCTCTCCTGGGTCTCTTCCTTCATTTGTTCTGGACAGTGCACTACGTGAACATGAAAACCTATATCCTCTGCATCGCCCATGAAGATCACCTGGACTTCGTTGTGAACGCATGGTTCTGGATTAACATTACCGTGTATGCTCTTCTTCCCTGCCTTCTTCTTCTGATTTTTAATTCCTTGATCATCTCCGGGATAGTGAAATCAAGTAAGGTGCATATATATTTAAACAGAACTGGCTCAGTGAAAAATGGAGCCGTTGTGTCCAATGAACGTCAACGTCAAATAACAATGATGCTTGTTTTGTCAGCTATAGCCTTGGTGATACTCACATTCCCACGATGCGTTATGCTGTTACTGTCTCCGTACCTGAACTATCCCACAAACTCTATGAGTGGGGCTGTCATTTATCTCATTGATACAATTGCCTACGTTCTCTGTGACTCAACCCATGCCATGAACTTCTACCTTTACTCGTTCAGCGCCAGGAGGTTCAGGAGGCAATTCATTGACCTGGTGTTATGCCGGAAGCGGAAGATGGCGCCGGCAAGCACCCAGTACATCACGTTGTCGTCTCGACCGTCAATGCGATTCAATATGGCAATGTTCAGAGAGTCTGTGAACAAACCTCCTGTTCGGCAAACAATCAGTAATGACATGTGACCATTTTGATTTCATCTGGCACAGATTACTTTGAATAGTGGGAGACAAACCTCTGTGCTCTCTACCGTCAGGGGGATTCATTGCTTCTATATCAGTTGACCACTTCAGACATGATTTGAAAGTGGTTGTTGGTGGAAGTAGTACAATGACCATTATCATGATCGATCACCATTTGTGGTTCGTGATGTATAATTCATGTTTAGTTTAGGGATCCCCGTCGGGATTCCGGGTTAGAATTAGTCCCCTGCAACGTGCCTTCACCGTAACGGGCGTTTAGATGGGTCTGGTGCTTAGGCACACTGACTTGGTTGACATCATGTCGTTTTACCCGACGGCGTGGCTTGTTCCTCGTCAATCACTTCACTGGTACCTTTTGTTTGTTTGTTTGTTTAACGCCGCACTCGGCAATTTTCCAGCTACATGACGGCTGTCTGTAAATAATCGAGCCTACACCAGACAATCCAGAAATTGATATCATGAGCATCGATCCGCGCAATGGGGATCGATGACATGTTTCAACCAAGTCAGTGAACCTGACCACCCGATCCCGTTAGTCGCCTCTTACGACAAGCATAGTCGCCTTTTAAGGCAAGCATGTGTTGCTGATGACCTATTTTACCCCGGATCTTAACGGGTCGTGTCTGGTACTGATTAAGCAACAAGTAAATTTCAGATCTAGAGGTAGCAGTACTCTTAAAGAGGCATTGTACTCCACAATCACTTGTCTGTCAATCTCGTGTCGGTCGTGTAGTTTACGTAGGTATTTATATAGTGAATCCAATTTTCTGAAACTGCTAGGCTGATTTTTCTCACTTGTGCATTTTAACTTCAGTTTTAGTACATATGTCGTCAGCTTCGTCATTTTACCAGCTTTATTGTTTGCGCGATCATCAGGCATTGTATATATTGTATATAAACTAGGATCTTTTGGGTTTTAAAAAATATGTTCTAAAAATATATTATCCGTAGTTATAAAGTCGAATGTAACGTACAGTAGGATGGTTCGAAACCAATACTTATCACGAGGAGTGTTTGTTAACATGGTTCAAGTGACTAATGATTTTAGATAAATTAATTAGAATTAAATTAATAAATTGACATTAATCGAGTCATACAGGCAGGGAGGGAAAACCTATAGGAACACGTATAGGTACCTAACAATGGGATTCCCTGTGGACACGTCAGCAGTATCAAATATTAGTACAAATATATTTAAAACATATGCTGTACATTTTTGTGGATTAATAGGCGGAGGAATTTAGATGCATTCTTCTTGTCATTCTTTTGACATTATGAGGCTATGTGTGCTATGAGACAGCTTGCCATTAGTTTGATTGTAGCCGTATACCCCTGTTTATATATTTACCATTCATGATACACTTTGGGATTTCCTTCCACATGACTGAGTGAGTGAGTATGATTTTAGTGATATTCAAACAATATCACGACGGACATCAGAAATTGGTTCCACACACTGTACCCATGTGGAGAATCGAAACGGTATACCAGGCTCAACATTCCCCTAGACAGTTCTTCCCCGGGGTGGGCGGTCGGGTAGCCTAGTGGTTAACGCGTTCGGTCGTCACGCCGAAGACCCGGGTTCGATTCCCGACATGGGTACAATGTGTGAAGCCCATTTCTTGTAAAACCATATTCAGTCAGTCAGTCTTCCCCGGGGATAAAATGTGACCGAACCTTTCCCGGGTAAGAACTGGCACGCCGTGACTTGCAAACGCTTTAGCCTACCAGGCTGCCCCAGCGCCACCCTCCCATGTTAAGCTGACAGACTAATACTGCTTAATAACTCAACTCACTCACTCACTCACTCTATATGTTTCCCTTGTGTGGTTAGAATTATGTCACAAATAGGAGGCAAACAGTGTTTTCGTACAGTTTGATATGGAACTTTTACATTCCAAAAACCAAAAAACGTTGGGATATTTGTAACTGTTTGTCTTTGTATTGGGCAGACCCGTGAAGATTCCGGGGCAGAATAGGTCTTCAGCCACCCATGCTTGCCTTAAAAGGCGACTATATGCTTGTCGTAAAAGGCGACTAACGGGATCGGGCGGTCAGGCTCGCTGACTTGATCGATGCATGTCATCGATCCCAAATGCGATGATATTAATCACTGGATTGGCTGGTCCGAACTCGATTATTTACAGACCGCCGTCATATAGCTAGAATATTGCTGAGTGAGGCGTTAAACAACAAACCAACCAACCAAACAAAATTGTATTGGGCAGGAGGGCTTATCCCAGAAACTAAGCATTTTAAAGATATCATTTGACACTGTGGGAAGCAGTAAAGAAAACAAATCTATTAAAGGAACTACGTTCGTCTGTTCGTAACAAGAACCCATAAACGTGATGTTATGTACAAAATAAAAATAAAAATTCAATATAAAGGCAGATAAGTTATTTAAATTCATATTTCCATTTTCAGGAACGCATAATACATACATTTAAATTATTCGGTATTTTCGCAACAGCTGCTTCCTATCAACAAAGACGACAATAGATGTTAGTTTCAATAATCACTCGCTCATGATCATTCATCACTGTTTAATATAATTTTCACATTATATTATGCAAACTATGTTGTGCGTTCGATCTTATATTTGTACATATATTTACAATGTCATGTATTTAACATACAGACATGTTTGTTTGTTTCACAACGTCCAAAAAAACAGTCTGTTTTTTCTCGAACACTTGATACACTCATTAATTGATTAATAACTTCATGCGGATGATAAAGTCGGAATTATACAACGGGCTCTGGTTATTCGCTGGCCTTGACGTTGTATATTTATGATAATGGGAAGGGTTTTGTTGTGTTATCGCCGTCAGGTTCAAGTGAGTGAGTGAGTGGGTTTGTTTTAACGCCGCTTTTAACAGTATTCCAGTTATATCACGGCGTGTCAGCTAATGTGGGAGGAAAGCCCGAAGTGATGCAGGTCTCAGACGTTTACAACTTCGGTGAAACCCAAGAGCAAGGGGTTGGTGCTGACAAACCTAGAAACATAATCGGGGCGAACCGGGATTCGAACCCACAATCATAGCTTTCCGGCAAACCCAAGGGACGCAACTCTACACAGCGAATCGCGGCGCCCTAGACGACTGGGCCACCCGTGCTCCCTCCGTCATGTTCAAGTAAAGTGACCAAGTATCAAATGATCAATAACACCCGCAAATATGAAAACATACACTGTTTATCTTCTAATGGTGTAAGACAATTTTTCTTGATACAAAAACCATTATTATGTTGTCTTTCACACTTATTTAGTATGGCAAACGTTTACCATTTTATTGTACATTATTTTGATACATGTTACTGGTCTAAGGCACTGCAGTTCACTGTGCAGAGTTGCGTCCCTTGAGTTCGCCGGAAACCTGTGATCGCTGGGTTGAATCCCGGTTCGCCCCGATTATGTTTCCAGGTTTCTTAGCACCATACCCGTGCTCTTTGGTTTCACCGAAGTGGTAAACGTCTGATGCCTGCATATTCGGGCTTTTCTCCTTCATTAACTTGACACGCCGTGATATAACTGGAATACTGTTCAAAGCGGCGTTCAACCCAACTTATGCACTCACTCACTCATATATTGATGCATAATACACAATACCTAGTCATTATTGCAACTTTTGTCTATATTTTTCCAGGAATAATTGTTAATTATTTCATTAAAATGTTTATGTTTGTCAGCACCATACCATGGTTTTTAGCAAAATGGTAAACGTCAGAGACTGGCACTTTGGGCTTTTCTCCCACATCAAGCCGACACGCTTTGAGATAACTTCTGTTCAAACCGAACTTACTCACTCACTCACACTTTAAACGTTTTTCAACATAGCCATATGAAATATTATCCCGTTGACATGACATTGCTCGGTTGTCATGACGGGATACAATGAAACCTCGTTAATCCGAACAGTACCGTTGGTGGTTAAATCGTCCGGATTAAAAAGATTCCGGATTAAAGGATTTGGAGTCATGTTGCCTTCAGTATACATAGATGTTTCCAACTGGATCAACTTGGAGGCAGGATTTCCAGATTAACGAGGTCTGCATTGAAAAGGTTTCACTCTAAGTTTAATTTATAGTCATTGCCATTATCATAATTATGTGTCCGTGTTCTATATGCTGCTCATGTCAATAAATGTACGAAATATTGATATTGATATTTTCTTTATACAGATATAGCCAAGTATGTTTGTTTGTGTGTTGTTAAAGGCCGCACAGCAATATTCCAGCTATATGATGGTGGTCTGTAAATAATTGAGTCTGGACCGGACAATCCAGTGATTGACATCATGAGCATCTATCCATGCATTTGGGATCGATGACATGCATTAACTGAGTCAGCGAGCCTGACCACTCGATCCCGTTAATCGCCTCTTATATGACAAGCATAGGTTGCTGACGACCTATTCGACGCCGGATCTTCACGGGTCCATGTATGTAGCAGATTTGGATATAACGTTGAATATAACAAACGTTTATCGGGAATTCTACATGTAAGTCCGGGAATAATGAAGAAGTTTTGTATATCCCTTATCAGTAATCATCACCACCACCCCCCTCCTCATCCTCATCCTCATTCATCACCACCATCCCCCTCCTCTTCCTCATTCATCACCACTATCCTCCCCCTCATCCTCATTCATCACCACTAGCCTCCTCCTCGTCCTCATTCATCATCACCATCCCCTTCCCCCTCATCCTCATTCATCACCACTATCTTCCTCCTCGTCCTCATTCATCACAACCATTCTTATCCTCATTCTCATTCATCACCACCATCATCATCATCATCATCATTCATCACCACTATCCTGCTCCTCGTCCTCATTCATCACAACCATTCTTATCCTCATCCTCATTCATCACCACCATCATCCTCATTCATCACCACCCTCCCCTTCCCCATCATCCTCATTCATCACCACCCTCCTCATCATCCTCATTCATCACCACCCTCCCCCTCCCCATCATCCTCATTCATCACCATCACCATCATCATCATTCATCACCACCACAATCCTTCTCATCCTCATTCATCATCACCGTGATCACCATCATCACCATGATCATCATCACCATCCTCCTCATTCATCACCACCATCCCCCTCCTCATTCATCACCACCATCCTCATCTTCATTCATCACCATCATCATGATCATGATGATGATCATCATGCTCATTCACGATCACCACCATTCTCCTCATCCTCATTCTTCATCACCACCATCACCTTCCTCCTTATCCCCATTCATCACCATTCCCTCCTCATCCTCATTCATCACCATCGCCATCATTATCATCATCCTCATTCTTCACCAACATCCTCCTGCTCTTCCTCATTTATCATCACCACCCCCCTCCTCGTCGTCATTCATCACCACCATCCTCCTCATCCTCATTCATCACCATCCTCCTCGTCCTCATTTATCATCACCATCCTCCTCATCCTCCTCATCATCACCATCCTCCTCATCCTCATCCATCACCACCATCCTCCTCATCCTCATTCATCATCACCATCCTCCTCATCCTCAATCATCACCACCATCCTCCCTATCCTCATTCATCACCATCCTCCTCACCTCATTCATCATCACCATCCTCCTCATCCTCATTAATCATCACCATCCTCCTCATCCTCATTCATCATCACCATCCTCCTCATCCTCATTCATCACCACCATCCTCCTCATCCTCATTCATCACCACCATCTTCCTCATCCTCATTCATCACCACCATCCTCCTCATCCTCATTAATCATCACCATCCTCCTCATCCTCATTCATCATCACCATCCTCCTCATCCTCATTCATCACCACCATCCTCCTCATCCTCATTCATCACCACCATCTTCCTCATCCTCATTCATCACCACCTTCCTCCT
Organism: Haliotis cracherodii; assembly: GCF_022045235.1. NCBI lineage: Eukaryota > Metazoa > Mollusca > Gastropoda > Lepetellida > Haliotidae > Haliotis > Haliotis cracherodii. The sequence goes on along the minus strand of NW_027266276.1, from coordinate 9,180,244 downwards.
CATCCTCATTCATCACCATCCTCATCCTCATTCATCACCATCCTCCTCATCCTCATTCATCACCACCATCCTCCTCATCCCCATTCATCATCACCATCATTCTCATCCTCATTAATCATCACCATCCTCCTCATGCTCATTTATCACCACCATCCCCCTCCTCATTCATCATCACCATCATCCCCTCCTCATTCATCCCCACCATCCTTCTCATCCTCATTCATCACCACTATCATTATCATCGTCATTCATCATCACCACCATCCCCCTGCTCATCCTCCTTCACCACCACCATCATGATTATCCTCAATTACAATCACCACCATACTCCTCCTCATCCTCATTCATCGCCACCATCACCACCATCATCCATCACCACCATCGTCATGATCATCATCATCATTCATCCCTACATCCACATCCTCATCCTCATTCATCATCACCACCATTCTTCTCCTCATCCTTATTCATCACCACCACCACCACCATCATCATCATCATCATCATCATCATCGTCCTCATTCATCACCATCATCATCATCATCATCATTAGAAGCGTCCCCTTTACCTGTCCGTGCTTCACGACAGTTTGACTTGTGTCCAATTTGGAAAAATATAATGGTTGAGTTGACAATAAATCAATCGCTAAAATGATGTTACGTTTAGTTTACTTTATGTTTAAAAAGAAACGATACCAGGAAAATAACATCAACACCACTCAAAGATGGAACAGTGTCCGTCATGCTTTGCTCATAAGTAAACCCTTTCCATATTCATAAGAAAGCTCTGCTTACAGCGCGATTCTGACTGCATCATGACACGCCTTCAAAGTAATCTCCAAAAGCAGCGATTGTATCAGAAACGGATAAACGTTTCTTTGAACTATTTGCTCTCTCTGTCAGGAATGTCAGCCAGCGGACACATTATACGTATACGTTGTTCAGCTGGTGCCAGCACGAACATTGCTAGACTCCAATCATCCGCGAACGCTCCAGGCCTTATCAGACAGACTTTCCTCGTTAACGACATATTCCTCATTCTTTGAGTCTGTTACCCAAATTCTCATAACATGGAATGGCGGTTTTCACATACGTGTGGTTCGCTGTATTCCAGTGATCCATTGGACTTCGAATTCGAATACAGTAAACTACGGTTATAACGAACACGCTTATAACGAACTGACGGATATAACGAACTTACATTTTGATCCCGACTTTTTGCTGTAGTTATGCTGTTTATATGCTTATAACGAACTACGGTTATAACGAACTGACATTTGTAGTCCCTTTGAGTTCGTTATAACCGTAGTTTACTGTATATAATTTACCTTTATTTGCGCTGGACGATGTAACAATTAAGACGGTTTCAAGTGGTTTGATATTTTAATTGGAACTGAGTTAGTTGTGTTACTGAGTTACTGGATATCGAAAGGGCTTTGTCGCTTTATTTATGCAATAATTGTTTAAATTTGAAATGAAATATAACCAAACATTCAGACTTATTATTTCTCATTTTTCAACCAGCACAAACTCAATTTTGAGATGACGAGTCACTGACCTCACTATGTTAACACTGCAGTGTGCTTTCTCTAGGAAGCTTTGGTGAACAAGGACAATATGAAACTGTGTTAACTTGATGCCCTGGATGTTCAGAAATATCTTATGGTGTCTTTAGTTGCCGTATACGGTGTCATATTAGGTTAGTGGAAAAACCCTTGGCGAGGCGTGTAAGCCTCTTTAAGGATGTTAACAAAATGTACAAGCTGTAAATATAATATGAGCAAGGTCAACACAGTCACGCAAAGTGGGCTTGATACTACTTGGAGTATTGAAGGAGAAGCATATGGTAGCTGTGACCTATACGACATGGCCGCATTACAACCTCGTGACGAGGAGCTGGTCCAGTAAATACACACTGCCCTATATAAGGTGTATTGGCATGATGGGTTGGTTTAGCCACGGTGTCAAATGATATCTGTAAAATGCTTAGTTTCTCGGATAAGCGCTACTGTCCGGTACACCTTTGCTTGGTTAGTTTGTTGTTTAACGCCACATAGTATGTATCTTGAAATTTCAACTTTGTATCTTGAAATTGCAAGAATTAAAACTGAAAAAAACGGCCCTGAAAGGCTTCCGTACGTTTCTGATGTTTCAGCCACATCTTTTTACCCTAGGGCAGAGGGCAACTTGTATATATTTAGTTCAAGGCAAATCACTGGCGCTGCGCGTGTTTAATTATTTGACTGGTGCGAGTTGGCCATGATCGCCTCGTGATGCTGACGCCGACAAAACACCTTTTACAAATGCTTCAATCAGTCGCGTTTCTGTGAGGATGAGATTTGCTTTGACATAAACCTGAATTGTCAGGAGCTTAATGTGTCAGATTGTTCGTTCTGTGGGGTCGGAACATGCTTCAAGCAATATTACAGTATGCAATAACGATTTTTGAATAATCGATAATTGATAATCGGTTTCTATCCCGGATGTGCAATACGTCAAAACATCATCTGAGTTTTCATTCTATTGTTTAACCCTTCCATTCTTGTTAAGGAATGGACAGTTGTTTTTCAAATATACATTATGGTGAACCAACATTTTAATTAATTTACACTTGGCTTAGGCGGAATAGTTTTGTAATATTCTGACAAATGAATAATTTCGAATTGTGTCGGTAAACATGTGTCGCCAGTGGGGTTTGTTTGTTTGTTTGTTGGTTGGTTTGTTGTTTAACGCCGCACTCAGCAATATTCCAGCTATATGACGGCGGTCTCTAAATAATCGAGTCTGGATCAGACAATCCAGTGATTAATATCATGAGCATCGATCCACGCAATTGGGATACGACGATCGCCAGTGGGGTTGTGACCCACATCGTGTAATTTTAGGACGTCTGATCGTCGACTTCAGCAACGGCGACACATGACGGCGCGCATTCGTCACCACTCGCCCCTCTCCGTAAGCTGACCTTGAAAATCGAAAATGGTTGGCTGCACGAAGAATTGTAATGCTTCAGCAAAGTCACAGGATCCTTGGCCAATAACGCAGCATATTTCAGAATCCATTGTCCAGACACAATTTTGAATTTTGACCCCTGTTTGACCTTTGTTGACCCTTCCCCAAAATGCCCGGGATTTTCAACCGGGCAGCCCAAGTCAAAATTGTTCTGTATACATCAGGGAACTCAAAACACTTTCAAACATTTGTTTCCATGATTTGGTCACGGGACCTACAGGTTGGTCCTTGACTAATATATGAGAAAATCTACGCGAATCATTACGCAACGAGTTGACAATTTCTTTAGCTATATCCCATTGCACTTAGATGGAACCCCGTCGCAAAAATGGCCACGACAGGGGCACGAGTCGTTATTCGGCTTGTCCCGGAATAACACGAATGGGTCATAAATGAGAAATTGGCTATTAAATATTTTCATTTATTTGTATAATCATTAAAACCTAAAAAAAATATTAAAACAATTATGTATAATGTTGTGTTATACCAAGTTACGTGTAACAATGTCTAAATTTAAAGGGGGCACGGGTGGTTCAGTCGTCTGAGGCACTGCGATTCGCTGTGCAGAGTTGCGTCCCTTGGGCACGCCAGAAACCTATGATTGTGGGTTCGAATCCCGGTTCGCCCCGATTATGATTCTAGGCTTGTCAGCACCATACTCGTGCTCGTGGGTTTCACAGAAGTGTAAACGTTTGAGACCTGCATCACTTCGGGCTTTCCTCCCACATTAAGATATATTAAAGAGGTGTTAAACCTAACTCACTCATATATCTTAAAGCAATCAGATGAGACTTTCACGAAAATGTAAAATCAGGTAAACATTTATATCCCTGCTCAGGGCTCTATATTTCTATATAATTCCCGTCAGCATGCATTGTAAATAATATCAGCCCTCGACGGAGCTTCGTGCATGTGTAACAGCAGCAAATAACGCATTCATCACGCAAGTATACATACAGTCAAAAAAGTGTTCATGTATATTTTCCAAATATTTTCCACAGGAGAATGTTTTGTCAAAGTGAAAAAAGGGATGTGTCTTCAGTAGGGGAATGTCCTCGTAACACAACATGCCTGTGAATCCCAATATTGGTGTTCATTGACGTTATATTGCAAGAACACAGACAAGAGTGGCAGTTGTCACTCACTTCTGTTTAATGTCATTATCCAGACGACTGTTCAAAGAATAATGTCAAAGCACTGTGGATAAGAATCGCTTTGGCCATTAAGCTGAAGTGTCTACTTTAAAGATTAATGCTGCTGACATTCGTGTATTAACTGTCGACAGCATACTTCCTCATAGTACACTAAAAATAATGTCCTGTCGCTTTCTGTCTAAATAGCGATTAAAGTACTTTGAATAATTCATATCAGTTATTTTCGCAGTCAGTGCCTTCTTAAATTATACCCATCACAGACCCCTCACGGGGAAATACGCAGGCGAAGAAAGGATTTCTTCTGAAAGACTTTCATTACTAAAGTGTTTTTTTCAGATTTTGAAATTGTTTGGATATTTGGAGTTATCATATAATGGGTAGGTTTCTCGGCAGGATAAAGCCAACGGATAAAAACGATATCCGTTTGGGTCAAATGCGGATAGAGATGCAAATATCAAAGGTGAAGTAGGGACTACTTTCAGTGTTTACAAACAAACATGGCGTCGCCCTTGTCATTCGGCGATCGAGTCAGAATTAACCCTCGTGAATCTGGATAAACTAAAGGGATAATTGCTATCATTATCAAACGAACAGTCTAATATACTGAAAATCGGTGTCTAACTGTGATGTACCTAAGGCATTTTTGGCAACTTTGGAGACATAAATTTTGAAACAATTTTGCGAGGGCACTAGGCCCGGCCAAGCGGGATCAGTAGTCATATCTGTGCTTGTCGACCTCTGCGGCTTGAAACCTTTTCCACAAATTAAAATAGTTGGAAATATGTTTAAATTGTTAGCTTGTTTCGTTTTGTCGCTGTATGTACATCTGACTGTAGTTAACGTTATGACAGGACAGACCGACTGTCAACAACGTCTGAACGTGGCCGTGACGTCTCATAGACCAGGGTTAGAGTAGCTTCTCTTTGACAAATTAAGAATGCACCCATGTTGATAATGGCTCAAAATGGAACAAAAATGAAATGGTTATTGGATTGTGTGTATTTGATACCTGTATCAAAGTAGTGCTTTGGATCTTAAGTTTATAGTGTTTCGGCGGCTGACATCAGCCGAGTAACGTTTCGATAACGTATGTAGGTAGTTGGTTATATATTACATGTTCAAGTGTATACTTTCTTTTGAACGGTAGTCGACTTGACAAAGTAGACACAATTTATGGATAACAACTTCTTTAATAACGTAAAGGCGTCGTTTCGGTATAGATCCTTATACCGTTGTCAAGCAAGACTGAATGAGGGTACTTACTTACTTACTTATATTGGAGAATTAACGTGCGCTTTCCGACTGCAAGCGCCATTTAATGTGTTTCCAAAAAGGGGAAAAGTGAGTTTGTGCAACCCAGGAGGGGGCTTTAGGGGTTACTTATATAGTAATTTTGAAATTTTGAGATTTGGAAAGAATGCCAAGAGTGGGTGGGGGACGAACTAAGGGAGCTGTGTGTGTTGGGTGGTTATCAAATAAGGTAGTTTTGGTTTTAATATTTTATTTGGGGTTTAAATGCGACTAATTAGTCCTGTTTTTATTAGGTATATGCCTAAGGCTTTGAATTTTTCTAATTTATTTTGTGGATTTAGGATTGATTCTAGTGTAAGTCCGGTTTTAAGATTTAGGGTGGTCTGTAGTGTTGTTCGGTGTGTTTGGTAGTGTGTGCAGTGAATGAGTACGTGTTCTGGTGTTTCTTGTTGTTTGCAATGTGGGCAGTTTCCTGTTGTGTGTAGTTTAGCTATTTTACGGTGATTATTTAGTTTGGTGTGGCCAGTTTGTAGTTTGGTAATTATTCTGTCGATTTTTTTGGATGGGTGTAGTATTTTGGGTTTATTTAGGTTTTTTTTGAGTACTTTCCTGATTTGGCTATTTGAGTTTTGGTATATATTTTGCCATTTTTTGTTAATTTTTTGTTTAGTGACACTTTTGATTTCTGATTTTGAGCTGGGTAAGTTTAAGCTTATTTCTGGGAGTTTAAGGGATAATTTTGCTGCTTTATCTGCCTTTTCATTTCCAAAGATTCCTACGTGGGCGGGGATCCAAATGAACTCTATTTGTTTACCTACCTTAGTTAAGTTGTTTGAGCTATTGAGTATTTGATTTATTAGTTTGGGGCGGTTTTTAGTGTTTTTATTTTTGAGGGCTTGTAGTCCACTGAGAGAGTCGGTTAGGATGAGGATTTTTTGGTGTTTTTTAGATTGCTGATTGTGTAGTGCTGAGGCCATGCCCATTAGTTCGGCCGTGAATATGGATTGGTTGTTTGGGAGTCGGTAAGATTGTGTGTCTTTGGTTGGTTGTGCGATGTGGACTCCGAAACCTGTGTGTTTTGAGATCGGATCTGAGGATCCGTCTGTGTATATGTGACACCAATTTGGCCAATGTTCATGTATGTATGCTAGTGTGGTGGTTTTAGCGATGTTAGGATCGGTCTGTTTATTTAGTGTATCGGCTAGTGTTGTGTCTATTTTTGGTATTTTAAGTTTTGGAGTGAAGATATTGGATGATTTATTGTTTTGTTTAAGATTATTTATTTTGTGTTCGTTTAGGTAATTGGTTATTCTTTGGGAAATTGGAGTAAGTAGTGGATGTTTCCGGGGTAGGGCTTGGTTTCTAGGGCTAATATTTTGTTTTATTAAGTTTTCGATTAGTGGGTTTGATTGGGACGCAGCCCAGAAGTTTAGGGTAAGTTGTTCCCTACGTAGTTTAAGTGGCATTTCTCCTGTTAAGGCCTGGAGTGAGGTGGAAGAGGTGCCATGTTGAGTTCGTGTGATTAGTTTTAGGGCCTGATACTGGATTGAGTCTAGTTTTTTAATGAGAGAGTTGTTTAAGGTGTTGTAAATGGCACTGCCATAGTCTAGTTTGGACCTAATTAGTGATATATAGAGTGAGAGGAGGGTGTTTTTAGAGGCCCCCCAGTTGGAGCCGGTTAGGCATCTTAACGTGTTTAGGTCTTTGCTGCATCTGGTTACAAGGTTTTTAATGTGAGCATCCCAGGTGAGATGTTCATCGAAGATTAATCCTAAGAATTTGGTTTGTTTTTGGAATTTGATTGGTTTGTTGTTTAGTTGGAGGTTTAGGGTGGCGGGTTGCATATTTTTGTGTTTAAATACTATTCCTGTGGTTTTTTCTGAGTTTAGGGAGAAGCCCCATTTGTCAGCCCATTTTTGTATTTTATTTAGAGATTTTTGTAGTAAGTTTTGGGCAATTTTAATGCTTTTAGTGCGGATCCAGAGGGCTCCATCATCCGCGAATTTTGATGTGTTTACTTTGGGGGATAGTCCCTCGAATAAATCGTTAATCATAATATTGAAGAGTGTTGGGCTTAGGATGCTGCCCTGGGGAGTGCCATTTTCTAGGGGACATTGGTCCGATAGCGTTTGGTCTATGCCCACGGTGATTTTGCGGTTTGTTAGGAAACTTTGGATGTAGTTAATTATTTGACCTTTAAGTCCTATTTTTTGTAGTTTTTGTATTAGCCCGTTATGCCAAACCATGTCGAATGCTTTGGAGAAGTCTAGAAAGATGCCTGTAGTATATTGTTTGTTAAGTTGGCCTGTTTTAATGTCCTGCTCTAGTCGGGCGAGGTTATCTAAGGTTGAGCGTCCAGGAGTGAAACCGCTTTGGTCTGGATTTATTATGTTGTTTTGTTCTAAGTAGTGTTGTAACCTGTTTTTGGCCATTGATTCCATTACTTTGCATAAGTTAGAAGTTAGGGAGATTGGTCTGTATGAATTAGCCTGGTCAGCTGGTTTATTGGGTTTGGGGATTGGTATGACCAGGGCTTGTTTCCAAGGTGATGGGACCTGTCCGTTTAGATATATGAGGTTATAGAGTTTCAGAAGAGTTTGGAGTAGTTTGGGTGGTAGTTGTTTAATTATCTGGTATGAAGTAAGGTCTAAGCCTGGGGCTGTGCCCTTTTTCCTATTTTGTAGGACGTGGAGTAGTTCTTCCATTGTGAAATGGAGATTAATTTCTAGGTTATTATCTTTTGGCTCTTTGGTAAATTTGGTTTCTGCTTTTAGTTGTTCCTGGAATTTTTGGTTGAAGTTGCTATTGCTACTGACGGCCGAGAAGTGATTTGCTAGGTTATTAGCTTTTTCAGTGGGGTTTGTTGAATTGTTTACGTTGGGAGTTTTTTTATGACGTTTAATGCCCCTAATGGCGTGGATTTTGCGCCAAACTGTTCTGGCGTCTGTATGATGGTTAATTTCTTCGCAAAATTTTTTCCAGTCTCTTGTTTTAGCTGTTTTAACTAAGCTTTGTACTTTGTGATTTAGTTCATGTGCTCTCTTTAGGTGTTTGAAGTCACGTTTGGCTTTATTGAATGCGGATTTGCGTTTACGCCTCGTTTGTTCTATCTCCTCGTTCCACCAAGGAACCGAGGGTTTGCCTATGCTGGTTGTTTTGAAAGGAATGGAGTTTTTAGCTGCGTTTATTATATAGTCAGTGAGGTTTTTACAGTAGATTTCGGGGTCGTTACTTTCTAGGTCAGCTAGGTTAGCCTGGTTGCAAATGTCCTGAAATTTGTCCCAGTCGGCTTTGTTGTAGTGGAATTTAGGTTCCTGGTTTGGGGCTGGTGATGGGATGTTTACGTCTCCTATAGTTATATTTATGGGGAAGTGGTCACTACCTAGTGGTACCCCGTGTACTTCCCATTGAATACTTTGGGCTAAATCTGGGGTGCATATGGTTAAGTCGATAGCCGACATTTTGTGGTGTATTTTGTCGTATCTAGTAGGTTGGTTGTTATTTAGTAGTATTAGGTCATTTTGTTCTATCCATTCTGAGATGAGTTTTCCGTGTTTATCTATTTTATCTTCTATACCCCAGGTAGGGTGGTGGGCATTAAAGTCTCCTAGGAAGATTGTAGATTTATTGCCTATTTGGAGGAGGGTGTTTAAATCCTCAGGTTTGACCTGTTTTTCTACCCAGTGGTATATATTTATGATATTAATTTTTTGGTTGTTATTTGTTATTTGGATACCGTTTGCTTCTAGGTTCGGTGTGTTTATTTTTAGTTCTTTGTAGCTTAAATCTTCCCTGACGTATATGATTAGGCCGCCTCCGGCTCTACCTGGGTTTGTTTTGGCTCGGTCAGTTCTTATTGAGTTATAGTTTGGTAGGGTGAATCTAGATCTGGTAGAGAATTTAGTTTCCTGTATACAGACTATGTGTGGACCTTTGTCTCGTTTGAATTTAGCTTTTAATTCCTGGCCGTGGGAGGCTAATCCGTTGGCGTTCCACTGAAATATATTTAGTCCTTCCATTTTGGGGGATGAGAGGTTATTAGTTTGTTTTGAGTTTTAGGTTTTGTTTAATTGGTAGCTTCCCTAAGTTGGGAGAGAAATAACTCAAAGGAGAGAGTTGTGAGTTTTAGTTTTTGTGCTACTGAGTGAAAAGCTTTAATACTAGCATTTGGTGAGTTTTGCTTATGCATGTAGGCTAGGAGTAGTGTGAGGTTATTAAGAGTTTTAGTGCTGGTTAATTGAGGATTTTTGCGCCTGAAGTTTTTGTTGGTTTTAGGGGCTGAGAAAGTGATTTCATTTATTTCCTCGGTGGAAGAATACTCGTCTTCGTCGGTTAGGTTGGTTTTTATTGTTTGAGTTTTCATTGGGGAGGCCTGTGGAGGTGTTTGTGGTGTGGGGTGTTGAGTTTGTGCTTGCGTGTTGGGTGTAGCTGTGGTTTCCTCAGTGTTTGAGTTTTTTTGTTGTGGTTGCTTGTGGGGAAGTGTTGTTGCCTTGTGGGCTGTAGAGTGTCTGGCTGAGGGTCGTTGTGTGTCTGTGGTTTTGCTGTTTGCTTTGCATGCGGGTGTTGATGTTATGGGGGAGTTGGTAGGTGAGGTGTGTGTGAGGTGATGTGTGGAAGTGGTGGGTGCGGTTTCTATGTGGTTGCCCCAGATTGAATCCGAGAGTTTGTGTGTGGTGTTTGAGTGTGGTGTGGGGAGGAGAGGTTTGGATGTAGGTGGTGCATATTTTCTTGTTTGGATTTTGGCCGAATCTATGTTTATGTGTTTGTTGGCCTGTTGTGTTAGGGCATGTCTGTGCGGACACTGGTTTGAGAGTGATGTATGTTTTATGCATTTGCAATGGATGCACCAGGGAGAGCATGTACCTGGGCAATCGGTTTGGGCGCATTTTTTACATTTAGTTTTTTTGAATGTACATTGGGTGGCCGTGTGGTTATATCTAAGGCAGTTAGAACATTGTTTGACCTGTTTGATGTATGGTTTAACTTCTAGTTTAGTGTGGGCACCGAAAGAGATGTGATTAGGGACTTCAGGAAATTTAGCAGTTTTTTTGAAGTTTACAATAACGATTGATGTAGGGACCGTTTTGCCGTTTCTGTTTGTTGTTATCCTGCGGGTGCTTGTTATTTGGGGTTGAGGGTATTGATTTGTGTTTGCTTCTTGGGTGTAGAGTTCTAGGTCTTCGGCTGTTTCTCTAGGGTTTACTCTTATTACCCCTCGGGTGAATTGCTGCCAATTTGGAATTTGTTTTGTTACGGTTACGTGAAAAATTTGTACTATTTTTTTAGCTGCATTGAATGAATCTTGATTTGGGAATATTATTTGGTAACCTTTATTTGCTTTTTTGATGTTGCTGTAATGGATTTTTTCGCGTTTAAACCATAAACCTATCCTGTCTGCTGAGAGTTGTTTAGTTAGGATTGATGCTGAGCCTGCGGCGAAGAAGTATAGTGCGAAGGTGGTGATGAAGGAAGCCGGGGTGGGTGTGGGAGAAGGTGGTGGAGTGGATGAGTCGAGCTTACGTTTTTTGGGGTTTCTGTATTGTGGAGGTGAGTTGGCTGGTTTGGTGGGGGTGGTATGTTCCATGTCTGAGCCATACTCGTCCGGAACAATGTTTTCGACTGTCCTCCCGGAGGTGTTGTGCGCTTCCGCGGGTGTGGGTAAGTCAGGATCTGGGGTGTCTGCGTGTGAGATGATGCGTGTGTCTGTCATGTTTTGGGGCGTTTGGTTTGGGTGAGTTGAGATGTGTGGTGCCTGAACCCTAGAGATTTATTTTTTTGCTGGAAGGCTGGGGTTGGTGAGACAAGTGGAAAGCTGGGATTAGGAAATATTTAGTCGAAGGAGTGGAGTGATAGGTGAGTGGTGGGCGTGGGTGGTGAGTAGGAAAAAGCGTGCGTTGTGTTTAGGAGAAGGGGGGATTAGGTGTTTTTGGTTTTTAGGAGTTGGGTCAAAGGGTGCGTTTGAGTGGTGGGCGTGGGTAGTGAATAGAAATGAGAGCCTGCTGTGTTAAGGAGATGGGGGAGGGTAAGGTGTTGGTTTGAGACTAAAGGGTGTGTTTGAGTGTTGTTGTTGTTTGTTTTTTAAGGATTTAGGGGTTTTGTGATTAATTTGGTGAGAGTGATAAGAGTATGTGAGTAAGGATGAAAGGATAACGTGATGATAATTACCGATGGTGAAGTTTCCTTGGCTGGCTATCAGGCAATGCTCTGTGCTGGCTTGGGAAGTGTTGCTCGCTGGGAGTACAAACTGCAACTGATTGTCTGGCCAAGACTCGTTTATTTACAAACCGCTGTCCTGTAGCTTGAACACTGCTAGGTTCGGCGTTAAACAACAAACAAACAAACGGTGAGAGTGAATGTAAGAGTATGTGAATAAGGCTGAAAGGATGACGTGATAATTACCGATGTTGGAGTTCTCCTTGGCTGGCTATCAGGCAATGCTCTGTGCTGGCTTGGGAGGTGTTGCTAGCTTGGGGTACAAACTGCAACTGTGAATGAGGGACTGACTGACTGATATAGAAGATTTAACGTGCGCTTTCCGACTACAGCGTATTTCGCACACAGGCCTGGCCGGACCATTTAGTGTATTCCAAGAAGGGTGAAAGTGGTGTGTGCAACCCAAGGGGGGGGGGGGGGGGGGGGGGCTTTTAGGGGTTGCTTATATTGATTTTTTGAAATTTTTGAATTTGGAATAAATGCCGAGGTGGGTGTAGGAGGGAACTAAGGGAGCCGGGTGAGGTGGGTGTTTGTATGTTTATTGGATTTTGGATTGGTAGATTAATTAATTTTTAGATGCGCTTAATTAGATCTGTTTTGATTAGGAATACGCCTAGGGCCTTGAAGTTTTCTAGTTTATTTTGAGGGTTTAGTATTTCATCTAGAGTAGGAACCTTATTTAGATTGAGGGTGGTTTGTAGTGTGGTTCTGTGTGTTTGATAGTGGGTGCAGTGAATGAGTGCGTGTTCTGTGGTTTCGGGTTGTTTGCAGTGGGGGCAGTTGCCTGTGGTGTGTCTTTTAAGTTGTTTTAGGTGGTTATTTAGGTTAGTGTGTCCTGTTTGGAGTTTTGTAATTAATCTGTCCATATTTTTAGAGGGGTGTAGGATTTTAGGTTTGGCTAGTGGTTTTCTGAGCACTTTTTTGATTTGGCTATTTGAGTTTTGATATTGATTATGCCATTTTTTGGTTATTTTTTGTTTGTTTACACTTTTAATTTCTGATTTTGAGATGGGTAGGTTTAGGCTTATTTCTGGTATTTTGAGAGATAATTTAGCTGCTTTATCGGCGCTTTCGTTGCCGTAAATTCCTACGTGGGCGGGGATCCACAAGAAGGTTATTTGTTTGCCTGCTTTTGTTAGGTCGTTGGAGCTTTTAAGTATTTGGTTTATTAATTTAGGTCGTTTTTTGGTATTTTTGTTTTGGAGGGCTTGTAGTCCACTAAGGGAGTCAGTGAGAATTAGGATTTTTTTGTTGTTTTTAGATTGTTGGTTATGCAGGGCTGAGGCCATGCCCATAAGTTCGGCCGTGAATATAGATTGGTTGTTAGGGAGTCGGTAAGATTGTGTGGATATAACTGGTTGTGTGGTATGGACTCCGAAGCCTGTGTGGTTGGAGATCGGGTCTGAAGATCCGTCAGTGTATATGTGACACCAATTTGGCCAATTTTCGTGTATGTATGCAAGTGTGGTGGTTTTAGCTATGTTTGGGTCGGTTTGTTTATTTATTTGGTTAGCTAGCGTTGTGTCTATTTGGGGTATTTTGAGTTTAGGGGTGAAGATATTTGATTTTTTGCAGTTTTGTTTAAGATTTTGAGTTTGGTGTTCATTGAGGTAGTTAGTTATTCTTTGGGATATTGGGGTGAGTAAGGGGTGTTTGCGAGCTAGAGCTTGGTTTCTTGGGCTAATGTTTTGGTTAATTATGTTTTGGATGAGAGGGTTTGTTTGGGACGCGGCCCAGAAATTAAGGCTTAGATGTTCCCTGCGTAGATTTAGTGGCATTTCTCCTGTAAGGGCCTGAAGTGAGGTGTAGGAGGTGCCATGTTGGGTGCGTGTAATTAGTTTGAGAGCCTGATATTGTATTGAGTCAAGTTTTTTAGAGAGAGAGTTGTTTAGGGTATTGTATATGGCACAGCCGTAGTCTAGTTTTGATCTAATTAGTGTTGTATATAGTGAGAGGAGGGTATCTTTGGAGGCTCCCCAGTTAGAGCCGGTGAGACATCTTAATGTGTTAAGGTCTTTGCTGCATCTAGTTTTTAGGTTTTGGACGTGAGCCTCCCAGGTGAGGTGTTGATCGAAAATAAGTCCTAAGAATTTTGTTTGTTTTTGGAATTTGATTGTTTGGTTGTTTAGCTGGAGGATTGGGTAGGCAGGTTTCATGTTTTTATGTTTGAATACTACTCCTGTTGTTTTATCTGAGTTAAGGGAGAAGCCCCATTTGTCTGCCCATTGTTGTATTTTATTTAGAGATTTTTGGATTAAGTTTTCTGCCATTTTAACGCTTTTAGTGCGGATCCATAGGGCTCCATCATCCGCAAATTTTGAAGTGTTTAGTTTAGGGGATAAGCCCTCGAATAGATCATTTATCATTATATTGAAGAGGGTTGGGCTGAGGATGCTGCCCTGGGGAGTGCCATTTTCTATGGGACACTGGTCCGATAGTGTATGGTCTATACCCACGGTAATTTTGCGATTGTTTAGGAAATCTTGGATGAAGTTTATTATTTGACCTTTTAGTCCTATTTTTTTTAGTTTTTGTATTAGCCCGTGGTGCCATACCATATCGAAAGCTTTAGAGAAGTCGAGGAATATGCCTATGGTGTATTGCTTGTTTAGCTGTCCTGTTTTTATATCCTGTTCTAGTCGGGCAAGGTTATCGAGAGTTGATCGGCCAGGAGTGAAGCCGCTTTGGTCAGGATTTATGATGTTGTTTTGGTCTAGGTAGTGCTGTAGCCTATTTTTAGTCATAAGTTCCATTATTTTGCAGAGATTTGAGGTTAGGGAGATGGGCCTATAGGAGTTTGCCTGATCTGCTGGTTTATTTGGTTTAGGTATTGGGATTACTAGAGCTTCCTTCCATAAGGATGGGACCTGTCCGTTTAGGTAGACTAGGTTGTATAGTTTAAGTAAAGTTTGGAGTAGTTTGGTAGGTAAGTGTTTGATTATTTGGTAAGAGGTGAGGTTTAGGCCAGGGGCTGTTCCTTTTTTTCTATTGTTTAGTACGTGATTTAGTTCTTCTATGGTGTAAGGTTGATTTATTTCTAGGTTGTCTTGTCTGTTTTCTTTGGAGAATTTGGTTTCTTTATTTAGTTTATCTTGGAATTTCTTACTGAAGTTACTGTTGCTGCTAACTTTAGAGAAGTGTTTGGCTAGGTTGTTGGCCTTTTGGGTGGGGTTGGTTGAGTTGTTTATATTGGGGCTTTTTTTTGTGCCGTTTGATGCCTCGGATGGCGTGAATTTTGCGCCACACCTTCCTAGCGTCGGTGTGGTGGTTTAGCTCCTCACAGAATTTTTTCCAGTTTTTGGTTTTAGCAGTTTTAACTAGGTATTGCACTTGGTGGTTAAGTTCATGAGCTGTTTTGAGATGAGAGGGGTCTCGTTTAGCTCTGTTGAAAGCTGATTTGCGTTTTAGTCTAGTTAGCTCTATTTCCTCATTCCACCAAGGGACAGTGGGTTTTCCTGGGTTGGATGATTTGAAGGGGATTGCGGATTTGGCTGCGTTGATTATGAAGTTAGTTAGGTTTTGACAGAATGTTTCGGGGTCTGTTGTTTCTAAATCGTTTAGATTAGCTTCGTTGCATAATTCTTGGAATTGGTCCCAGTTGGCGTTTTTGTACTGAAATTTAGGTTCCTGTTTAGGGGTTTGATTTGGTATTTTTATATTTCCTAGGGTTATATTTATGGGAAAGTGGTCGCTGCCTAGAGGTACTGGGTGGACGTCCCACATCAGACTTTGTGCTAAGTCTGGCGTACATATTGTTAAGTCGATAGCCGACATGGTGTGGTGGGTTTTGTCGTATCTAGTTGGTTGGTTATTGTTTAATAGTATTAGGTCGTTTTTTTCTATCCACTCTGATATTAGTTGTCCATGGTTGTCTAGTTTATCTGCAATGCCCCAGGTAGGATGATGGGCATTGAAGTCTCCTAGGAAGATGGTTGATTTATTTCCTAATTGGTAAAGGATATCTAGGTCTGTATCTTTAATTGGTTTTAGTGTTGAGTGATAGATGTTAATGATTTTTATTTTTTGGTTATTGATGGTGACTTGGATTCCATTAGCTTCTAGATTAGGAGTGTTTACTTTAACTTCCTCGTAGTTAATATCCTCTCTAACGTAGATGATTAGACCTCCTCCTGTTCTGCCTGGCATGGTTTTGGACCTGTCGGTTCTCACTGCGTTATAATTTGGTAGGTTGAATTTAGTTTTATGTGAGAATTTGGTTTCTTGAATACAAGCTACATGGGGACCTTTATCTATTTTGAATTTAGCTTTGAGTTCAGAACCATGGCCGGCGAGGCCATTGGCATTCCATTGAAAAATGTTTAGGCCTTCCATTGGGAAACTGGGTGGATTTATGTTTGGTTTAGGCTTGGTTTAGGTATTTACTTTAGTAGGTTATTAAGGTTGCTGCTGAAACGGTCGAAAGAGGTGGTGACGAGTTTTAGTTTATGTGCTACACCAAAGAAGGCTTTGGAGCTGGCTTCTGGATTAGACTGCTTTAACACGTAAGCTAGTAGGAGGACTAAGTTGTTTAGATTTTTGCTTGCTACGTTTTGGGTGAGTTTTTTTCTATAGCTTTTGGTTTTTGGGGCTGACAAGGTAAGATCGTTTATTTCCTCTGAGGATGTGTACTCGTCCTCTTCGGTTAAGTTGTCTTTAGTTTGGTCAATCTGTTCGGTGGTGGGTTGCATGCTGGGTTTGGGTGCGAGAGTCTGAGTGGTTTCTGTAGTTTCCCTGTTGACTGGGTGTTCGGGGGTTGCCTGTAGGTTTGGGAGTGTTGTTGCCCTTGTGGCTGTGATGGCTTGTGTTGGTGCTGGTTGTGTGGTGGTCGTTGTGCGTTGGATTTTGCTTGCGGGTGTAGATGTGGTAATTGTAGGGTGAGAGGCGGGGAGGGTGAGAGTGTGAGTTTGTGGGATGTGTGGGGTGTTTGTTTCATTTGCGATGTATGCGTCTCGCTGATTTTGGTCCCATACGGAGACTGGGTATACTGTTTTGCGTGCGTGAGTGTTGTTGTTTGGGGGTGGTGTTGGTAGTGGTGGTTTGTATGCTTGCGGTGTGGGTTTTTTGGTTTGGATTTTGGCCGTGTTTATGTCTATATGTCTGTTGGCCTGTTGGGTGAGTGATAGTCTGTGGGGGCATTGGTTCGAGAGTGATGAGTGTTTTATGGGAATGAGGGACATTGTACATAACATATATAGTGGGAGGAGGATTAACAGTAACAACAATTGCATATATGAGTGGGATAACATGAGTTAGTAATGACAACAGAAGGATAATGCTGTCACAACACGATGGACAGAGAACACGCAGGTGGAAGCCAATGGGACTTGAAGCCAATTTAACAGGATAAGTTCCATAGGTGTTGTGATTATTGCTTAATGAGTGAGTGGAAACCACAAATGGACTTCACACATTGTACCCATGTCGGGAATCGAACCCGGGTCTTCGGCTTGACGAGCGAACGCTTTAACCACAAGACTACCCGACGGCCCCATTGCGGATAGGATGAAATAGCCTTGATCTCTGTTCATTGGTGACTTGTGGCGGCGAATGTGGATTGCTTCTGTTTGTTTTCTTTAAGTGAAGTCATGGAGGTGGTTTAGTTGGAGATTCGAGGGCATAATATACACACTTATCGGGATTACATGACAGGTCGGATGCTCACAATTGCTTGAGAAACTTGAGACAAAACTTCGGAAGGAAGCAGTTTGAGGGGATGGTATACCTATATCTACATTCTCTGGCCCCAAACGGTCACAAATGTCACGGTCACGATGAATTTTCTTTTTATAAACTTAGGAAATAATATAAAAACGTAAATTTTTTTTTATTATTTTGTTTGTTTTTGTTGTTTGTCTCCCGAACGAAATATATTTTAGTCATGCGACTCTCAAATGGACAGAGCTTACGCTCGCAATATGTAATTTAGCTTCGTTTTGCTATGAAAACATTCTTGTGACTATTATCAGCTGAAGCCAATATCTTGGGCGAATTTATGAATAATGATGTCGTTTAGTTTATCGCGTTAAAACTGCGGCACATTCACATTAATCAGAAACGTGCGTGGGGTTGAGATTCTAGTAGGTTCTGACATGTGTGTTAATCACGTCGACGCCCACACTTCTTGAAAAAGTCGGGGTTTCAATTATTGTTACCATCGTTAACCTCCGTTCTTTAAAATGCAATTTTAAATCAGGTTTTTCTCGGAAGCATTGACGACATTGTAACTGTACAGAATTTCAACTGGATGCCATTCCTCTGCAAGAGGACGGCAATGCTTCTATGAGAACCTCATTCTTACCGTTGCAGGTCTTTATTTCGAGATCTCGATCCTGAATCCCGATATCCAGCATCATGGCATCAAACAAGATGCGTCTGTGATTTATTTTGTTAAATAACATTCGGGTGTCTGATCAAGTTGATATTTTAAGGAATGACGCAGCTCTGTGAAAGTCAACCTTTGCAGCTCAAGGGCTGAAAGAAACCTGTTATTTGACATGAAACGGTACATGTTCTGTTTAAAGCGTTTTGTCGTACTGATCTCCGCTGGGGTGGGCTGAGTGTAGTTTCGGCATTAAGATTGGTTGTTGGTTGGTTTGTTGTTTTACGCCGCACTCAGCAATATTCCAGCTGCATGACGACGGTCTGTAAATAATCGAGTCTGGACCAGACCATCCAGTGATTGATATCATGAGCATCGATTCACGTAATTGGGATCGATGACATGCATCAACCAAGTCAGCGAGTCTGACCACCCGATCCCGTTAGGCGCTTCCCACGACAAGCATAGTCGCCTTTTACGGCAAGCATGGGTTGCTGAACACCTATTCTACGCCGGGTCTTCACGGGTCTCGGCATTAAGAGTTACATCACAGGAGTAAAATATCGAATTCATGTTTTCAGTAGAATAATCTAAATATATAGGAACTGTTATTTTTACCCTACTTAATTACACTTAAACAGACTCTTTCTACTATGACTCTCCCATGATTGATATTTGTGAGTTGTAAAATATTTGAATGTGCGTGACACAACCTTGGTGAATTAGTTCATCCCAGTCATCGTTTCCCGACGAGCTTGGTTGTTGTTCATAATATCAACCCCTGGTTTACCTGGTAAAGACTCGATTGTTAACAGGTAGCCGTGATGTAGCTGAAATACTGCTGATTGCGGTGTCACACAATCAACGATCACACAATTGTTATCGACACATTGAGTATTTCGTTAATTGATTGTGTATTTAAGTTTTGGGTGAGTGAGTTGTGTTTAACACCGCTTGTAACAGTATTCCAGTTATATCGCGGCGTGTCAGCTTAATGTGGGAGGAAAGCTCGAAGTGATGCAGGTCTCAGGCGTTTATCACTTCGGTGAAACCCACGAGCACGGGTATGGTGCTGACAAACCTAGAAACATAATCGGATCGAACCGGGATTCGAATCCACAATCATAGGTTTCTGGCTTGCCCAAGGGACGCAACTCTGCACAGCGAATCGTGGCGTCTTAGACGACTGGGCCACCCGTGACCCCTAATCTTTGATATAGTTTGTCAAGGTGATATTTTTGCAATTATTCTTCAGTCCTTCCATGTCCAATGTCCTTTATTCTAATCAATAATACTCAAACACTTACTCTCTCACTCTTAATGATTGGACATGATCGATGGGTCTTTGATGTAATGGAGAGAAAAATGAACAACAGGTACCCAGTGAAGTAAATATTCACGTTACGTGTTTGTCTGTTTGTTGTTGTTTTTTTATTGCTGCTTTATTCTATCTGAGGATGAACACATTGCGCAGATAGTGAGTGATTGAGTGAGTTGGGTTTAGCGCCGCTTTTAACAGTATTCAAGTTATATCCCGGCGTGTCAGCTAAATGGGGGAGAAAGCCCGAAGTGATGCAGGTGTCAAACGTTTGCTCAGATAGTTTGCTGTAGAGAACACATGCTCATTTTTTAAGAAGCTAACAAGTAAAACGTTCCCCTGGAATCTTGGAAGGCACATTGTCCCGCTTTGAATAGTAATGTTTTTTTATCAAAGGGTGACAGTGCGACAACTCAACGATGCCATAACTCTTCATTATGTCGGGTTGTCTCGCTTTCATTAAAATCTGTCACTTGTCGACCCGGGAAGATCCGGGTTAGAATAGATCTTCAGCAACCCATGCTTGTGGTAAAAGGCAACTATGCTGATCGTAATTTAAATTGTTGCTAAAAGCGGCGTAAAACCATACTCACTCACTCCTGTATTCGTATCGACAACACTCTCAAAACACATAGAACTCAACCCTATGGCTTTATTCAATATATTCGCTACCACGAAGGATTCAAAGAGGGAAATGGGGCGGTCGGGTAGCCTAGTGGTTAAAGCGTTCGCTCGTCACGCCGAAGACCCGGGTTCGATTCCGGACAGGGGTACAATGTGTGAAGCCCATTTATGGTATCCCCCGCCGTGATATTGCTGGAATATTGCTAAAAGCGGCGTAAGACCTCACTCCCTCACTCAAAGAGGTATAAACCAAAGATGTTTAAATTTGCCATGGTAGAATGGAGATAAAACCGAAGATTTGACCCGTGAAGATCCGGGGTAGAATAGATCTTCAGCAACCCATGCTTGCCGTAAAACGCGACTATGTTTGTCGTAAAAGGCGACTACCGGGATCGGGTGGTCAGGCTCGCTGACTTGGTTGATGCATGTCACCGATCCCACATTGTGAGGATCGGTGCTCACGATATCAATCACTGGATTGTCTGGTCCAGGCCCGATTATTTACAGACCACCGTCATATCGCTGGAATATTGCTGAGTGAGGCGTTAAACAACAAACCAACCAACCAACCAAATCAGAAACCATTGAAACCATTGCATTGAAAATACAGGACTTTGACGTCATCACTCAATGCAAGTTGTCAACTGATCTGTATTACTAAACTGCAGCGCAACAGAAAGTACACGCATAAAACTTCGATTACAAACACTATCGAGGCGGTAATAGTCTGACTGCAGTATCCAAAACCCTGCTCACGTTAGATCCTAAATATCACGATGATATCCATTTCCAACACATCACAATCGAAAAAACATTTCTTGTTCGCTTCATTTTAGCCACCATCAAACATTGGTGTACACCTTCGTTTGCCCGGCAGTGTATTAAGTGACACGATGTCACTTCAATCAAGTGGGTCAGATTGGATGAGCTCCCAATTATAACCGCGTAGGATGGTGACTTTAGGGGGCATTTCGATTATTACAGCGTTCTCATGTCTGAGTATTGTCATTGGTTGAGCCAGTTTTTCAAGGGTCTCTTAGCTCCAACGCAATCACAATTTATTTTCATGTGAACATTGATGAATTGCGTTGTTAGAAATTTTCAGCAGTTTTCCACTATTTCGACTCCAAAAACTGCTCCGCAAGTCAGCTGATAACTCATATTACATGTATATTGCTCTGCGAACAGCAGTGGTGTCGTACTTTTAACTTCAAGGCGTTACAGACTTATTCCATCAATCATGCATATCAACGCCCATGGGATTTTAGGCCCCTAGCTTTCGCCCCGATTATGTTTCTCGGTTTGTCAGCACCCTACCCATGCTCGTCGGTTTCACCGAAGTGGTAAACCTCTGAGACCTGCATCACTTTCGGCTTTCCTCCCACATTAAGCTGACACGCCGCGATATAACTGGAATACTGTTAAAAGTGGCGTTAAACCCAACTCACTCAATCAAAAACGAGTGTTTTGAATCGAGTGTCGATACTCTGGGGTATATGGCTGGTGTGTTTACATCAACAACTTCGCTTAGCTAACTCATGTATTAAATCATATGTGTATGTACGTCCTTCATAAGAGAGACGTTTGTAGCTTACACCATCCTGTTCAGATGCATTTCTTCAGCAGAACGTTTTTTTCTCATATACATGATACAATACATATTGATCACTGACTCATGAGAGTGACTTGATCAAATAGGTGTCTTTAGCATATATAATACTATCAACGGTCCAGATTCGATCGTATACAAACGAACGAACCACCCACCCAACCAACCAACGAAGAAAAGACAAAACGAAAGAAAGCAACGAACAAACGTACAAACAAACAAACAAACAGTATTATTGGAAAGTTAACCTGGTAATATGACGAGTGCACAATATCTGTCATATACAGGGTCGGGTCAGTCGAAGAGTGAGTGAGTTGGGTTTAACGCCGCTTCTAACACTATTCCAGTTATATCACGGCGTGTCAGCTTAATGTGGGAGGAAAGCCCGAAGTGATGCAGGTCTCAGGCGTTTACCACTTCGGTGAAACCAAAGAGCACGGGTATGGTGCTGACAAACCTAGAAACATAATCAGGGCGAACCGGGATTCGAAGCCACGATTATAGGTTTCTGGGGTATCTAAGGGATGCAACTCTGCACAGCAAATTGCCGCGCCTTATACGACTGGGCCACCCGTGCCTCCGGTCAGTCGAAGAGACGGTTGAAATGTGGCATTGGCGATTGTTGTAAGTGTATTTGTAGAGATTGTCAGTGGCTACAAATTATCCAAGCTTCTTCGGACAGAAAAGTATCAATATTAAACACAACTATTCATATCCTGTTTTTGAGGAACAAAGGTGTTAATTCAAAATTACATTTTGGTCATAATTAACTTGCCACCGAAGCGGCAAGAACACAAAAAAATCCTTGAACATAGGTTTGAACATCTTTTGGTTTCACGTTGCCATTGATAAATTAATAAGTTATTACTCGGAATTATGCCGGTATTGTTGTGCTAACCCACTGAGATATCATGTGGCAGTTTATCACTGTTTGTTTGTTGTTTAACGCAGCACTCAGCAATTTTCCAGCTATATGGCAGCGGTCTGTGAATAATCGAGTCTGGACCAGACAATCCAGTGATTGACATCATGACCATCGATCAACACAATTGGGATACGATGACATGTATCAATTATGTCAGTGAGCCTGACATCCGATCCCGTTAGTCGCCCCTTACTACAAGGATAGTCGCATGTTAAGGCAAGCATGGGTTGCTGAAGGCCTATTCTAACCTGGATCTTGGAGGGTCAGTTTATCACTGCATGACATTCCCACTCATACGCAGGATATTGACTCCGAGCCGACCACTCACTGTTTTATCCCCTTAAATGACAAGCACCCGACATGGATTGGATATGAAAGAGTGATCCTAATATTTCCGCGATTGGGATGACGGACTGTATCTCAACAGCAGATGGCAGAGAGAGAGAGAGTGTGTGTGTGTCTTGCGACGCCGTGGGGAACGTTATTCGGATGCTAGTTTGCTGAGAGAGACTCGTGGGGTGGTCCGAGCATCACGGTGTGGGGTGGAATTGGTCTTGCACAGAGGGTCGACCCTGTGGTCTTGCAGAACATCGGTCCAGGGAGAGGCAATGGTGTCAAAGCAGTTCGGATCATGTCTTGAGACCACACGCCATACCTCATTTTGCACGTCACCACAGCCACGAGTTTCAGCATGATAACGCCCGTGTCCACACTGCGAGAGCAGCAAGAGACTTCCTACAGCAGAATGGCATCAGAACCATGCAGTGACCTGTCATCCTATTGAGCACCCGTGGGATGATATTCAAAGACGACTGAATGACGTCCAACCAAGCCGACAACTGCAACTGAACTGCTGTGTGGAGTGTGGGCTCAAGTGCCTATGGCATTCATCAACCGCCTCATCCATTCCATGTATCCACGTTGCACGGCAGTCATCAATGCACATGGCGGGCACACGGACACATGATATACTGACGATATGCCATTTTCTCAGAGACTAGTGTTGTGTTTCACTTTAAGAATATTTGACACTTTAATTTCAACCTTTATGATCAGTTTTGCCAAGTTTCATCTTTGCAATATGTTTCAAAGTATGCTTACAGTGTTTGGACAAATAAGGTTTCTTATATGTCTATCCATGGTGCCATTTCTTTTGCAGTTCAGTAAATAAAACATATGATAAACTTTTCCGCCAATTTAGTGTAAAGAGCCTTGACTTTAGGGACCTGGTATGGAAGCTATATAATTCCCTAAACGTCTATGGATGAACGGCTAAGAGCGTCTCACCGCCTATAGGCAAAGAAATCTTTCAAGCATATATTTTCGGAATTGTCAAAATGCACTGATGTCTTATAATGCACTTTTAGGACATAATTTAAAGGACACGTTTCCCTGCAGTGGTCTTTATATGTCTCAATGTGTGGATGTGGCGTCACATTCTGTGCATTGCGCTATTTGAGTGAAATTGCCTGTACGCTCTGGAGGCACAACTGATTGTTAGCTATTCCGTTTCACATCCATCAGAGGTTTTTGTAATTTTCCAACATCGGTTGTTAAAAGAGTTTTTGGCTTTGGAATAACATGTTTGGTTTACAATGAAATCTGAAATTAGATTTTGCTCACATATCCGAGCGTCGGAGTTGCTAACTTTCACTGTATGATTTGATCTGTGTCGAATTTGCTGTGTGGAATCTCTGCACAGCAGACGTTATTAAACAGGAACACAGCTATTGATTTTGACTTATATCATATGTTTCCGAGTATTATTTGATCTACCTGTCCGAGGGCGGTCATAAGTGGTTCCTGTCAAGGTATTGTTTGTTTGTTGTTTAACGCCGCACTCAGCAATATTTCAGCTGAATGACGGCGGTCTGTAAATAATCGAGTCTGGGCCAGACAATCCAGTGATTGACATCATGATCATCGATCCATCAATTGGGACACGATGACATGCATCAACCAAGTGAGCAAGCCTGACCACCCGATCCTGTTGATCGCCTCTCACGACAAGCATTCTACCCCGGATCTTCACGGGTCTCCTGTCATGGTCTTGCTTCTGTCAGTTGTTGCTTTGGTAATATTAAGGCATTGTGCAACGTCACTAATACACCTCCCTGCTTCAAGCTTACCTCCTGCACCGGTCCCTCACTTTCATTTTGTGCTCGTCGTGGAGTTTTCCCTCTCAGTTAGAGCAAACGTTAATACTATGTTTTGTTTTTTGTCAATACACACTTCTTCAGTTATCTACCAATCATCAATGAAAACAATGTGATTTAGTTGTGACATATGTTTTTCTACCCACGATCGTACACAATCGTGGATGCATAAGCCATGATTACCATGATAATGATGTGTCTTTTGGCTTTGCTCCAGGAACGTACGACATTACTCGTCAGTAAAATAAGCTATTTCTTCGTGCGTAAACTTTCTTTTTGTGTCTCGTATATCAAACACTGTTGACACGCCGAAAATAATGATGTTAACTCTAAATCATTAACCCCGATATCATATTACAATTTATCAAGAACGTCCAAGATTAGTTTGCAAGGTCTTTAACTATTAAAAAGGCTTGACGTTAGCTATTTGTGACTTTTTAGATCTCCAGATTGGAGTAGACACTGCAAAATGATTTATGATCTCTTCGTTGTCTTTTGACATTTATTTGCATGTAAAGACATCATTAAAATGCTCAAATCATTTTATATATATATATATATATATATATATATCTTTGCGTTGAGAACCGTACCTCTCTGAACATTCTCATTGGAAGTCTGTAGCCTAAAGAGAAATATTGTATGGGAAATGCATGTATTGGTCAGAGGGCATTAAAGCATATTAACATATCACTGATTGAAAAGGTTGAAACGACCATTAATGGCTCACGACATGTTTTCCATTGTCATGTCTGCCGTGTCTCGAAGGAGGAGTCAAACGAATCCATGCGATGCTTGTGTCCGAGGTGTCCTATTTGCATAAAACATCCAAAAAATATTCATAATGTGTAAGTTAAAATATACTTATTTCTTATCCTATTATCATCGATAACCTCATTTAAGACTGGTATCGGGGAACGTGTGACCCAGACGCTCAAGGCGCTGCTATTCGCTGCTATTCGCTGCGCAGAGTTGTGTCTTTTAGGTGCACCAGAAACCTGTGATTATATTTCTAGATTTGCCAGAACAATATCTGTGCTCGTGGCTGTCACCAAACTCGTGATTATCTTGCTTCACTCAGGGCCTCTCACGTTGTTATAGATTTCTTAACATGGGAAAATGAACATGGGAAGTACAAATATTTTATCACGTTACATCCGAAATGGTGAGGAATGAACATTGTGAAATGAGGGAATATTTAATTTACAAACTAAAGGACCATGTTCTACTATCTATTGTATTGTGCTGGTCAGATAGAGTCAGGCAAACACATTTTAGGCGTGAATGCCTTTGACTTCATCTCCGGCTATGTTTATCGTCCACTCTTGTAAAAAAATGGGACTACAGTCAGTCACACATCACTATGTGGCTGAATAATAAACTCACTGTTTGTTCACCCAGGTCTCGAGTCACTCGTTCATATATTGACAGAAATACTTCCGTTTGTCAATATAACTATCATATTTCGAAGTGCCGTTAGTTGTTAGACGTGAAGCATAACATGTGCGTTTTATTTTACTAGAATGATTTTAAGTATTAAAATGCTAATTTCATCAGAAAACGTATAACACTCACTCACTCACCGGAATAAACTATCACATGACACGGATATGATGTGGAAACACAAAGTGTTTATCGTTGAAACATTATGGGAAGCACTCTCTTTTTGTAATCTAAACAGCTGAAAGTAACAGTGGTATCACATTGAGACAGATGGGCGCTATTCCACAATGAATCTCTTTCCATGTACATTAGGAGGAAATTGTACGACAAATAAATAGAAGAGATCGTGAACAGATCCCTTCAATGAAAGCACAATCAAATCATATTGTTGAACATTCTCATGCACTCGTGAGAGAGTAAACATGGGGCGACCAGTATCAATAAATACATCAGTGTCTGTTCCTATTTCGTTTGTTGATACTTACCAGCATGGACGCGACGTTGTTTCAACGTTGAACAATGGTTGATTCCTGGTAGCGACGTCGATCAACGTCGAATCAACGTTGAAAAAAACGTAACTAATGCGACAGGAAAAGATGTTGATTCAAAGTCGAACAATGGTTGATTCCTGGTGGCGACGTTGATCAACGTCGAATCAACGTTGAAAAAACGTAACTAATGGGGGTGGTGTGGGGGAGATGTACCTGATGCACAAATGTACCGAAAATAATTACCCTGCCCTAATGCGTGTCGATGACCCAATCCGCGTGCTTGTATCTTGTTTTTCATGACCCTCCACGAAAAGACAAAATGAAAAAGAACTTTATGTTTTAATATGAAATGTCAATTTATACATGACCCTCCCCAAATATGTGTATTATATTTAGGACCATCACCTAAAAGATTGTTATATTAATGGTGACTCCCCTGCTTCACTTTTACCTTATAATAATGACTGGTCCCCTGGCTTCTCCTTGGTTAACTTGGGATCGTAATTTGTAAATGTTAGTTTTGGCAAAGTGTAGTAAGCCTTTTAAGTAAATTGCAAGTTGTGTCCCTAGGCCATTGGTGATTAAAAGTAACTCAAAACATCAGTGATTGGATTGGTATGTCTTTGACTCTCTGCAGGTGCACATGCTGTCACTTCAATTGGTTGAGCCGTTTGACGTGAGTAATTGTTTGGGTCTCAAATAACCCCCCAATGTAAACGGGCTGTGGCAGAATTAGAAAACAGAGCTTGGCATCAACCGCAACACAGATGTCACAACACAGATTCTGTTATCACTGTTTCACCTACAAACAACAAACCATTGGAAACTGGACCTCAGTGCACCTCTCTTTCCAACAAGGATCTCTCCATACTCCAGCATTGATTCGCAAATCTGTGGCTTCGGCTTTAACCTCTGAAGAAGAGTAATAGTTTTAAAATGATGTTAGAGAAAGGTTTTGTACTCATGTTGCCGTAAAACACGTCAGTTTCTGCTACGTTGCGGGTAAACGTGCTGCTGTGCGCTAGCATACATAACGTAAGGCAATGGCTTTGCTTGACATATCATGAGTCCGATCCCAATTTACTGGTAAATAAATAAATAACCGGCATTTAATTGGCTAACCAAATAACTGTTTTGCGATATGTTTCCGTAAACGTTTTTGAACCTGAGGCCACGCTCACTAGAAGATTACTTTCGTGAACCATCAGGCTGAACAATGTCAATGAAAGCACTGTGTTTTGTGTTAATGATGGTTTATATTTCCAACGGATCCATCTCAGATTTCAATTCAATTTCCTAAGTTGTTTTCAGCCAGTTCCTTGAAAGGGGGTGGAGTGTTGCATTTGCCACAGGCATGCATAACCACAATTAAAAAAGAAATCCAATCTCTTCGTTCAGTCGTTTTCTTAATTCTACCATATTTTAAAGAGTGTTATACAACTCTTGCTACGAAGTTGTTTTATGAAGGTTACAACATATAATACCTGAGTAAAGATTTGTGGTAAACACGTGAAGGACAAATCCAGATTTGACTCACCAGTGACAAAAGTGATGTCCGACAAATATCCCGTGCTTGATTGGACTTGTATGATATGTGCCTATGTTATAAACAATTGACTTGCCTTTGCATGTGTTTGTGACAATGCCACCGGTGGGTCAGGATACGCCCTCCTTTTCACCAACACCTCGTATCAACACTATTTGATAGTGATTCAAAACTGTAAGAACGTCGGAGTTTGGTCCTAACTCTATGAAAGTTCATACCCCAATGAACACACACAACGTGAAAGTCAATTCTTTAATATTTTTTTAACATTTTTGTACCTCATCCGATGTAGGTCTAGATCTATACAGAATATTATTTGGTAAGAGTGACTTCATGTTTACACTGACAGCCACACAACAACCAGCTGTATCGTGGAATTCAATAGTTTCTCAAACAGAGAGGTGACTTTAGCGTATGTATGCATAACTTGCTCTTCAGAAACATCTGACACAACACATGTAATAATAATAAAAAATATCACCATTATATGTGAAAGGTCTGTTAAGAACTACCTCAGTAAGTCAGTCACAACGACAGCGCGTCATAATACATTTACATCGCGCAGAAGACGTCAAAATGGCCCAGACAGTCCGGAGATATTTGCGATATTGTTAATGAACCTGTGGCGGTTACATGTTTTAGTCGTCATTGATCAATCGGCCGATCATTGAAAGGTGATTTAAATGTGTCAAATATATACTGAGGTAAATTCATAGATTGCAGTTGATACTACCATAGTTTGGATGTGCATTTCTTCGTATTGTTCACATGGATGAGTCGTAGCGAGGATATTCCTCAACGAACATGCAGTCAAACTCTCTCACGTTTCTCAAATTGTACTGAAACGCTGAGTTCAAGATTAAAGGGTCTAATTGATCACACACAACGCTTCTGTGTGTAATCGGCGTGAGGAATTCCCTGGGTTTTCCCCAGGAATGTGGAAGTAGTCCGTCAGTGTTTACGTCAAATGGAAAAGCCCTATATCGTGTAAACTTCAAATAAAATTATACATTTTAGTTTTCATTCATTTCAGGAGGATGCTGATATAAGTAGTAGAAAGCATAAGCAGTATAACGCTTGGTGGGATTCAAATTTACTCAGTACGACATCCCACATAAGGTGTCTGAACGTTCCGATTTTACATGTGCTGAATATATCATATAATTACACATTTTAAACATAATGGGATCTTTGTAACATTAGTGGGAGAGATATTTGTTTCTCTGTTAAAATTCTGAACACATAAAAAATATCTCCATTTTCCACTGGGCGAGGCATCCTCATTGTTTCAGCCGTCAAAAATACCTCCCAAGTTAAACAAGTGACTTCGTAATCACTGGCTGTAATTGCTGCATGTTTACAAACAAAAACGGCCCGTGGAGATAGACTAAGGTCTTCAGCAACCCATGCTTGTCATAAAAGGCGACTATGCTTGTCGTAAGAGGCGACAAACAGGATCGGGTGGTCAGGCTCGCTGACTTGGTTGATGCATGTCATCGTATCTCAATTGCATGGATCTATGCTCGTGATGTCAATCACTATATTGTCTCGTCCAGACTCGATCATTTACAGATCGCCCTCATATAGCTGGAATATTGCTGAGTGCGGCGTTAAACAACAACAAACAAACAAAGAAACAAACACCTGTTAGAATCTAGGATACCACCAAAAACAAGATTAGAATTGGTGTTCAGCAACTCGAAGGAGGTTACTTCTGCAATCTGGTGATCAGGTTTGCTGATGTGGGTGAAGCTTGACATTATATGCCAATTGTGTAGATCAATGCTCATGATGTGAGCCACTGGATTGTATGGTCCAGACACGATTATTTACCGACGGTCGTCATGAAGATGGAATATGGCGTTGAACAACAAACAAACAAGCAGGTAGCCAAACAGAAAGTATAAGCTAGCAACCCCCTAAATCGTGACAGGTATTTCAACTCCTAAGGCGTTAGCCGAGAGCCTTTAATTCATATCACCCACAGAGCTACGAGTTAATCTACTTACACCACGTGGTCTTCAAAAGCATGCAACTTTCACCACAATGCAAAAATCTGAGGCTGAGGCTGAGGCTTACTCACCCCTCATCTATATCAAATTGTCCAACTCCAGCACATGCAGATACAGAGTAGTTACAAAGAAAATCAACCTGCTAAAACAACGAACAAAACAACCTTGGTGGTGTAATAATTTAGGCATCCTGAAACCAGTGCTGTGGCAAAGCATTAAGACCTATTTACAGCATGATACTGTTCGTAATGTGGTTTCCACAGGTCTATAATCCCTTTTATCACAATGTCTCATATTTCTCAGCCTACGGGTTTTCCTGCCATTAAACTCACAAAATAATATTATGTGGATCACGGAAGACTTGGGTTACAAATGCAATTATTATAAAATCTCTGTGCAAAGTAATTGTGGCCTTATTTTTGTTTTCGTGTGCAACAGCGCGGGGACCCTTGAGTTGTGTGCGCAAAAGCATGATACGTTATTTTGTCAAATGACACAATGGTGTTGTAAGGTAAAATCCTATTTTGACATTCATCCTGAAATCAGTGAGACGCTTGTTTTCCAAACGCTTCTCTGAAACCGTTTATTAAATATTGGCTTATAAACGTTTCGGAGGTTTTAAAGTGGATTAATGTTTCATCTACTCACTGGAACTAATTATGTTGGATAAACTATTACATCTGCATTGCAATATATTCTTCCTACGAGATGCACTTAATCCTCTCTGAAAGATATTGAACAGGTTCATCTTCTCTTCTGGTCAGCATCCATAGTGAGTTGTGATCCCTATTCGTAACATGTTGCTCACGATATTTTGATCCATATTTCAATAACTGACGACGTAGAGAAGTCACCACGTGCACTATATGACGAGCAGGTTGGTGGCAGTGATATGAGTCTTGGCAGCCACAAGTTCAGTTCACATCATGAGCTGTCAATCCAATTTCTGGAACACGTACCTATAACTGAACTACTTGAATGAAATGAAGATTTGAAATGTCTTGACATTTAGATAAACTAAAGTTGGTCTGAGAATGATAATTATGTTAAACCAGTAACTGCATCGTCTTCAAATTTAAAATTCAGGAAGATAGTCATTTTCTGATTTTGTAAGATCTGTTTCTGGTTTTGCCAAACGTGGGTTGCAGGCACGTGGTCAACGTGTAGGACATCCATCACTTCGGGCTGAGAGGCTGTTGATACTTAACTCAATCACTCACTGTACAGTATGTGTTTTGCGTTGAAAAGGACGTTGCCACACAGTCTCGTGAAAAAAACATATGAACGTGACAATGTGTCGTTCATAAACATATTAACGTCAGGATAGTGGTAATGCGACCGACTCTTCGTCCAATTAAAAATCTGTATGTCATGTAAACTTACAATGTAAAACAATGTATGGTTGAATGACTCTAATATGGTGGAAATCACGACCACCTAGCTATATTAACAGAATGATTTCACATGCGTAGCATGATAATACTCGGTTAAATGGCAGCTTGGATCATTGTATTTTATAACAATCACTGATTTGGCAATTTATTACAGGCCGTAGTGATGTTTGACAATTGTATGGCACAATCATGAGAAATTTAGCTTGATGACAGTCACTTTGTCTTTCCTTGTGAGCAATTTCGTGTAACAAGTGAACATTTTTGTGATGAACGTAATATAGGTGTATGTGTTCTACATATTAGTTTCTGCTGCTTGTCTTCATAAAAGTTTTTTTTTCTAGTCAATACAAATCCTTACTCGTATTTTCATACAATACAAATGTCGCTCCATAGTAAAATTTTGTTGTTTCCTCACATTATTAACACTGAAAAAAGCCATATTTTCAACGTTAATTTCAGTTTTAATTGATAATATTATCAATTATACCAACAATAATAACCGCAAACTAGTTCCACGTTACGTACATGTAATTCATTTACGCGTTCAGAGTCACATTCCGTAAGAAACGCAAAACAAACGTCTAAGAATTCAGCTGTAGCATACATGCACCGGACAGATAGCATCAGAACACATGCATCGTCTCACTTCAAGCACGTCCACAAATGGTAAACGAAAGGGAAATACCATTGTATAATTACTATCACGTCAACGGCACCTAACACTCATACAGTACTCAATAATTGCATCAAACACTGCATCTTCAAATATCAGTAAAGGTATTTAATCAGTAAAACCGATTAATTTATTCCTGCTTATGTACTTTCCTGTTCATTGCCAAATATCAGAGAAGTTATACTCCCGTTAATGTTCCTCCGCTGAACCGTTTAATCAACATCATCCACGAATCATCTCGCGAAGATACGCGTTTGGACGAGATCGATAAGGATGGAATGTGTGTCACTGACTAAAGGTGTACCTGACAGATTCTCAAAGCTTTGTTTCATCCCATTCCATCCAGGATTTCAGCGTCAAGTGTTCCTTTTAACAAATATACTTGCATCGTGCCGTATTGTGTTTTTAAGTGTCTTTGACAATTGCTTCCAATTCCAGGGCAGACTAATGAATCTGAACTCTGAAATAATCAGTTAGACTTTCACTTCTGATCTGACGATTGAGTGTTTGTAGAGATCCCCTTTATCAAAATGTCTTCTGTTACTGCAAACGAACCGATGTGTATCGATCGGTCAGTTTGACGTTATGGTTTTAAGTTAATCTTTCGACCTACGAATTGGGTGGTGTGGTTACGTACTGTACAAGCCTTAGCTCGTCACGCCGAGGACCGGGATATGAGACTCCACATTGGTACCATGTGTGAATCTCATTCGTGGTCCCACCTACGTAAAACAACCCCAGCTCTCCAATTGTTGTAAAGCCTTAAGATATCATGCACCATATATTTTACATTTAACACATTTAAAAAAGAAACTTCAGCACAAAATGCATAACGTTGTCAATCTCTTCTACTACAACTCTCTGATCCTAAATCTTATATAATCCTTAACCATAATAAGAGATACTACGCTTTCTTCTATAATGATATGCAAAAAAGTAGGGGATATTTTATTTTGGGGTGAAACGACAGGAAAATAGTGAAACAATGTCTGGCTATTAAAGTAAGCGATTTATGTGATATCGACATGTCCGAAGAAGCTGCAAACGTTTCGAACGTGGTTTGACCCGATATGAGTGAGGTTGGCCGCAAAAAACAAATTCCGAATTTACCCCCGACCTCTTAACTACCTACTGCGCCATCACCGACCATTAGATCCCCTTAGGTATGATCACCTACTTCCCAGCAGATATGATCATATCATTTCCATTTGCTAATGTCATAGAGATCAGAAGATATGTCTTGATTATGCCAACCATCCCCTGCTTTCTTGGCACCCATTTTCAATATATACAATGTAATGAAACGAAACTATAAATGGCTTCTGTTCGGGGGAGAATAATGGATCTAATGCCTGACGAAGCTAACTACCAACTTAATAAACTACGCTTTCGTTGCCGGCTATTATACAAACGACACATAGTGCATTAATAAGACTACAGTGAACTAATGGAAAGACATTCGTGTCGTAGTACCTACATACCTTGGAAGAGGCATGAGGATTGAAAGGTTAAGCTATGATGTCCTGTCATTCCGAATATAGACTAGCTGGTCTGCTGGGAGTCAACATACTGTGTCTGAGTTTGTTAAACTACGTCACGGTACCTCCGTTTGCCAGCATTGTAAAACCGGCACAATTTAGATTAGAACAAGCAGCAACAAACAATGCATGAATGTCGCAATATATATCCAGTAACCTTAAACGCGTCGCTAAACCCCATTTCACCTCAACGCACATTTCTTGGAAATGCTGTGATGAAGAAAAGACAATGAATCCTGGAGTACACCCATCAAAGGCGTCTGATGCCTGACATGTGGTATTCCATGATGAAACAGGTCACATATGCAAACACATCTAACGTGGTAGGTAATAGAAACAGAACTTGCTTTGGGGCTGGCAATTCCATCGGGCAATGTTCCCTACATTGCTATATTAGCAGTCTCATAAGGCTCCACACGCCATCAGCTTTATTATATCTTGCTAAAAGCGAAAAGCGAAGTAAAAAAAGACCGCCTCCGTGGTTTAGTGGTAGAGCGTCCGTCCGGAGAGCGGAAGGTCCGGTGTTCGATCCCCGGCCGCGTCATACCATACGACGTTAAATTATGGTACTTGTTGTTACCCTGTCTGGCATTCCAGTGGTTCCTCGGAGACAGTATACTGTGTCTGAGTGGGGTATTCATGTTAAACTGCGGCATGGTATCTCAGTGTCGGCATGGGTCCGGACAATAATCTTGGACGCGACGTTAATTTCCATTTTCACCTCACCTCACCGAAGTAAAATATTGTCACTCAATTTCCCAATGAGGAAATTCGGATACAGGAATGCCAATTCCGCATATTTAACTAAAACCCCGGCAAAAATATGGATGCGGTTTGTTATCAATTTAGTGTTGTTCATGCTATCAATCACGTGCTTGACTGGACCTTTCTCGATTATTTACAGACGACCGCCTCCGTGGTCTAGTGGTAGAGCGTCCGCCCGGAGAGCGGAAGGTCCGGGGTTCGATCCCCGACCGCGTCATACCAAAAGACGTTAAAAGATGGTACTTGTTGTTACCCTGTCTGGCGCTCGGCATTAATGGGCTAAAACAAGGACTGGTCAGCTAGGAGTCAGTATACTGTGTCTGGTTGGGGTATTCATGTTAAACTGCGGTATGGTATCTCAGTGAGCTAGCACTATAAATCGGCATCAGTCCGGACTAGTAAAAGCAGCCACACAAACACACACACGTACATGCACGTCGGTATATAAGTGCAATAATCTTGGACGCGACGTTAAACCCCATTTCACCTCACCTCACCTTATTTACAGACTGTCGAGACACAGAATGGATATGTTGTATTGCGCCAATAATGACTTCAACATGTCAAATTGGTAGTATTCTTTCCCAAGCTTTCATGTATCTGATGTCTGACAAAACATCAAACGCCTCCATCCCTTTGACATTGACACTGAACGTAGATCAACTGATACGGAAAACCTGCAATGATTTATATTCACGTCTGTAGTTGATATTTAATCACATATGAGTCGATAGAGGAATGTACTACAAGCTTTGAACATCAGTACAGATTGTGACGGCTAATACGAAATCGTATATTTTCTGGAGGTGCCTTCCAATTAAACGTTCCATAGTTAAAACAGACGGGGCCATTTTAAAAACAGGTTTCAGAGTTTATGAACATTAACATATTGCCGTAAATACGTGCCAGGGGTAATCTTCCCGAGGCAAGAGAGTCAACTGACTATAAAAGTCCAGTTTCCACCCTTGCCGAACTAGGCTGGTATTATGGAGACATTTTGGCTTGACTAACAAGTGTATGCACAGTCCACTCAAAATCGCGCACCCAAATCGAATCGTGCAGATTTCGGTCGATTGCAGGATTTGCAAAGCATGTGTACCACCAACTCGTTGTCAGCAGATATTTTCCAAATCTTTTCATGTTTTTAATCAAGGTGCTCACGTGATTTGATGCATTTCGCGATGTAAGACTCGTTTTATCACAATATAGATCTTGATTATCGATCAGATCGTCATGACTCGGCGCCACCATTTTGTGTGAAGCAAATGCAAGTGATACGAGAGGTGGAATCAGTTTGGTCCATAGGAGAGGCTTAGAAGGGACATAACTGGTAGTAGCCACTGGTGGCGCTACGATCGAGCAATTCCAGCCTAGTTCGGCAAGGGTGGAAACTGGACTTTTAAAGACAATTTACTTTCTTGCCTCGGGAAGATGGCCAGGGTTGTGTGGGCTGTGCAGGGGTCTGAGATCTTTGGAAAGTGGGCGAACATTAGGAACGTGGAGTGGTCATGATAAAGATGTTGCGGATTGTTGTTAGAATGCAGGATGGATGTAATGTAAGCATGTTTCATCCATAGTCACATTGCCACAACTTTTCTTGATCAGCTTCAAACAGAGCTAGATTGCACCGTTACACAAATTTTCCTTCCATGTGCGGTTCAGACCTCAACCCTCATATATTCGAGCAGGTCATGTGCAACGCACAAATGTGACCGATTGGAAGCACTAAACTGATATGAAATTGATATGTAAAAATCGCAAAAGATGAAGATAACACAGCAATATTCAAAGAAGACCGAAAATGTCTGGAAACTAACAAAAGGTCTTGGTTACTACATCATTTACATTTGTATTTTATAAAGACACGAGTCCTCCCATTCCACAAGGTTAGGTTGGAGATTTGTGATGGCAATGCAGATTGTGGTATTCATTGTTGTACTTAAATAATGTAAATGTTTTCAGTCTTTCAACGGTCCTCGAAACGGCTTTCCTCACTCTTGACAGTCTCCACTCAATTTCAATCTCTGTTGGCCTAAGTTTTGCTTTACCCTTCGTAAATGCTGGAATAGCTGGCTGCGCTCTACGTGCAGATAGTTCATTAGGAATCCACGAAACCAAATCCCCATACTCCAGATCGCTGTGTAATCACGTTGTCCAATTCCCTTGTCCAATGTTCGTGACACAAAAGTTAAAGATCCAAATGGACATATCGCTACAAGAGCCTTGACAGTGTTATGACTCTTGAAGTTCGACCAGGTCATTCATTGCCCGGGCGGTATTTATCGTGTCTCGCAATAAAACAATCGAAACAGTCAATAATCACATGGCAATTGTTTTGTAACAGCCTAACTGACCTTGTGCATATACCTCACGACTTCTTTCTCATGTCTAAGATAGCTGCTGAAGTGACATACTAGTGTCCGGCGAAGTGTGAAGTATGTAATCTGGATTGGGAATATGGTTCTTTCCACAACGCTTCATGAAATTAAAGGTCGTGTCCTGTCTCATGACAAAAAACAAACAAGAAAGAAGTGTGCAAAGCTCACATACCCCCGTTATCCCCGCTGGTCAACAACAAATAGTAAATAGTTTGTGTAGACCTGTTGCTTTAACTCAGAGGAACTGCCCTTTCCTTTGTAATGAGCTATACAAAACGAGTCATCGACATTTCTAAATACCATTATGTTTCCGTGAAAACAGCAAAAGAGAAAAAACTTTCAGAATCTTATAAAAGATAAACAACAATCATAGTGGTTAATGTAGCAAGTTTGCTGAAGCTAGGATACATAATATTGTAAACATGGATCGTACAAAAACTCTACCCAAAATTTATGTTCCACCATGATTCCATGGAAACGGCAAAAAAAATAAAAAATCAGAATCTTCAAACTAGCAAAAGGCACAAGTACTCATTGTGGTAAATGTGTGTAGCAAGCTTGATGAAGCTAGGATGCATAGTTAAAAA
This sequence comes from Haliotis cracherodii, assembly GCF_022045235.1. Classification (NCBI taxonomy): domain Eukaryota; kingdom Metazoa; phylum Mollusca; class Gastropoda; order Lepetellida; family Haliotidae; genus Haliotis; species Haliotis cracherodii. The sequence continues at coordinate 9,142,837 of NW_027266276.1, read as the reverse complement.
GATATGGGCCGTACAAATCACCCACCCTAAAAGTTTAAGTTTCTAATGTTTCCATGGAAACGGCAAAAATAAAAAAAATAGAATCTTCAAACTATCAAAAGGCACGAGTACTCATTGTGGTTAATGTGGGTAGAAAGTTTGGTGAAGCGTGGGTGTATAGTTTAAAAGATACAGGCCGTACAAAACACCACCCTAAAAGTTTAAGTTTTTTAATGTTTCCATGGAAGAGGCAAAAATTAAACAGTTCAGAATCTTCAAACTAGCAAACAGGCACAAGTACTCATTGTGATAAATGTGTGTAGGAAGTTTGGTGAAGCTAGGGTGCATGGTTAAAAAGTTATGGGCTGTACAAAAGCTCGGACGGCAGGACGGACGGACGGACAGACGGAACGCTATATACCCCCGATGTACTTCGTAAATGGGGTTATAATTACTGATTAACATAAGTAAGAAAACTTTAGTTATTGCCCAAATACTAGATAGAAAAATGGGTATATGTACCCGAAATTGGTGAGGGTCCATTTTAATGTTCCTCCTCCTGCCCTGCTGGTGTGCTGTTCATGGATAAATATGCTTAGAATAGTTCAAGGAGAATGGACGCAGCATATTCTCTTCAGTGAAGGCCCGTCCCCTCTCATCCCACTTTCGAGCCCTGTGAATATTTTTTTTCATGGATAATAATGCTTAGAATAGTTGAAAGGAGAATGGACGCAGTATCTTCTCTTCAGTGAAGGTCCTTCTTCCTTCTTATCTTGCCATCACTGGTCAAGGTCAGTATCATAGTGTTCAGAGATCGCAGCTTCTATGTATATAAAAAGAAAATACTATTATCGGTGACACATATATATACACGTAGGCTTTATTTAATAAAAGTCTGACAAATATATCTCAGGAATATGTGGCTTTTTTATATAATACATAATATGTAACAAATTCAAGTGAATAAATATGTTGATTTATACATTACAAAATAATAATGCAGTTTATTGGGTTACAGGCAATTCCGTAAGGATTCGTACTAATAGGCATTACGAGCATTTAACAGCTTCACTGATCGGAAATGGAAAAATGGTGATTTGCTAAAATAGCAATCGTCGAACTTGTCAAGTGTATTGCTATGGTTTAAGTATGAACCAATGTCATACCTGATCTGAAATTATTCCTGCACGATCCAAATTGTTCCGGGGTCTAGTGTTTCCGATTGATTGCCTGAAAACATTTTTGTCATCTGTCAGCTTCAGTCGCAAAGCCATCAATTTTCAAGCCTGACCTTTCTCAAAACAAATTTACACAGCTCACTACTGCATGAGAACTTGTCATCTTGTCATAATAACGAGTGTAACAACTCAAAATTGAATCAGGAAGCGTTGTTAAGTACCTAAAGGTGACATTCAAATGTGCACAGCTCGTGCACTGGAAGTGCCCGGACACGTCACCTAAATAAAACGCTGACGTTACTGAGGCTTTACTACCACACTCATGTTCAAATTGTTCCGGGGTCTAGTGTTTCCGATTGATTGCCTGAAAACATTTTTGTCATCTGTCAGCTTCAGTCGCAAAGGCATCAATTTTCAAGACTGACCTTTCATTTTGTCATAATAACGAGCGTAACAACTAAAAATTAAATCAAGAAGCCTGAAGGTGACGATCGAATGTGAACAGCTCGTGAGGTTCTATCGTACACTGGAAATGCCCAGACCCTCCACGAAAAGACAAAATGAAAAAGAACTTTATATCTTAATATGAAATGTCAACTAATACAAGAGCCTCCAAAAATATGTGTATTACATTTATGACCCTCACATGGAGACTGTTATATTAATGGTGACTCAACTGCTTCCCTTTTACATGCCCCACATGCCTTATAATAAATGACTGGTCCCCTGGCTCCTCCTTGGTTAACTCGGGATCATAATTTGTAAATGCCATTCACAAAGTATAGTAAGCCTTTTACGTAAATTGGAAGTTGTGTCCCTAGCTATTGGTGATTAAAAGTAACCCAGAACATCAGTGATTGGATGGGTATGTCTTTGAATCTCTGCAGGTGCACATGTTGTCACTTCAGTTGGTTGATACGTTTGATGTGAGTAACTGTTTGGGTCTCAAATAACCCCCCAATGTAAACGGGCTGTGGCAGAATTAGAAAACAGTGCTTGGCATCAACCGCAACACAGATGTCACAACACAGATTCTGTTATCACTGTTTCACCTACAAACAACAAACCATTAGAAACTGGTCCTCAGTGATTTATAAGAAGCCCCTCTCTGTTTTCAACAAGGATCTCTCCACACTCCAGCATTGATTCGCAAATCTGTGGCTTCGGCTTTCACATCTGAAGAAGAGTAATAGTTTTAAAATGATGTTAGAGAAAAGTTTTGTATTCCTGTTGTCGTAAAACACGTCAGTTTCTGTTACGTTGCGGTAAACGTGCTGCTGTGCGCTAGCATACATAACGTAAGGCAATCGCTTCGCTTACAGTGAAATATCATGAGTCCGGTCCCAATTTACCGGTAAATAAATAAATAACCGGCATTGAATTGGCTAACCAAATAACTGTTTTGCGATATGTTTCCGTAAACGTTTTTAAACCTGAGGCCACGCTCACTAGAAGATTACTTTCGTGAACCATCAGGCTAACCAATGTCACTGTGTTTTGTGTTAATGATGGTTTATATTTCCAATGGATCAATCTCACATTTCAATTCAATTTCCTAAGTTGTTTTCAGCCAGTTCCTTGAAGGGGGGTGGAGTGTTGCATTTGCCACAGGCATGCATAACCATAATTAAAAAAGAAATCCAATCTCTTCGTTCAGTCGTTTTCTTAATTTTACTATATTTTAAAAAGTGTTATACAACTCTTACTAAGAAGTTGTTTTATGAAGGTTACAACATATAATACCTGAGTAAAGTTTTGTGGTAAACACGTGAACGACAAATCCAAATTTTACTCACCAGTGACAAAAGTGATGTGCGACAAATATCCCCTGCTTGACTGGTATGATATGTGCCTCTTTTTTAACATATAAACAATTGACTTGCCTTTGCATGAGTTTGTGACGATGCCATCGATGGGTCAGGATACGCCCTCCTTTTCACCAACACCTCGTATCAACACTATCTGATAGTGATTCGAAACTGTGAAAACGTCGGAGTTTGGTCCTAACTCTATGAAAGTTTATACTCCAATGAACACACACAACGTGAAAGTCAATTCTTTAATATTTTTTTAACATTTTTGTACCTCATACGATGTAGGTCTAGATCTATACAGAATATTATTTGGTGAGAGTGACTTCATGTTTACACTGACAGTCACACAACAACCAGCTGTATCGTGGAATTCAATAGTTTCTCAAACAGAGAGGTGACTTTAGCGTATGTATGCATAACTTGCTCTTCAGAGACATCTGACACAACACATGTAATAATAATAAATAATATCACCATTATATGTGAAAGGTCTGTTAAGAACTACCTCAGTACGTCAGTCACAACGACAGCGCATCATAATACATTTACATCGCGCAGAAGACGTCAAAATGGCCGAGACAGTCCGGAGATATTTTCGAAGTTGTTAATGAACCTGTTGCGGTTACATGTTTTAGTCGTCATTGATCAATTGGTCGATCATTGAAAGGTGATTAAAGATGTGTCAAATATATACTGAGGTAAATTCATAGATTGCAGCAGACTGTCGCTGTCAGCCCACACACGGATCGAGTTGATACTACCATAGTTTGGATGTGCATTTCTTCGTTTTGTTCACATGGATGGGTCGTAGCGAGGATATTCCTCAACGATCATGCAGTCAAACTCTCTCACGTTTCTCAATGTGTACTAAAACGCTGAGTTCAAGATTAAAGGGTCTAATTGATCACACAGAACGCTTCTGTGTGTAATCGGCGTGGGGAATTCCCTGGGTTTTCCCCAGGAATGTGGAAGTAGTCCGTCAGTGTTTACGTCAAATGGAAAAGCCCTATATCGTGTAAACTTCAAATTAAAAAAAAATATACATTTTAGTTTTCATTCATTTCAGGAGGATGCTGATATAAGTAGTAGAAAGCATAAGCAATATAACGCTTGCTGGGATTCAAATTTACTCAGTACTACATCCGACATAAGGTTTCTGAACGTTCCGATTTTACATGTGCTGAATATATCATATAATTACACATTTTAAACATAATGGGATCTTTGTAACATTAGTGGGAGAGATATTTGTTTCTCTGTTAAAATTCTGAACACATAAAAACATCTCCATTTTCCATTGGGCGGGGCATCCTCATTGTTTCAGCCGTCAAAAATACCTCCCCAGTTAAACAAGAGACTTCATAATCACTGGCTGTAATTGCTGCATGTTTACAAACAAAAACGGCCTCTGAAGACAGACTAAGGTCTTCAGCAACTCATGCTTGTCATAAAAGGCGACTATGCTTGTCGTAAGAGGCGACAAACAGGATCGGGTGGTCAGGCTAGCTGACTTGGTTGATGCATGTCATCGTATCTCAATTGCATGGATCTATGCTCCTGATGTCAATCACTATATTGTCTCGTCCAGACTCGATCATTTACAGATCGCCCTCATATAGCTGGAATATTGCTGAGTGCGGCGTTAAACAACAACAAACAAACAAAGAAACAAACACCTGTTAGAATCTAGGATACCACCAAAAACAAGATTAGAATTGGTGTTCAGCAACTCGAAGGAGGTTACTTCTGCGATCTGGTGATCAGGTTTGCTGATGTGGGTGAAGCTTGACATCATATGCCAATTGTGTAGATCAATGCTCATGATGTGAGCGACTGGATTGTTTGGTCCAGACACGATTATTTACCGACGGTCGTCATGAAGATGGAATATGGCGTTGAACAACAAACAAACAAGCAGGTAGCCAAACAGAAAGTATAAGCTAGCAACCCCCTAAATCGTGACAGGTATTTCAACTCCTAAGGCGTTAGCCGAGAGCCTTTAATTCATATCACCCACAGAGCTACGAGTTAATCTACTTACACCACATGGGCTTCAAAAGCATGCAACTTACACCACAATGCAAAAATCTGAGGCTGAGGCTGAGGCTTACTCACCCCTCATCTATATCAAATTGTCCAACTCCAGCACATGCAGATACAGAGTAGTTACAAAGAAAATCAACCTGCTAAAACAACGAACAAAACAACTTTGGTGGTGTAATAATTTAGGCATCCTGAAACCAGTGCTGTGGCAAAGCATAAAGACCTATTTACAGCATGATACTGTTCGTAATGTGGTTTCCACAGGTCTATAATCCCTTTTATCACAATGTCTCACATTTCTCAGCCTACGGGTTTTCCTGCCATTAAACTCACAAAATAATATTATGTGGATCACGGAAGACTTGGGTTACAAATGCAATTATTATAAAATCTCTGTGCAAAGTAATTGTGGCCTTATTTTTGTTTTCGTGTGCAACAGCGCAGGGACCCTTGAGTTGTGTGCGCAAAAGCATTATACGTTATTTTGTCAAATGACACAATGGTGTTGTAAGTTTAAATCCTATTTTGACAATCATCCTGAAATCAGTGAGACACTTGTTTTCCAAACGCTTCTCTGAAACCGCTTATTAAATATTGGCTTATAAACGTTTCGGAGGTATTAAAGTGGATTAATGTTTCATCTACTCACTGGAACTAATTATGTTGGATAAACTATTACATCTGCATTGCAATATATTATTCCTACGAGATGCACTTAATCCTCTCTGAAAGATATTGAACAGGTTCTTCGTCTCTTCTGGTCCATTTCTGGCATACGCTTTGACAGCATCCATAATGAGTTGTGATCCCTATTCGTAACATGTTGCTCACGATATTTTGATCCATATTTGAATAACTGACGACGTAGAGAAGTCACCACGTGCACTATATGACGAGCAGGTTGGTGGCAGTGATATGAGTCTTGGCTGTCAATCAACTTTCTGCAACACCTACCTATAACTGAACTACTTGAATGAAATGAAGATTTGAAATGTCTTGACATTTCGATAAACTGAAGTTGGTCTGAGAATGATAATTATGTTAAACCAGTAACTGCATAGTCTTCAAATTTAAAATTCAGGAAGATAGTCTTTTTCTGATTTTGTAGAATCTGTTTCTGGTTTTGCCAAACGTGGGTTGCAGGCACGTGGTCAACGTGTAGGACATCCATCACTTCGGGCTGAGAGGCTGTTGCCACACAGTCTCGTGAAAAAACATATGAACGTGACAATGTGTCGTTCATAAACATATTAACGTCACGTAATGCGACCGACTCTTCGTCCAATTAAAACTCATGTCATGTAAACTTAAAATGTAAAAAAATATGTTTGAATGACTCTAATATGGTGGAATTCACGACCTACTATCTATATCAACAGAATGATTTCACAAGCGTAGCAGGATAATACTCGGTGAAATGGCAGCTTGGATCATTGTATTATATATCAATCACTGGTTTGGCAATTTATTACAGGCCGGAGTGATGTTTGACAATTGTATGGCACAATCATGAGAAATTTAGCTTGATGACAATCACTGTGTGTTTCCTTGTGAGCAATTTCGTGTAACAAGTGAACATTTTTGTGATGTACGTAATATAGGTGTGAATATACATATGAATGTGACAATATATCGTTCATAAACATATTAACACCAGGATAGTGGTAATGTGACCGACTTTTCGTCCAATTAAAAATTCGTATGTCATGTAAACTTACATGTTTTTACAATATGTTTGAATGACTCTAATGAGATGGAATTCACGACCACCTAGCTATATGGCATGGTGTTTAGATTAGGTCCATAACCTCAGTTCCAATACTGTTGCATGCTATACATATGTCTTTAGGTCGTACCCAGACAGCTTGGACCATTGTATAATATAACAATCACTGGTTTGGCAATTTATAACACGCCATAGTGATGTTTGACAATTGTATGGCAAAACCAAGAGAATTGTGGCTTGATGACAGTGGTCTGCAGCCACTGTGTGTTTTCTTGTGAAGATTTTTGTGTAAAATGTGAACATTTTTGTGATGTACGTAATATAGGTGTCTGTGTTCTACATATTAGTTTCTGCTGCTTGTCTTCACAAAAGTTATTTTTTCTAGTCAATACAAATCCTTACTCGTGTTTTCATACAATACGAATGTCGTCGCATAGTGAAATTTCGTTGTTTCCTCAAATTATTAAAACTGAAAAGTTACATATTTCCAACGTTATTTTCAGTTTTAAATGATTATAATATCAATAATACAACAATACCCGCAAACTAGTCCCACGTTACGTACATGTAATTCGTTAACACGTTCAGAATCACATTCCGTAAGAAACGCAAAACAAACGTCTAAAAGTTCAACTGCAGCATACATGCACCGGACAGATAGCATCAGAACACATGCATCGTCTCACTTCAAGCACGTCCACAAATGGTAAACGAAAGGGAAATACCATTGTATAATTACTATCACGTCAACGGGACCCAACACTCATACAGTACTCAATAATTGCATCAAACACTGCATCTTGAAATATCAGTAAAGGTATTTAATCAGTAAAACCGATTAATTTATTCCTGCTAATGTACTTTCCTGTTCATTGCCAAATATCAGGGAAGTTATACTCCTGTTAATGTTCCTCCGCTGAACCGTTTAATCAACATCATCCACGAATCATCTCGCGAAGATACGCGTTTGGGCGAGATCGATCAGGAGGGAATGTGTGTCACTGACTAAAGGTGTACCTGACAGATTCTCGTAGCTTTGATTCATCCCATTCCATCCAGGATTTCAGCGTCAAGTGTTCCTTTTAACAAATATACTTGCATCGTGCCGTATTGTGTTTTTAAGTGTCTTTGACAATTGCTTCCAATTCCAGGGCAGACTAATGAATCTGAACTCTGAACTAATCAGTTAGACTTTCACTTCTGATCTGATGATTGAGTGTTTGTAGAGATCCTCTATATCAAAATGTCTTCTGTTACTGCAAGCGAACCAATGTATATCGGTCAGTTTGACGTCCTGGTTTTAAGTTAATCTTTCGACGTACACGTACAAATTGGGTGGTGTGATTACGTACTGTACAAGCACTAGGTCGTCACGCCGAGGACCGGGATATGAGACTCCACATTAGTACAATGGGTGAATCTCATTCGTGGTCCCACCTACGGAAAACGACCTCAGCTTTCCAATTGTTGTAAAACCTTAAAATATCATATCTTTTACATTTAACACATTAAACTAAAGAAACTTTAGCAAAAAATGCACAACGTTGTTAATCTCTTCAACTACAACTCTCTAATCCTAAATCTTCTATCGAGGCGGTAGTCTAGTGGTTAAAGCGTTCGGTCGTCACGCCGAAGACCCGGGTTCGATTCCCGACATTGGTACAATGTGTGAAGGCCATTTCTGGTGTCCCCCGCCGTGATATTGCTGGAATATTGCTAAAAGTGGCGTAAAACTATACTCACTTACACACCTAAATCTTCTATAATCCTAAACAATAATAAAAGATACTAAGCTTTCTTCTATAATGCTATGCAACAAAGTAAGGGATATTTCATTTTGAGGTGAAACGACTGGAAACTACTGAAACAATGTCTGGCTATGAAAGTAAGCGATTTATGTGATATTAGCATGTCCGAAGAAGCTCCCCAAAACAAGATTTTGACAGTCATGAAGCACGTGACCTCGGAGTTGTAATGCCAGATTTATCATTGTCACGCAGACTCGGTTGTAAGCAGACACTTCTGTTCTCTTGTAACCAAACGGTCAAAGACACTTTTATTAAAATCATTTAATCGTTAAAGAATCAACGGCATTGCCCACGCGACGTTAGCAACGTTTTGAACGTGGTTTGACCCGATATGAGTGAGGTTGGCTGCTAAAAGCAAATTTCGAATTTTACACCCGACCTCTTGCGCCATCATCGACCATTAGATCCCCTTAGGTCTGATCACCTACTTCCTAGCAGATATGATCATATCATTTCCATTTGCTAATGTCATAGAGATCAGAAGATATGTCTTGATGATGCCCACCATCCCCTGCTTTCTTGGCACCCATTTTCAAAATATACAATGTAAGGAAACGAAAGTATAAATGGCTTCTGTTCGGGGGAGAATAATGGATCTAATGCCTGACGAAGCTAACTACCAACTTAATAAACTACGCTTTCATTACCGGCTATTATACAAACGACACATAGTGCATTAATAAGACTACAGTGAACTAATGGAAAGATATTCGTGTCGTAGTACCTACATACCTTGGAAGAGGCATGAGGATTGAAAGGTTAAGCTATGTTGTCCTGTCATTCCGAATATAGACTAGCTGGTCTGCTGGGAGTCAACATACTGTGTCTGAGTGTGTTAAACTGCGTCACGGTACCTCCGTTTGCCAGCATTGTAAAACCGGCACAATTTAGATTAGAAAAAGCAGCAACAAACAATGCATGAACGTCGCAATATATATCCAGTAATCTTAAACGCGTCGCTAAACCCCATTTCACCTCAACGCACATTTCTTGGAAATGCTGTGATGAAGAAGAGACAATGAATCCTGGAGTACACCCATCAAAGGCGTCTGATGCCTGACATGTGGTATTCCATGATGAAACAGGTCACATATGCAAACACGTCTAACGTGGTAGGTCATAGAAACAGGACTTGCTTTGGGGCTGGCAATTCCCTCGGGCAATGTTCCCTACATTGGTATATTAGCAGTCTCATAAGGCTCCACACGCCATCAGCTATACAGTTTGCCGCCTAAACTGTTAACTTCATCTTTACATGTTCTTTATATGCTGATAATTTTTGGTGTTTCCAGCTTTATTATATCTTTCTAAAAGCGAAAAGCGAAGTAAAAAAAGACCGCCTCCGTGGTTTAGTGGTAGAGCGTCCGTCCGGCGAGCGGAAGGTCCGGTGTTCGATCCCCGGCCGCGTCATACCATACGACGTTAAATTATGGTACTTGTTGTTACCCTGTCTGGCATTCCAGTGGTTCCTCGGAGACAGTATACTGTGTCTGAGTGGGGTATTCATGTTAAACTGCGGCATGGTATCTCAGTGTCGGCATGGGTCCGGACAATAATCTTGGACGCGACGTTAATTTCCATTTTCACCTCACCTCACCGAAGTAAAATATTGTCACTCAATTTCCCAATGAGGAAATTCGGATACAGGAATGCCAATTCCGCATATTTAACTAAAACCCCGGCAAAAATATGGATGCGGTTTGTTATCAATTTAGTGTTGTTCATGCTATCAATCACGTGCTTGACTGGACCTTTCTCGATTATTTACAGACGACCGCCTCCGTGGTCTAGTGGTAGAGCGTCAGCCCGGAGAGCGGAAGGTCCGGGGTTCGATCCCCGACCGCGTCATACCAAAAGACGTTAAAAGATGGTACTTGTTGTTACCCTGTCTGGCGCTCGGCATTAATGGGCTAAAACAAGGACTGGTCAGCTAGGAGTCAGTATACTGTGTCTGGTTGGGGTATTCATGTTAAACTGCGGCACCGTATCTCAGTGAGCTAGCACTATAAATCGGCATCAGTCCGGACTAGTACAAGCAGCCACACAAACACACACACGTACATGCACGTCGTATATAAGTGCAATAATCTTGGACGCGACGTTAAACCCCATTTCACATCACCTCACCTTATTTACAGACTGTCGAGACACAGAATGGATATGTTGTATTGCGCCAATAATTACTTCAACATGTCAAATTGGTAGTATTCTTTCCCAAGCTTTCATGTATCTGATGTCTGACAAAACATCAAACGCCTCCATCCCTTTGACATTGACACTGAACGTAGATCAACTGATACGGAAAACCTGCAATGATTTATATTCACGTCTGTAGTTGATATTTAATCACATATGAGTCGATAGAGGAATGTACTACAAGCTTTAAACATCAGTACAGATTTTGACGGCTAATACGAAATACAAAATCGTATGTTTTCTTGAGGTGCCTTCCAATTAAACGTTCCATAGTTAAAACAGACGGGGCCATTTTAAAAACAGGTTTCAGAGTTTATGAACATTAACATATTGCCGTAAATACATGCCAGGGGTAATCTGCCCGAGGCAAGAGTCAACTGACTATAAAAGTCCAGTTTCCACCCTTGCCGAACTAAGCTGGTATTATGGAGACATTTTGGCTTGACTAACAAGTGTATGCACAGTCCACTCAAAATCGCGCACCGAAATCGAAATCCGGTTCGTACACTGTCGTGCAGATTTCGGTCGATTGCAGGATTTGCAAAGCATGTGTACCACCAACTCGTTGTCAGCAGATATTTTCCAATTCTGTTCATGTTTTTAATCAAGGTGCTCACGTGATTTGATGCATTTCGCGATGTAAAACCCGTTTTATCACAATATAGATCTTGATTATCGATCAGATCGTCATGACTCGAAAAAATATATTTGGATAATAAATAAAAATTTAGATGAAATATTATAGTTCCAAAATGAAATCTCTACTCTCAATGCCATCGGGCGCTCTGATTGGAAGCACTAAACTGATATGAAATTGATATGTAAAAATCGCGAAAGATGAAGATAACACAGCAATATTCAAAGAAAACCGAAAAAGTCTGGAAACTAACAAAAGGTCTTGGTTACAACATCATTTACATTTGCATTTCATAAAGACACGAGTCCTCCCATTCCACAAGGTTAGGGTGGAGATTGGTCATGGCAATGCAGATTGTGGTATTCATTGTTGTACTTAAATATTGTAAATGTTTTCAGTCTTTCAATGGCCCTCGAAACGGCTTTCTTCACTCTTGACAGTCTCCACCTAATTTCAATTTCTGTTGGCCTAAGTTTTGCTTTACCCTTCGTAAATGCTGGAATAGCTGGCTGCTCTCTACGTGCAGATAGTTCATTAGGAATCTACGAAACCAAATCCCCATGCTCCAGATCGCTGTGTGATCACGTTGTCCAATTCCCTTGTCCAATGTTCGTGACACAAAAGTTAAAGATCCAAATGGACATATCGCTACAAGAGCCTTAACAGTGTTATGACTCTTGTAGTTCGACCAGGTCATTCATTGCCCGAGCGGTATGTGTAGCAATAAAACAAATCAAAACATCAGGAATCACATGGCAATTGTTTTGTAACAGCCCTAACTGACCTTGGGCATATACCTCACAACTTCTTTCTCATGTCTAAGATAGCTTTTGAAGTGACATACTAGCATCCGGCGAAGAGTGAAGTATGTAATCTGGATTGGGAAAATGGTTCTTTCCACAACTCTTCACCAAATTAAAGGTCGTGTTCTGTCTCATGACACAAAAAAATTACTGATTTACATAATTTAGAAATTTTTTGTTACCGCCCAAATACTAGATAGAAAAATGGGTATATGTACCCGAAATTGGTGAGGGTCCATTTTAATGTTCCTCCTCCTGCCCTGCTGGTGTGCTGTTCTTGGATAAATATGCTAAGAATAGTTCAAGGAGAATGGACGCAGTATCTTCTCTTCAGTGAAGGCCCGTCCCCTCTCACCCCATTTTCGAGCCCTGTGAATATCTTCTTTTCATGGATAAATATGCTTAGAATAGTTCAAGGAGAACGGACGCAGTATCTTCTCTTCAGTGAAGGTCCTTCTCCCTTCTTATCTTGCCATCACTGGTCAAGTTCAGTATCATAGTGTTCAGAGATCGCAGATTCTATATATATAAAAAGAAAATGCTCTTATCGGTGACACATATATATACACGGAGGCGTAATTTAATAAAAGTCTGACAAATATATCTCAGGAATATGTGGCTTTTTTATATAATATTTAATATGTAACAAATTCAAGTGAATAAATATATGTTGATTTATACATTACAAAATAATAATGCAGTTTATTGGGTTACAGGCAATTCCGTAAGGATTCGTACTAACAGGCATTACGAGCATTTAACAGCTTCACTGATCGGAAATGGAAAAATGGTGATTTGCTAAAATAGCAATCGTCGAACTTGTCAAGTGTATTGCTATGGTTTAAGTATGAACCAATGTCATACCTGATCTGAAATTATTCATACACGATCCAAATTGTTCCGGGGTCTAGTGTTTCCGATTGATTGCCTGAAAGCATTTTTGTCATCTGTCAGCTTCAGTCGCAATGCCATCAATTTTCAAGCCTGACCTTTCTCAAAACAAATTTACACAGCTCACTACTGCATGAGAACTTGTCATCTTGTCATAATAACGAGTGTAACAACTCAAAATTGAATCAGGAAGCGTTGTTAAGTACCTAAAGGTGACATTCAAATGTGCACAGCTCGTGCACTGGAAGTGCCCGGACACGTCACCTGAATAAAACGCTGACGTTACTGAGGCTTTACTACCACACTCATGTTCACATATATTTATAAATACACTTATGTTTATCATTACACTATTACAATGTACTTATTCCTGATATTACAATGAGCAAATTATTTCATTTATCGTTTATTATTATTATTATTATTATTATTATTATTATTATTATTATAAGGTATACTTAAAATAAAATAAAAACAGCAAAGAGGGTTTGGGTGATCCTGGCACAGTCAGGCTGGTTAGGCTCATCATAAGCTCAGGGCCGTTACCCCCTCTGCACGCAGCGAATGCGCCTACGACAAGGAAGCGCTGCCTGGTCGAACCCACTGATCGAACCCACTGAGAACTTTTCGAAGAATGTGCAGCTTTCTGCAGTACCCAGATAGTCAGAAGGATTGTATTCCTGGTAACAAACTCGGGTACTCAACCAATGTCAGTCAGCAGATTGGGAGTTACCAAACCGAAGGTTGACAATAGGGAGTCGGACAACTTGGTACTTGGGATGCATGCATGACATTTCGAAAGCGAGGTCCACATATTTGCCATGTTTTTTTCCTGAATCTTGTCATTCACATTAGTGTCAAAAGGGACATAAAGGTCAACAATATGAATAATTTTATTGGATTTATCCAAAAGTACAAGATCAGGTTTGTTGTCCTGGATACGTCTGAGGCTGTATAAGGGCCTATTCCAAAGAATTTTGTATTTATCATTTTCCATGACGCCCTCACCGTATTCTGGGTCGTACCATGGATGGACCTCTGTGTCAAAACCACAAGCATGACGAAGATGGTAATACGATGATCGAGCCACTCCATCATGTCGCTTAAGATACTATGTTTGTGCAGAAGCTGGCCATCCACTGACAATGTGTTGGGGATTCTCATTAAATTGAGTGCATAATCTACATCTCATATTTACATTTTGATGCAAAAATCACACATTGACGGTTTCGAGTTGGATGTCACTGAAGCCTTCTGTTTCACTTTTCAGGCCAGCCGACCTCATGCAAGCGAAGGCTTGCTGATCTTCTCAACACACTGCATATAAACTCGATTCAGTGGTCGTTCAGATAGCCTCTCTTTGAGATTATGTCCCACATACCTGTCCCGTTTAAGAAAATTGTGGAATGCCTTGTTTTCTTCGTGAGTCTTGACATGCTTCAGAAGAGGATCATCATACACATACATGTGTGCAAAAGTGCACAAAACTATTCTATCATGAAGAGCCTCCACGTTAATCAAACCACGCCCTCCCATAAATCATTGGCAAATATAAGCAATTGAGGGAAGAGTGAGTGAGTATGGTTTTACGCCGCTTTTAGCAATATTCCAGCAATATCATGGCGGGGGACACCAGAAATGGGCTTCACACATTGTACCCATGTCGGGAATCGAACCCGGGTCTTCGGCGTGACGAGTGAACGCTTTAACCACTAGGCTACCCGACCGCCCCGATTGAGGGAAGAGCGAGGGTGGTTGGATCTATTATCCGACACGGTAAATCAGGACAACCGTGGGTGGTGTCAGTGTCGAATCATGTGGAATAATGCCTTTCTTGAAGACAGAAGTCTTCATAGTTTAGTACCATTCGTCATGCTTGAGGCCAGTGTCGTTCGCATCAACCCAGTGAAGTACTTAGCTCAAATCATGTAAACGTGCTGACAATTTCAAGATGATAACGTTCCTGTTATGGGTTTGCGTAAGTTACTTGATGCTAATTTTTCACTTCCACTTCAATAAAGTTTTCACTTCCACTTCAATAATATTGTTATTGAGCGACATGCTTCTAAATTCTATGTCGAGGGCAAATCAATGCATTTGAAAAAATGTGAACATGTGCCGTCTAAACATTTACATGTCGGAGGGAATCCTGGTTACTTGCGGCCAAATGGTTTACGTAAAGGAGAAATCACTTCTCCTCGGGATGACTTGAGAATGTATATCCTGACAGGAGGCAACATACCGAGGGGGCCGTAGGAATAACTCCGGATTAGTACTTGCAGCCACACACACACAATGCATGCACGTTTAAATGCATTCCAGGGTAGAATAGGTCTTCAGCAACCCATGCTTGCCAGGTGACTTTGCTTGTCGTAAAAGGCGACTAACAGGATCGGGTGGTCAGAACAGGATCGGGTGGTCAGGCTCGCTGACTTGTTTGATGCATGTCATCGATTCCAATTGCTCATGATATCAATCACTGGATTGTCTGGTCCAGACTCGATATTTATAAAGACCGCCGTCATATAACTGGAATATTGCTGAGTGCGGAGTTAAACAGCAAACCAACCAACCAACGTATAAATGCATTTATCATGAAAGCATCGTTAAACCCCATTGCACCTCACCTCACATTTCATTGAAAAGCGGTGGTGAAGAAGGACAAAGAATCCAGCAGTACATTCACCAAAGGCTTCCGATGCTTGACATTTGACATGCCGTGAGGAAACCGGTCTCATGTGCAAACCCGTCTAATGAGGTATGTTATAGAAACAGAATTAGTTCAAACACGGGTGATGACATTTCCTTTGGTCCATGTTCTTCACATTGCTTCCTGCAGGTTAGCAGTCTGATTAGGCTTTACATATCAGCGGCTTCCTTCTTTACAATCTGTCGCCCACACTGTTAACGTCATTCCGTTGGCATTCCGAGCACATGTTCACCATTCCTGGTGTCTCCAGTCGTACTGCATATTGCTGACTAAAGTGGAGTAATGTATTGTCCATGTAGGATATTGGTAAACATAACTTCGCTTATTCTTTGTTTGTTTGTTTGTTTAACGCCGGACTCAGCAATATTCCAGCTATATGACGGCGGTCTGAAAAAAAAAATCGAGTCTGGGTCAGACAATCCAGTGATTGATATCATGATCATCGATCCACGCAATTGGGATCGATGACATGCATCAACGAAGTCAGCGAGCCTGACCACTCGATCCCGTTAGTCGCCTCCTACGACAAGCATAGTCGACTTTCACGGCAAGCATGGGTTGCTGAAGACCTATTCTACCCCGGAATCTTAACGGGTCGATTGCTCCAAGGATGGTGGCAAAGTTTCAAGTGCCACTATCACTGGATCTAAAAGGTTGTCTTCCAGAATCCCAGATAATAGTTCTATTTTAACAGGTGAGGCCAATGCTATTCTTATAGCATTGGACTACATTCAAAACCATTCATCTCAACAGTTCAGCATCTTTTCTGATACCTTGTCATGCCTTCAGGCAATACATAATTGTTCTTCAGATCATCCGCTGATTCTTGATATTTTAGAATTGAATAATGTTCTCGCCACTGCCCAATAGGATATCGTCATTTGGCAGTTGCCCAGTCATGTTGGAATTGCTGGTAACACTATGGCTGATACTGCTGCAAAGGAGGCACTCAACAAATCAGTAACACCACTTCTTTTACCATAGAATGATTACAAGCCAATAATTAGATGCTACATCAAAGATCTAATGCAAAAGAAGTGGAACACCCAAGTAGGTATAAACAAACTTTATGCTATAAAACCAACAATAGGGTATACCTACGAGTACTTGGGTTGCCATTCGATACATGACGAAGTTGTTTCGCAATGATGTCGTATTGGACACAGTCGATATACCCACGAGTATCTTTTAAAAAGTGAGGATCCTCCGTTCTTGTGATGATAGAATGTTTTACTTCACTGTGTTGATTTTCTGTATAGGGATAACTATTAACATTCAACATCTTTAAAGGATCTTTTTTATAATATCAGTGCTTATTTAATTCTCGTTTTTTAAAAGAAATACAATTATTTGATAAAGTTTGAATTGTTTTAAAATAGAAGGCGGTGCCACTAAGGGAGTTAAAGAAGTGTAAAATTATTGTCACCCTGAAAATGGCACGTGAGTACATTTATATTGAAGTAATTAATATCAGCTAGTGTTTTAATTCCTTGATTGTGTTTTGATTTTTTCAATATTGGTTAATATTTCGTTCAACCACTGGTGACCAAAGTGATGGCATAAATCCTGCTGGGAATCATGTAGGAAGCAAAAAGCACTGTAAGTCCCCATGATCCCCAGTTAGGTGGTCTAGCTTTGGTTGCCAGTGGTCTCTAGCCTGGTTTTACTTTCTAATAACTAATATACTGAAAACTTCTTTGTTTTAATATTGCTCAGGTAAGTTTACACTGTGATAATTACCTTACTGTTTTACTGACCTTCGTCGACAGGAATTATATATTAATAAACTTGATAATGGCTACAATATTGCCGATGCGTTGTAAAATCATAATTCACACACTCATGCAGTGTTTATGTAGTTATTTTATATATGTATGTGTTTAAGTTGAAGAAAAGCAAATGGCACCATACAAAACGGAGACACTTATGCTGATATTTGAGTTTAAAATAACAAAAGAAATTATTTTCAGTAAGGACATTTAATTCCTTAAATGGAAAGAAACCTTGAATACATTTTGTAAAACAATTTAACATACAGGCTGTAAATAATCAAGTCTCGCCCAGACAAACCAATTATATATGATGAAATATTATGAGCAATGGTCCTACAGAACAGGACACGTAATGAGTCAAGTCTCTGAGTCTGACCACCGGATCAATCTAATCATCTCTTACACCATGCATTGGTTCCTGGAGACCTTTTCTAAACCAGATGACATACATCAGCATGAGTGCCAGAAGTTTGGTAAACATAATCAATTTATGTCTGTAGAAAAACAAATTAGTCAGTAAAAGAATCTTACATAATCCCAATGTAACTTGGCTATCTAGTCCTTGGCTACCAATCATTGAATGATAATATTACATGTGTGTTCTACAGAATACTCAACATAACTAATGATTCTTGAATGCAAACCAATATATATTAAAAGACCAAATGCTTCTGTGAACAATTATAACTATCATACAAGGACCACAGAGGCCATTTGTATTCACTTCCATATTCTGTTAGCGAAATGAGACTGAATTTTTGTAGAAAAGAAGGCGTAGATAAAATGAACTTTGAAAATGTGATAAGTATATCACAGGTTACATACATGCCAACATCTGGGGGTTAATAAAGGTTTTCTTGGGCAATTACAACTTACAATGATTTTGGTAGAACATATTTAACAAGAGTCATCAGAAGATGACAAATACCCCTGGCCCCAACAAATAATAAAGAACGAATCATCTGACTGTTACTTAAAGTCCAACTTGATGAGAGAACTTCTATCTAATCTGTTTTTTTCTGTATACAAGCGTAGTTATTGAACTATAAACACAATACCAAGGAAATGGGATTCCATGTCAGGTACACAACACTATGAACAGAGTCAAAACCCAACTTTACCCTAAATAGCAAAAGCCACCAGTTGACAACATGATCTTTGTGCATAGTTTTAAAAAATAGTGCCTATTGTTTTAGGCATATGGTCCGGACAAACACATCACTATGAACAAAGTCAAAGCCAACTTTGTTGCCATGGAAAAATGAAAAAAAATCCTAAATAGCAAAATGCTTCAGCCCTTGAGTAATACAAGTTTGGATGAAAAATGTTGAATTGTTTTTTAGTTCTATTCCGGAAACGACACCTACCTCCGTTTCAGCTAAGTCTAACTTGTTTCTGTGGAAACAGGGAAAATCATATTTTGAAAATGTCCTAAATAGAGAAGACACCATTTCAGCCCTTAGTTAATACATGTACCAGGTTTGGATGAAACATGTTGAATAGTTTTTTAGTTCTATTCCGGAAACGACACCTACATGTACCTCCGTTTCAGCTAAGTCTAACTTGTTTCCGTGGAAACAGAGAAAAATCAATTTTTGAAAAGTTCCAAATAGAGAAAGGAAACATTTCAGCCCTTGGTTAATACATGTACCAGGTTTGGAGGAAACGTCTTCCACATATTCCAGGTTGTGCTCCGGAAACGACACTTACCACACCCATTTTAGACTTTGTAGAAACTGTTTCCATGGAAATCGGGAAAAAGGTAAAAGGCCAATAATCTGCAAATAGCAAAAGGCACCCCTTCAGGGTCTGTTTGAAATATCTGCAACGTTTTGTTGAAAAATATTGAACGGTTTTTAAAAAGTTGTACTCTGGAAAAGAAATCCACCCATTATCAGACTAAGTATTTATTGTTTCCATGGAAATCGAGAAAATTAAATATGCATTAAATCCGCAAATAGCAAAATGCACCACTACAGGACCTGTTTGAAATATCTACCAATTTTTAAACAAAATTGAACGGTTTTCGAGTAAGGCTCCGGGAACAAAATAAGTACATTTGAGGACGGACAGACAGACATTGCGTCAACTACTACGTCATGTGCCAAAATGGTATGACATTATGACTGAAAAGGCAAACAAACTTGAACGACATCATTGATTCATTTGCGGAAATTACAAATATATGGACAGAGATGGTGCAAACATAGTGGAAAATGGAAACAAACAACATAAAACAATATAATATTGAAAACTTTCAATGCTCAAATATGCTCACCGCTAAAAGAAACGCGAACCATAGTGCCATATAAAGACATATGTACGTTAAGAAGAATTTTGTTATGTTTCCAGTGTCAGTCTAGTGTTACCACTGTTTCTTATCACGATATGCTGCAAGTGATTTCAAACTTTACACGTTCATCCTGCACGAGACAAAAGGTCTATGTCGTATCCTGAATCTATGGCGTTACATGTGATGCGTTCATGAGCTTCGGTTCACAGAAGGTTCGTTTGTGCTTGGAACCAATCTCTTGAATATGAGTAGGTCTTCATTATATTAACCAACATGTATGGTATTCGCGTTTCTTTTGTATATATTTGTATATGAGTATATGTTAGCACCTGTGTGTGATTCATCAATTATAAATGAGCACTGGATGTCTGTGATATTTGGGAACTGTGTTGTTGCATTTTCTGAAGCATTTCGTCATTGGTGAATTGACCATCTTGGAATCCACACTATGAGATCAATATTGTTGCATTTGTTGTTTTATTGTTTAACGCCGCACTCAGCAATATTCCAACTATATGACTGCGGTCTGTAAATTATTGAGTCTGGACCAGACAATCCTTTCATTGATATCACGAAATTGGGTTCGATGACATGCATCAACCAAGTCAGCGAGCCTGACCACCCGATCCCGTTAGTCGCCTCCTACGACAAGCATAGTCGCCTTTTACGGCAAGCGTGGGTTGCTGAAGACGTATTCTACCCCGGAACTTCACTGGTCTTGTTGCAATTGGAAACAGAGTGGAATCCCAGGACTTGCCACCACATATACTCTTTACTTTTACGTCGCAAACACTTGGGGTTTCCTTCATAGAAACCAATCAAGCAGAACCTGCATTGCATTATGAGAGTATGGACTTCATCTATTTTTCTGTATGCTACAATTTGATCACCATTCAAACCACCAGCAGCTATGGCTATGAAGAATATGGTAATCAAATCAACTACGTTATTAAAGTGGAATTTTATGGCTTAAGAGCCGACCACTCAGAGCGCCAACGCCACTAGGCTTTGTTTACTTGCGTGACCGACGGCCGCATTTGAACCATCACCAACGATAGTGAATGAATTGCTAAAAGGAATGTGTGTGATATATGTAGTGCCATGTCGGAGGGAGGTGAGTAGCCACTATGGATATGATGCACGTTATTTTCCATTTAATTTAAAAGAAACTGCTGATTTCAACTTTGGCCATGATAACGCATGGCGCACCTTGTCTTTGTATATACGTGTAGACACATACCATAGTCTGTTTGTTTGTTGTTTAACGCCGCAGTCAGCAATATCCAAGGTATATGACGGCGGTCTGTAAATAATCGAGTCTGGACCAGGCAATCAAGTGATTAATATCATGATCATCGATCCACGCAATTGGGATCGATGACATGCATCAACCAAGTCAGCGTGCCTGACCACCCGATCCCGTTAGTCGCCTCTTACGACAGGCAGAGTCGCCTTTTACGGCAAGCATGGGTTGCTGAAGACCTATTCTACCCCGGATCTTGACGGGTCAGATGGCACATGCAGTTTATAACAGTCGACTAAATATAGATCAGTGTGGTTGTCTTCCATCGTACACATCGTCATATTGCTGGAATATTGCTGAGTGCGGTGTTAAACAAATAAACAAACAAACAAAGCATGGGCCACCTGCTGTGTGGTCCTATATATCTTAATCCAAGTTATCAACCACTGTTCTTTCCTGCCCTGATCCTATTGGGATATTGCTGATATTTAAAAGTTTTAAAAAAAAACATTGATCGTTCATGTACTGTGGTTCGTTTGTATATTTACACGTACTTTCTTAACAAATATAACAAATTAGTCATAATTAAGGGACCTTTATCTAACATTCTACAATTAAGGGTACTTCATGTCCATTGTGTCATCAGCGAGTTATTCTGCGCAGAGACCAAATGTCCTTATATGATGTCAGTTCTTCGTAACGACCCCGCACGATTCAATTCGGACGAGACGGAAGCAAGTCTTGGTTCACGGTTCTGCACCTGTGTAAAGAGTATGGCGTTCGTTGCTCACGTGGTACAAGTCGATTGGCGTCCCCCTCTGAAGGTGATATTGACTTCAACGCTCGCGGCTGAACGTCTCGAGCGTTCATAATCGGCATCACCCTTGAAGAGAGAGAATGGTCTTGCGCCGCTTTTAGCAATGTTCCAGCAATATCACCGCAGGCCCTTGAAGAGGCGCTCACCTGCAAGTGTATGAGGTGCTAGTGTTAGCACCTTCATCAGCACTCCGCGAACAAAACATGTTTCGTATAAACATGAAATAGACCTTTCCTAGTTGGGTCAAGTGTCCAAGTGGTCATCAATGCAGCTTAAGTAGGTCAGATCCTGGTGAAAATAGAAACAAAAGGTTATGTCAGGCTGACCGACCTTGGTGTCCTTACATCTCATCAAGAAACTTTCCGCACGGTCTTCACAGATGTATTTCGAATCTGCGAACGCGTCAGTGAAATTTCATTTTAACCGTAGTTCATCTGCAGCAACTTCTAGCTTCTTCCATCAACATGAACGACACTGAACAGCTGACAAGAAACATGGCTTGTTGCTTTGAAATCGTCCACTCCCTTATTGTAAATAGAATCTGTAATAACGAGGCACGTGCGTTAAACTGTAATTTATCAGACCTGCCAGTAAACTGATTTCAGTCGCTGGTCTAATTGTGCTCGTTAAAGAAAAAAACAAGCTTTATGTGAAATGTCAGGAAATGCCCATCAGTATCGTCATTTAAGCATGTCTTATGTCTCCCGGCAGGCCCAGGTTTGATTTCCGACATGTGTGAAGACCATTTCTGGTGTCCCCCGCTGTGATATTGGACGCTAAAAGCGGCGTAAAATCAAACTCACGCACTCACCGGTAGGGCTAACATGTTACCCTTTTCGCGAGCACCTGGTTCCATCACTGATTTCCAGTAAAACAGTCACATAGTTTTCAAAGCTGTTTTCCCTTTCACGAGCAATGGAATCTGTTGCGATAGATAATCGAGGAAGGTCATTCCCTGGCGTTGACGTTTTATAGTTTGCAAACGTCTTTTTCATGTGACCGTTGTGTTTTGTTTGTTCGGGTCTATTATCCCCTAACTATGCAGTCCTATAACAGTAACATGCACTCAGAAGGAATTGGGTCTATTTTTTCGGATTGGATATTGGAAACGATTTTAGCCCTAAAATTATCGGAAAGTTGTCCTAATTATAAGGAACTCGATAACTGTCGTAGCCTATATTCGAAACCATGGCAGCTCTAATATATCGTTAGTTTGTCGTAAATCTAAGATCAGGAGCTTACTTTATCTGTATCCAAGATGGCGGCACACTTTGCAATAGATATATTTCACGATGAAGATAATTTGATGACAATATTAAGGATAATCCGGAAGAGAACTCGTCGTGTCGACACACTTGACGACTTGGCTGTATACACGTTACTGTCCCTTCAAACCCGAAAACCAAGTAGTTGAGACGCTACGATTTTTATCCAAGGGATGTTTTCAGTCGGAGTTGGTCGACAGCTGAAAAACAGTATTCTTTTCATTGTGTAATAGTGGTTGCCATACCTTGGTGACAAATAGTTCCACCTCTTTGTTTGCTGGAAAGAGTACTATTCAGACTGAAATGAAAGTTGACACACTAGAGCTGAAATTGGGTTTAACGTCGCGTCCAAGATAATTGCACTTATATAGCGACGTGCATGCACGTGTGTGTGTGTGTGTGTGTGTGTGTGTGTGTTGCTGCCTGTACTAGTCCGGACTGATGCCGATTTATAGTGCTAGCTCACTGAGATACCATGCCGCAGTTTAACATGAATACCCCACTCAGACACAGTATACTGACTCCGAGCCGACCAATCCTTGTTGTAGCCTCTTAATGCCGAGCGCCAGACAGGGTAACAACAAGTACAATCTTTTAACGTCTTTTGGTATGACGCGGCCGGGGATCGAACCCCGGACCTTCCGCTCTCCGGGCGGACGCTCTTCCACAAGACCACGGGGGCGACTTTGACTAACTAGAACATCATTACGTCTATTTTTCGTTCGAGATGATGTAATTTTGCGGTTAATGGTTACTCTTATCAACGTCATCTGAAATCTCATATCGACACTCCGCTTGTCTTGAGCTCAACATAACCAGGTGCGGCGAGGTAGCCGAGTGGTGAACGCGTTCGCTCATCACGTCTTAAGTCCGGCCTCGCTTCCCTGGTCAGTAACCAGTGACGTGGTGGCATGTGCAGAAAGGGCCCATGTCCATCTCGATCGCGAAACAAGTTTGGAAAAGAAATCATTAACATTAAGCACAGTGGGCTAATTCATGAATATGTGTGGCGGTGGGGTAGCCTAGTGGTTATCAAGCTCGCTCGTCACGCCGAAGACCCGGCTTCGATTCCGAACATGTGTACAATGTGTGAAGTTCATTTTTGGTGTTTCCCCTCCGTGATATTGCTGTAATATTGGTTAAACAGCGTAAAATCATATTCACTCACTCACTCATGTATGAATGTGTACAGTCGCACTAACAACGTTGGAGATCCGTGAAGATCCTGGGTAGAACAGGTCTTCAGCAACCCATGCTTGCCATAAAAGGCGACTATGCTTGTCGTAAGAGGCGACTATCTGGATCGGGTGGTCAGGCTCGCTGACTTGGTTGATACATGTCATCGTATCCCAAGTGCGTGGATCGATGCTCATGATGTCAAGCACTGGATTGTCTGGTCGAGGCTCGATTCTTTACAACCCGCCGTCATATTGCTGGAATATTGCTGACTGCAGCGTTAAACAACAAGCAAACAAACAAACAAACAAACATTCTACGTCGGACGGGGATCTGTAACCGTAACCAAAAACTATAACATTTCATGACTTGGCTTCCTGCTAATGTATGGCTTTGTGGAAGGATCAGTCGGATCGATGCTTATGAAGGCAGAGATTGATTCGTTGGTCGATGTTTTGCAAATACCTCTGTCAATCACTCTTTGCTTTGTTAATGTACATTTTTACATATCCGACGCTGTTTTAAGCAGTTAATCAATTCGTCAGTGAGTGTGTTGCGTGTTAGTTGGGTTTAGTTGCCCAGTAGTTGAGTGACATAGATATCACAGTGGGTGAGCGTTGGAAATAAAAATGTAGAGGTTGATGTTAAGTGCAGTTGGCTGTTGATTGGACATTGTAACACATATAGACGTGGGCATCGTTTGTCACGGCTCTGGTGAAGAGAATGCTGAAATGTTATTGAGAATGTATCAGGTTTCAATGATAATTCTCACGCATATCACTTCTTTTTAGGTTTATTTGTTTGTTTCTTGTTTAACGCCGCACTCAGCAATATTCCAGCTATATGACGGCGGTCTGTAAATAATCGAGTCTGGACCAGACAATCCAGTGATTGACAACATGAGCATCCATCCACGCAATTAGGATACGATGACATGCATCAACCAAGTCAGCAAACCTGACCACTCGATCCCGTTAGTCGCCTCTTACGACAAGCATAGGCGCCTTTTCAGGCAAGCATTGGTTGCTGTAGACCTATTCTACCGCGGATCTTCACGGGTCTCTCTTTAAATAAATACTGCACCTGATTATGTGTTCCATAATATACTGGGAAAAATACACTAACTCTTTGATTTTTTAATAAAACAAAGGTTTGCTGGACATGCTAGCTATTAACCTTTGATCGTGCAGTAGCCATGAAAAAAACAAGCCTTAGGAACATACATTCTATTTTTAATTATTTACTTACAAGACTTGGCATATTCTGACAACCTCATTCCAAGACCACAAATGGAATACTCAAACAAACATATTTCCAAAGTGTAGCTATCTACCAAAACATACAAATCGAACCAATCCAGATAATCCAATGCAATCCACATCAGGACATGTTCTGAAAAGGAGGTCTGTGTGACACTACCCCTCAAAAACGTTCAGAATAAAGGTTCATTCTATGATCTTTCCTATCTTGGAAAGTAAGTTTTTTCATCCAGAGTAATAATGTAAGTTTTAAGCAGCAAAACCCATTCCATGATCGTAAGAAATGTCTGCTAAAAACAGAGTCGAATGTACGATCCCGAGTATAATAAGCATGTGCTTATGAATCAATATCAGGCATGAGTCACGACACCATGTATTCCCGTCACAAACACATGCAAGGGAAAGTCAAGTGTTCAATGACATCGATTCGTCGGTCACGAGATTGCACTGAAGACCACGAAACCTTGATGTATTACCACAAAATATCCTGAACAATTCTTAATTCTCTTTTTGTTTCCATTTAATCGGGATACATTAGAATTTTTCCCATGATGCCATTATGATCGGGATAAAATGTATTTTTCTGTATCTGTCAGACTCACCAACTCCCTCACCCAGACACTCAAGGTGGCACGGGTGACCCATTCATCTAAGGCGCTGCGATTCGCTGTGCAGAGTTGCGTCCCTTGGGCACGCTAGAAACCTATGATTTTGAGTTCGAATCCCGGTTCGCCCCGATTATGTTTCTAGGTTTGTCAGCACCATACCCGTGCTCGTGGGTTTCACCGGAGTGGTAAACGTCTGAGACCTGCATAACTTCGGGCTTTCCTCCCACATTAAGCTGACACGCCGTGAAGAACTGGAATAATGTTAAAAGCGGCGTTAAACCCAACTCACTCACTCACTCACCCAGACAATCAATCAAACACCCACCCATCTACTCACCCACTGTCACTATCTCACTCGCTCACTCTTCGGATTTAAGCTGTAGTTCAGTGTCTGCACTGTGCGGCCATTGTGTCGAGTTGTGTACGGAAGGACGACTGCACATACTGATATACTGGGAGGTCACATTGGCAGATTTACGTTTACAACAAAATTCAAGGAATTGACATCTGAATCGCCGAGCACTCAAGGAATAGAGGTAGAAGTTGATAGCATGGGTTGAGTCACACAAGATATAGGCGATCGTGTCGATGAGATAAAGAACCGCTCCCTCCATTGACTTATTGGGTGGGTTCAGGTACGGGGACATGATAAGCAAGACACATCTTGGTGTAGTTAAAACCACAAGGGTAATCGCTGAGGTAACGAGCATGATGGTGATTTGACGCTGTCGATCAGCTGGGGCATTGGCGTCACTGCTCAAGCCGCTTCTGTTCAGATACCTGTGGGTCTTAGTAGAGTTTACAATGCCCACAATGATGAGAAGGTTGAAGACGAGAAGCAGGACACACGGTACTACGGCATACACGAGAACGTTGATCCAGTACCATACGTGAACCATGAAATAGATATATTTCTCGTTGATTTTACAGAACACGCTTTTGGTGGAACCATAGTAACGGTAATCCATCGTCCAGAAAAGATGAAGAAAGAGACCAACAAGGGGCAAGGTTATAGACATTACGACAGTCAATGATTTCCTGAAGGTCCAGATCTTGCCTATCTGGAAGGGGAACCACACCGCAGCAAATCTCTCCACAGAGAGCCCAACAAGCAGCCAGTTGCCATAGGTGATGAGGAAGTTACCAAAGAATCCAAGAAACTTGCAGCCAAATGTTCCAATTTGAACTCCGTTGTCCGTGAGGACGAACATCAGAAGCTTGTTGACGATTGCGAGGTTGTCGACGATGGCGAGGAGGGCGATGTAGACTGTGAGGGAACGGGGAGGGGACATCTTGATGATTGTGATGATGGTGAAACAGTTTCCTGGAAACCCCAAGGCAAGTATTGCCCACAAGTAATACGTTTCTATGTCATATGCTAAAGCGTCTATGTTTACCCAGTTGTTCTCCTGCGATGGGGACCACGATGTTATTCCCAACTCCAGCGATGAATTCCGTTCCATTTTTGCAATTTGTGTTTGCTTTGCTGTATAGGATAAAGTTATTTCTCCTGGGAAACATCCATGTCAGTTGCTACTATTACGTCTGAAATATGTTGGGATGTAATAGCATCTGGTAAATTGGGCCGTCAGATGAATTTCTCCGTCTTCTCGTTCCATTTATGGTTTCCTCAGTATTGTGTCTGAATCTAATTCTGAAAGGAGATTCATTTTAAGATTTAAAAGTTCATAAGATGTCTAAGTGGCATGATTTGAAATACTGTGCTTGTTGTTTAACGTAGCATTCAGCAATATATAAAGCGGTCTGTAATTAATCGAGTCTGGAGCAGACACTCCAATGATTCATATTTTAAACATTGTTTGTTTGTTTAACGCCGCACTCAGCAATATTCCAGCTATATGATGGCGGTCTGTAAATAATCGAGTTTGGACCAGACAATCCAGTGATTGACATCATGAGCATCGATCCACGCAATTGGGGTCGATGACCTGCATCAACCAAGTTAGCGAGCCTGACCACCCGATCCCGTTAGTCGCCTTTTACTTTATGAATGGAACACTGAAAAACAATGATTTAATACACGGTGGAACGCGATGTACATGGTGATCAGAACAGATTTGTCGTAAGAGTGAGTGAGTGAATATGATTTTGCGCCGCTTTTAGCAATATTCCAGCAATATCACGGCGGGGGACACCAAATATGGCTTCACACATAGTACCCATGTCGGGATTCGAACCCGAGAATTCGGCGTGACGAGCGAATGCTTTAACCACTAGGCTACCCGTCAGCTCCTTGTCGTAAGAGATACTGGTCATATCCCTTCATCGCCAGGGGCAAACCGGTGTACTTGTAGGTTTAGTTTGGCTTCAGAGGGTGCATAACGATAATATCAAAATGTGTACAAATCAATAACGGTGATTTATGAGGGAAAAGCAGTCATATAGCTCTTAAGTTTCAATGATGGATTTGTTAAAACGTTACTGAATATGTTTCTGCTCATAGGGAAGCAAGGGATGAAAAATGTTGGACATTAAATTACACGCTGTGGTTACAATGTGTTCACCGTAAAGACAAGATCCCAGGAATTACAAATGATGGCAGTCTGTATCAAGCGGTACGATAAGAGGAAAACGGTCAACCTCTGGCGTTGACGTTTGTTCTTACACAACAATAAAGAAGTTGTCCATAATAGCTTCATGCGATTCTCTTCTGCGACTTCAAATCAACCACAGGCGACTATCTACCCTATATGAAATCTTACAATGTTACAGAAGTATAAATGAATATTGAAATGATATGTGTGCCACACCGAACATCATGGTTGGATTCTACATGGGAAGACCTTCATGATGTTTGTTTGTTTGTTTGTTTTTTAACGCCGCACTCCAGCTACATGACGGTGATCTGTAAATAATCGAGTCTGGACCACACAATCCAGTGACTGATGTCATGAGCAACGTTTCACACAATAGGGATACGATGACATGCATCAACCAAGTCAGCTATCCTGACCATCCGATCCCGTTAGTCGACTCTTACAACAAGCATAGTCGCTGTTACGTCAAGTATTGGTTGCTGAAGACCTATTCTACCCAGGATCTTCACGGGTCGATTGATAATGAAGGTCTGTTGGTCAGTCAGTGGTTTGAGTGTAGATTAACATATTACTGACATAATAGAACAAATACATTACAAAAAAGTTTAATATGCTTTTGCAATTAATAGCTTTTTGTTTCCTACATGATGTCTACAGATACGTACGTGAGTGAGTGAGTGAGTGAGTGAGTTACGATTTAAAGTCACATCGGCAATATTTCAGCCATATAGTGACTAAATCAAGTTATACATTAATACATATAGACATTAAAATCTGTCGACAAAGGACAGTAAAAGCACTAGACTATCACAGATGTAGATTTAAAACTAGCATATCATCATACAATTTGAACTATTCACAACAGTACACAATAAAAATGGGCTATAGATCACCAACAACCAAAGGTAGGTCACCATACTAGGTACCATGGGGACTTACGGTACTTCTGCTACCTACATATGGTACCTTAGCAGGATTTACACCATCCCTCTTGCCACCGGCGATTGTTAGTAAGTTTTAGCCAAATAATTAAAAATCAACAAGAATTCTACGATTAAAAACATGGAAATGAAACATACTTTGAATGAAGGGGGACTTACGTACCCTCTCAGGGGAACAATTATTTCACTATTTACGACTTACCATCGTGAACTGGCCAGGATTCAGAGAACAGCATTATCCAACTGTCGCCTCCAACAGTCGATTCACAAATACAACCGTCTGTTCACATCAGCACGCACTATACCCAAGGGTGATCGATATTCATGCCTCCTTCCATACAGTGCTATCTTCTGGGGGATGAGGATGTTTAAGTCCATTATCGCTGTTTCAGGGTGTCGACTTTGAGGAAGGCTACCGGCGGGTTGACTGCTGGGCGGTACTGTTTGTTTCTTTGTTTAACACCGCTCTCAATATTCCTGCTATATGACGGCGGTCTGTAGATAATCGAGTCTGGTTGGTTGGTTTGTTGTTTAACGCCGCACTCGGCAACATTCCAGCTGTATGACGGCGGTCTGTAAATAATCGAGTCTGGACCAGAGAATCCAGTGATTGACTTCATGAGCATCGATCTCACGGCACGCATGCGTTGCTGAAGACCTGTTCTCCACCCAAATCTTCACGGGTCGTTCATAATGTCAAGCACTGACTGCCGTCACATAGCTGGAATAATATGGCGTTAAAAAACATACAAACAATTATCGAAAAAATAGACGTTGTTGAAAGGACGAAGGACCAACATAATTTCAAATACAACCCCTACTGCTAACAAAACCATACTTTCAACTGCATACATACTATCAAAACCACATACTATCAAAATCAACTGCATACAAAACCCGTGAAGATCCGGGGTAGAATAGGTCTTCAGCAACCCATGCTTGAAATAAAAGACGACTATGCTTGTCGTAAGAGGCGACTAACAGGATCAGGTAGTCAGGCTCGCTGCATTGGTTGGTGCATCTCATCAATCCCAGTTGCGTGGATCGATGCTCATGATGTCAATCACTGGATTGTCTGGTCCTGACTCGATTATTTACAGACCATCGTCATATAGCTGGAATTTTGTTGAGTGCGGCGTTAACCAACAAACAAACTGCATACAATGAAACTACCCCTGATGTTTCTTTCTATTTTCTTGTTACATATACCACAGCTGTTATGATAATCCTGACGAAGCAAATCGAAATGGCTTAACAAGACAAAGTTAGAAATAGCTACACCTATTATTGGTTCATCATTAAAAACACCATACTTTAAATGACACATACACCGACCCGTAAAGATCCGGGGTAGAATAGGTCTTCAGCAACCCACGCTTGCCGTAAAAGGCGACTTTGCCTGTCGTAAGAGGCGACTAACGGAATCGGGTGATCAGGCTCGCTGACTAGATGATGCATGTCAGTCATCCCAATGGTTTAGATACATGATCATGATGTCAATCACTGGATTGTCTGGTCCAGACTCGATTATTTACAGACAGCCGTCATATAGCAGTAATGTTGTTGAATGCGGCGTTAAACAACAAACCAACCAACCTAAACGGATTGTCGTTCCTTGTCATCATGGTCAGTTAAGTCATGACTTTGCAATTCGCCTTGTCAGCATCGGCTCTGCTCAGTCAAGGAGTGATTGGTCTGATGACGCTTGCTCCTATAAACTGGATGTTAATTTAAGGTACCGACGTTTACTACAATATCTGAAAAAAACTATTGGACCTACTCCAATCAAAGTTGGTATGAGATTATTTAACAGTCATACATAACTGGATATTACATTTAAAGACAATCGGTGCACGAACAAAAAATCTGTCTATTTAGCTATCACTATATTTCATCAACAACCAGATCTAGACCTGTTCGTCACGGGTGGAACGAGCATTCATTGTAACAGCCATCTGCATAATGCTACCCCTGCGTCACTGGGCCATATGACACAGTTGAACCAATCAACTCAACTCGAAAGGTTGCACGGGAATCACGCACGCACAAATACGGTGTTAGCATTAGATTTCATGATGTCTCAGCGCAGGCATCTTTCCGCTGATGCGAAAGGTTTCGTTGTTAAAATATTTGAATACTTTAAAGCTGAAAGTGAAAGACGTTCGCCCTTCTTTGACATTTCTCTCAAAGTACACGAAAAGAACAATTCATGCGTTACAGCTTCCCAAACAACCGCTTTTGAGCTCTCATAAAAACACATGCTCCCCTGCACATCCCTTAGGGGGCATCTCAAAACAGATTCCTTTGATAAGAAAGTTGTCACGGACGTGATTCGGCGGTTAACACGAGAAAATGAATTTATTTCAACACGAAAACTAAAGCAAATTCACAGAGCATGACTGAGATATTTCCAAAGAGACCATTTGTAAACTCCTTTCCAAATTTGGATATCAGTACAAAAAGACGAAAGGGTCGAAACTAGCAATGTGTGAACGACCTGATATCATTCGTTTGCGTATCAATTATTTGCGCACTAGTAAAAAGAAACGAGAACAAGGCTATGAGCCTGTCTATTTGGACGAAACCTGGGTTAACGCCTGCCACACAGTGGCTTACAAATGGTCTCACCCAGATACCAGAGAGCCACAGCGCAAGATCCCACCTGGTAAGGTGAGGTGAGGTGAAATGGGGTTTAACGTCGCGTCCAAGAATATTGCACTTATATAGCGACGTGCATGCACGTGTATGTGTGTGTGTGGCTGCTTGTACTAGACCGGACTGATGCCGATTTATAGTGCTAGCTCACTGAGACACCATGCCGCAGTTTAACATGAATACCCCACTCAGACACAGTATACTGACTCCGAGCAGACCAGTCCTTGTTTTAGCCCCTTAATGCCGAGCGCCAGACAGGGTAACAACAAGTACCATCTTTTAACGTCTTTTGGTATGACGCGGCCGGGGATCGAACTCCGGGCCTTCCGCTCTCCGGGCGGACGCTCTACCACTGAACCACGGAGGCGGTCTCCACCCAGCGCCTGATTGTCCATGCAGGCTCCCACAGAGGTTTCCTCCCTGGGTGTGATCTAGTGTTCAGATCCAGATCTACAGATGGCAGAGACTACCATACCGAGATGAAGTCAGGTTTTCACTGCGTATGTTGAAGAGCAGCTCCTCTTAGCACTGTCTGATAAATCCTTGGTGGTTATGGACAATGCTCCCTATCACAGTTGTCGAGATCCTATTAACCGTTGTCCAACCTCAAATTCCACCAACGGTGAGCTATGTCAGCGGTTGGACAACAACCGCATTGCTCGTCCCCACAAAAGCCAAAAAAAACTGACAACTACCAACTGGTTCTTCAGAACAAACCCTCGCCCTCTTATTTGATTGACAACATGTTTAAAGAACACGGTCACGAAGTGCTTAAGACTTCCTCCTTACCATTGTAACTTGAATCCCATCGAACTAATCTGGGGTGATTTGAAAAATATGGTCGCACGACAAAATAAGACCTTCAAGCTTGCCGACGTCAAGCAGATTGTCTTGAAAGAGATGGGAGAAATTACAGATGTACGTTGGGCAAACTGTGTCCAACATGTTATCAAAGTTGAGGGAGAGTATTGGAAACAAGACAGTATTCGACCAGATACTGTCCAGCCTGTTGTTGTTCATTAAGGTGACAGCACAGACTCCGATTCTGACGACGAGGGCATTTCACTGGACCAAGAATAATGCAATACATATACCCCTGTTTCACAACGACATGTAATAGCCTGAATTACCACGGATATGAATTCTTACATATTCGTACATATTCTTAATCATTTCTTAAGAATCTTAAATATACCTTATTTGATTCCCAAACATTCTTGTAGTTCATGGGATTCGTGAGAAACAAATTTGTTTATCAAAGAATTTCTAGGAATCGTCTACGAATTTCAGGTTCGTGCTTTGTAGTATATGTCGTAATCGGATCTTGTCGACTTTCGCAATTCTTGGCTCAGAATTTGATTCTCTTTCACCCGAAACAGCCCCGAAAGTCTCGAACCATCTACGAAAATATTACAGTATTTTCTCCGAAACCATAAAACAATGATTTGTCTGAATGAATAATTACGAATGATATATTACACCTAATAACATCATGCATGAAATATAATAATGTGGCAATGAATGATATATTCAAGTCAGTAACACTGACCTGAAAAAGAATGCAAAAATAATTGGATAAATATTATTAAATAACTGCTTGAGACGCCCAACGCCCGTATTCGTGCGTGCGTGATTCCCGTGCAACCTTTCGAGTTGAGTTGATTGGTTCAACTGTGTCATATGGCCCTTTGACGCAGGGGTAGCATTATGCAGATGGCTGTTACAATGAATGTTCGTTCCACCCGTGACGAACAGGTCTGGTTGTTGATGAAATATAGTGATAGCTGAATTGTCTTTAAATGTAATATCCAATTATGTATGACTGTTAAATAATCTCATACCAACTTTGACTGGAGTAGGTTCAATAGTTTTTCAGATATTGTAGTAAACGTCGGTACCTTTAATCAATTTCCAGACTAATAATTGTCCCCATCAGCATTTACTCGCATAATAAAGAAACGTAACACCAGCTTTATACTCCCATTGGTTTTACTTACTCTCAATCCATCTATCAATACACGACTGGACCAGACCGACTAAATGGGGAGAAGTTGGAACGACTGCAAACCGCGCTCTCCTCTCCTAATGTTGATGGTATCATTTTATAGTGTTCGGGCCTGGCCTGTCTTTGTTACCTGTCCTCACAGATCATTTAATTTGTTAAGAACAATATCAGACCATGAACTCATGTTTGTGTCGTGATCAGTAAATTATAGGAAAATACTAACCGATTAAAGATGTCTATTGATTATTTGGCGACAACACTACAGAAGCTATCCCGAAATATCCTGTCACTGTTATCGCCCCATTGATTTCCTGCTTGTTTGCGCCGACACTTCCGCTTTTTGTCTCTATCATTTTTAAAGCTATACTCATCAATTTAAAGGTTGATTTTGGTATAATTTTCAAAGGTTTTGGGGATGCATTTTCACCTTATAACATGGCCTATTCACTCAGACCGGTCCTCGGCTGGGGTGATGAAGCGAGAGGCAGACTTCTTTTCTTGACATTGCGTGAGTGTTGACTGGTCGCTGTCTAAATATGTACAGATGTTCTATGCTAAGCAAATGGAGATGTAGAGGGCGTGGCAAGATGGCGGGAGCAGGTGTGACGCGAAACAGCTCTCTCACATTTCATTTGATTATCATCTAATACCACCTCCATGAATGCATTATCAGAGCTATACCGACGCAAAATATGAACAGCTATGACTCAACCACCCTCACGCCAAAAGAAAACACGAAAAAGAAAGAAAAACTCCACCTCGCGAGTGCGACTACAGGGGACGCTCCATCAAGCAAGCGAACCGCCGGGATAGACGCAGCTAACGCCGTGAGACAGTCTCTTGACACAGTCTACTCACCCGAAGTTCATCACCAACAAGTATTTACACCAAACCGAGGTCAGTTTCAATCATTTGCCAGTCGTTACATGTCATTCCAGATACCCCGACCTCAGAGCCCAGATACGTCAGCCATCTTGTCCAAGCATGATCTCATTTGCAAGAAACTTTCAAAGCTAGACGCTATTGAACAAGATGTGCTTTCCATCAAAACAAACATGTCCAAACTTCAACATAAAGTACAAGAAATAGACACATTGAGAAGGCGATTAGATGATACTGCGGAATCAAACCAGTTTATGAGTGACTGTTTCGACACGCGACATGAAGGCATTAAAAGATGCGTTCCAAATTTGAAGCAGAAAATCTCTCGCTGAAAGAATCCTTTGTTGATAAACATTGTCGCTCAATGCGAAATAATCTAATTTTCAACAATTTATCAGAAGCCGAACCCGAAGCGAGTCTTGAACATTGTGAGAAAATTTTGAAAGACTTCATTAAAGAACATCTGGATTTAGACGCTGAAAACATGGAATTTATACGAGTTCGCAGAATCGGCAGGCCCCAACCCCCAAGATATGCTGGAGATACTGTCAGGCCCCGTGGCCTGATAGCAAGGTTTATCTGCACGATGGAAATAAATTCGGTGAAGGCAGCAGGAAATAAATTGAAGGGTAAACACTTTTCTATCGTGGAGCAATTTCCTGAAGAGGAGAGCCAGTATTAGGCGACAAGTCCTAATGCCACTTTTGAGAGAGGCTCGACAGAAGAGTAAGCAAGCTTACATTGTGGTTAATAAGCTGTACATCCACAGAGTGCTTCAGGATGTTCACACCCCACCCCCCTACAGGACTTCCCGCAAACAATCTAGTCAAACGTAGGAATGGGACGGTGGACACGATATCACGAGTGACTATTCTGGCATTTTGCACACCTCGTACTTACAAGACTGATTCTGGTATAGACTCTAGCCCCTGGGGTAAAACATCTAGATGTAGCAATAGAACCAACCGTCCAGAACAATCTCATCATGATAACTCAGCTTCTTCTGCTGTTCACAACATAACATTGTGTATCATTAACCAATGTACTGACAACTATGATCCTCTTCATGTTTCAGATCTACCTAAGGATTGCCCGTCTGTTGTCGAATGTACTCATGATGATGTGTTGAAAATTGACTCACTTTTATCACCCTCTGATGGAAAAAATGGTACAGTTACTCTCATCGAAAGTGATATGTTTTCAGAAAAATCTATTTTTCATATGTATGAGTCTCCACCTGATCACTCCCAAACAATTGACTGCATGAACAAGCAGGGGATGGCTATGATGATGATGATGATGATGATGTGTTGAAATGTGACTCTAATCTACCATCCCCTGATATTACAAGTGACACAGTCAATCTTATCCAAAATAATTTATTTCAAACAAAATCTATTTTTCATATGTCTGAGGCTCCCACTGAAAACATCCAAACAATTGGCTGCATAAACAAGCAGGTAAATAAAAGGGTCAATGATATTGCTAAACATAATAACATTGCAGAGAATTGTATTCCAGAAAGTGATAATGATAATACTAATGTTGTAAAATCAGGTTCATGAGGACGGAGGTGAGGTTGGTTAGTTTGTTGTTTAACGCCACACTCCGCAATATTCCAGCTATATGACGGCGGTCTGTAAATAATCGAGTCTGGACCAGACAATCTAGTGATTGACATCATGAGCATCGATCCACGCAATTGGGATCGATGACATGTATCAACCAAGTCAGCGAGCCTGACCACCCGATCCTGTTAGTCGCCTTTTACGACATGCATAGTCACATTTTACGGCAAGTATGGGTTGCTGAAGACCTATTCTACCCCGGAATCTTCACGGGTCGCGGCACTAGTTGTAAGAAGCTGAAGTGGTGAAGCTACGCTCCGTTGTAAAACTGATAAACCATGGTTCGGAACTGAATGCAAAAAGGCAAGAAAAATGTTTAACAAAGCCAAACGTCGTTTTAAGAAAAATAGTACAGTAAGAAATAAAAGTGTCTACCGACAGCATTCGAAAGCTAAAAAACAATCCATGGACAAACATATTCAAAATTATAATAACCAACTGACCTAAGCTTTTCGCAAATATATCAAACAATCGCCAAAAGAATTTTGGAAAATATTAAATAAACAATGTATAACGGAAAAGAAAAATATACCGGAGATATTGTTAGCTTCTTTGGATTCTTCAAAAAAATAAATGAGAACACCAAACAAGACGAAGATGATTCTGTTACCCCTTTTGTTTTTAATCTTTCTTAATAACCATGAATCCCTTTTAATCGGTAACAAATGCGAAGGATAAATATCGACTGCTCAACGGAGAATGAGACCCAGGTCTGGATACATTTGACAGTACTCCTATAGTCTGGAAGTTAATTTAAGGTACCGACGTTTACTACAATATCTGAAAAACCATTGGACCTACTCCAGTCAAAGTTGGTATGAGATTATTGAACAGTCATACATAACTGTATATTACATTTGAAGACAATCTGTGCATGAATAAAAAATCTGTCTATTTAGCTATCACTATATTTCATCGACATTAACCAGACCTGTTCATGACGGGTGGAACGAGCATTCATTGTAACAGCCTACCCCTGCGTGACAGGGCCATATGACACAGTTGAACAAATCAACTCAAATCGAAAGGTTGCCCGGGAATCACGGACGCACGAATAACGGTTCCGAACTCTATTAAAGCTGGTTATGTCAACATCGGAGTGGAGGTGTATGTAATCCACTCCGATGCTATAAGTGTCAACAGTTTGGACATGCTTCGAAAACTTGTACACGATCAATCGTTTGTAATCGTTGTGGTGGCAAACATGACAGTACAGACTGTAGTGTAGATCTTAAGTGTATCAATTGTGAAAGTTAACACATGGCCTCTTCCAGATCCTGCCCTGTGTATCAAACGGAAACACAAATTCTGAAACTGAAATGTGAAAAAAACATATCTTTTGCAGATGCTAGGAAGCTTGTCAATCAGTCAAGATCCTCACCAACTCTAAACTACTCTGCTGCTGTGGCAAAGCCCTTTAAAACCACTTCATCTGTTCATTGGCAAACCAATTTGACATGGATCACTTCTGTCAATCTGCATCACCACCCGATAGCGTTCAGGCAGAGACTCAGATTTTGTCCCAGACTCCTCCTGAAGAACCAGTTGTTCTGGACCGAAAATTATCCCACAAACAAAGATTAAAGTTAAACAGAAATCAGACACCCAGTACCCCGTCTCCTTCAGAAGTATCTCTCCACAACTCCTTCAGTGCTTTTGACATGGAGGTAAATCCATCGTCAGACAGTAGCGGTAGGAGTTCTTCCTCACGTTCACATGAGAGATCACCCATTGAGCCACCGTGACTCAATCATCACATTTAATACAATGGAACTGTAGAGGACTTAAGAATAATTATAATGATTTACAACTTTTAATTCAGGATTTCAAACCATCGGCGATATGTCTACAAGAAACATATTACAAAGACACTGATAAATTCGATATAAGAGGTTATACCTCCTACACTGTCTTTTCACCTCCAGGTTCAAAAGCTACTCGAGATTAATAAAACAGGGCGTTATCCACAGCCCTGTTCATCTTGCTACTCCTCTTCAAGCTGTTGCCGTCTGTGTAACCTTACACGTAGTTTTTACTTTGTGTTCGCTCTATATTCCACCATCTTCTTCCCTTCGACAGTCTGAACTTCAAGCTCTATATGATCAACTCCCCAAGCCCTGTATTATTATGGGTGATTTAAATGGGCACAATCCACACTGGGGTAGTGTTCAGACAAATATCAAGGGTAAACTCTTGGAAGATTTCATTTCGAATAACGACTTGTGTATCCATAATGATGGTTCAAACACATATCTACATCCCAGTACAGGTACCTACTCTGCTCTTGATTTATCACTCACTCACTCTGATTAATTAAGCGAATCTGAATGGTCCGTCCACGACGACCTCTGTGGCAGTGATCATTTCCCAACCATAAAATTTAAACCTGTCTTACCTTCAGATGTTCCTCCTTCAACAAGATGGAACTTTACTAAGGCCAACTGGCCTTTATTTGAAATGCTTGCATCCGATAAATTAACACCTGATCTGTTTCTTGACGCTACTGGCCCTGTACAATTATTTTCTGATGAATTAAACAAAATCGCTGATGAATGTATTCCTAAGTCCTCTACAAATCCACACATCCGTAAACCATTGTTTAACAATGACAAACAAACAGGCTAGGAAGACATGGCAAAAGGCTGAGCACTATTTCCGTCGCCATCCTATGGTCCATAATTTGAATAAATATAAAATCTTAAATGCTAAAGCCAGGCGTACGTTTAAACAAAATAAACGCCAATCTTAGCAACATAATGTTTCCAAAATAAACTCACGAACGCCCATGTCCAAGGTATGGAACATGATACAGAAAACTAAAGGTAAGGGTTCTAAATGTAGCATCCACCATCATAAGAATGGGGATGAACTATTTACTTATAAATCGGATATTGCAAATAAACTAGGTGAAACGTTAGCTAAACATTCTTCTTCTTATTATTATGTCCCTCAATTCCAAAAAAATAAAAAACAGCAGGAAAAGAAAACTATAAATTTTAAATCAGATAATAGGGAAGATTATAATGAAATCTTTTCGATCCATGAACTTCTTGGACAAGCACATGATACTGCTACAGGAGCTGATAATATACACTATCAACTCCTGAAGCACTTACAGAACCGTGTTTAGAAACCCTTTTGTTAATTTTTGATGATATATGGACATCAGGTAAGTTTCCTTCTTCTTGTTGTAGTTGTTCCCATACTGAAACCTGGACGGGATCACAGTGATCCCTCAAATTATAGACCCATTTCATTGACCAGTTGCGTTTTCAAAACCATGGAACGCATGGTCAACAATAGATTAACATGGTACTTAGAATCAAATAATTTAATTACAAATATTCAGTGTGGCTTTCGAAAGAATCGAAGTACCTTTGACCATTTAGTACGGTTAGAATCATTGGTGAAAAATGCAATCATTAATAACCAGCATACAGTGTCTATCTTTTTCGATTTAAAAAAAGCGTATGACACAACGTGGAAAGACGGGATTTTAAAGGATTTACATGATTTGGGATTGAGACACATATCTGACACACAATTTCAGGTCCGCGTGGGTTCTACACTGTCTGATCATTATCATCAGGATCAGGGTGTCCCACAAGGCAGTATTTTGTCAAATCCAGTTTTCAATTGCGTCTTAAGTCCTCTTTACCAAGATATTTACAATAAAAAATCCTCTTATGTTCCACCACTCGGAATCAGAATCCAGTCTGCTATGTTTGCTTCAAATATTTAACTGCAACATATTGCTCCATCTCAACTGTTTTCATCACCTCCTTGGCAAATGGTAAGGGAAGGGGTAGATCTCACATTAACCAAATTAAAAAAATCTGAAACAAATCAACTAATTTATCAACAACAATATAATGAATTAAGGAACACTTATGATACTTACAAATCCATATTTACCGATACCGATGGATCCAAGGATGGTGACGCTGTTGCCAGCGCCACTGTCATTGGATCCAGAACCTTATCATCTAAATTACCGAATGACAGTTCCATTTTTATAGCAGAATCACATGCAATATTAACTGCTCTCAAATATATAAATACTAAATCTAAACATAAACGGTTCATTATCTTTTCTGATTCACTTTCCTGTCTTCAGGCAATTAAGAATATATCTTGTCAACGTCCACTTTTACGTGCAATTATAGAACTACATAATGATCTTGCTACTGGCCAGTACATCGTCTTTTGTTGTTTACCAAGACCATGTTGGTATCAATGGTAGCACAATGGCCGATGCTGCTGCTAAAGCAGCACTCGGCAAATCTCTGACACCACTTCTCATCCCATATAGTGATTATATACCTATAATTACATCTTACATCCGTGATCTGAAAAGAAGTGGGACACCAAAGTAGGTATCAATAAATTAACCCAAATATCGGTTACACCTACTTGGGTTGTCAGTCCAGATTTGAGGAGGTCATTTTACGACGATGTCGTATTGGCCACAGCAGATATACTCACGAATATTTGTTGACAGGTGAAGATTCTCCATTTTGCATCCCTTGTGATGAGAAAATCACGGTCAAGCATGTCCTACTTGACTGTATGGATTTTGCCATCGGAAGGAATAAATATTTCAAATCATCATCTCCCAAGGATCTTTTTTTATAATACTGATTCTTATTTAGTTATTGTGCAGAATTGCGTCCCTTGGGCACGCCAGAAACCTATGATTGTGGGTTCGAATCCCGCTTCGGCCCGATTTTGTTTCTAGGTTTGTCAGCACCATACCCGTGCTCGTGGGTTTCACCGAAGTGGTAAACGTCTGAGACCTGCATCACTTCGGGCTTTCCTCACCCATATGTTTGAAA
Organism: Haliotis cracherodii; assembly: GCF_022045235.1. Lineage (NCBI taxonomy): Eukaryota > Metazoa > Mollusca > Gastropoda > Lepetellida > Haliotidae > Haliotis > Haliotis cracherodii. Next base: position 9,101,115 of record NW_027266276.1, on the reverse strand, counting down.
TATTTCTTATACCGGTGGTGGTTTCTTTGAGAATTATCTTAATCTGAATCTGAATCTGAATCTAGTAGTGCTGACAGATAATGATCACCCTCTGTGGCTTAAATTCGGTGTTCGGCGGCAGAGGTTGAAGGACAGGGTATACCCTCGACAAGCTTGCATGTAGCCAGAAGCCAGATTAATGATACGGCATGGACCGGACGACAGCGGGGAGAATGTTTGTCTCTCCGCCCTATAGAATGCGGAACGGCCATCATCTACACATCTACAAAACTTAAAAAGATCCGGGATAGAATAGGTCTTCACCAACCCACGCTTGCCGCAAAAGGCGACTATGCTTGTCGTAAAAGGCGACTAACGGGATCGGGTGGTCAGGCAATTGCGTGGATCGATGCTCATGATATTAATCACTGGATTGTCTGGTCCAGACCCGATTATTTACAGACCGTCGTTATATAGCTGGAATATTGCTGAGTGCGGCGTAAAACAACCAACCAAACCAAAATACAACACTTAAAAAACCTGGAAATTCACGATCAACAAGTGAATAATGCCATACAAACTAGAGAAATATTTTTTTGCTGCTCAGGGTTCTGCCTTTAAACATAAGACCATGGAAACAGTAACAATCCTGTGGAAAATGTTTAAAAGTATATAAGTAATACGATGTCATGAGTCGAATTTGTGAACTACTCATGACATGTTCACTTAGTAGACCAATATAATATTGAAAGTACATTAATAAGCACGAACAAATCGCATTTACATTAACTTTAGGACATGGAACACGTATTGGATAAAATTATATTTCAAATTCGGAACCATTTTATAGCCTAATCATCTCACTGTACCCTACTAACGAGCGTTTATAACACTCACAAATAACTGTTCCGTAATATGATTAAAACACATCCATAACAATATGAGATATTACGGGCAAGAATAACCTATCTAGATAAAGGAATGATATTCATTATCCTCTCATGGAAATGGCAAAAAGTTAAAAGGTTAAAAGAGACTGCCCGCAATATGATTCATGTCAGGGGTAACGGAAAAGCGACTCCACAACGTTGAAGCATCATAAAAACATCTGTCGTGGAAGGAAGGAATCGTTTTAATCGAAACGCCATTAGCCAATTTACATAAATTCGTCCCGAAATATATATCGATTGTGTCGGGCTTTGAATTTGCAAATTGTGGCAATCAAACATAGCATGTCTGATAATCCCTAGTTCAAAATTCAATATACTGATCTTTCGCCTCCGAACCAGCAAGATAATCCGGTGATTTCATAACCTGGGTGACATGCGTACTTGATTGATTAAGTTGGTTGGTTTGATTGTTGTTTAACGCCGCACTCAGCAATATTCCAGCTATATGACGGCGGTCTGTAAATAATCGAATCTGGACCAGACAATTCAGTGATTAATATCATGAGCATCGATCGACGCAATTGGGATCGATGACATGCATCAACCAAGTCAGCGTGCCTGACCACCCGATCCCGTTAGTCGCCTTTTACGACAACCATAGTCACCTTTTTACGGCAAGCATGGGTTGCTGAAGACCTATTCCACCCCGGAAACTTCACGGGTCTGATTGATTAAGTGGTAAGCCAAAAGATTAAATTCGATATTCGTAAACAAGAGTAGGATAAAACAATAAACGAAATGAAAATTGAATCTGAAGTCCGAGAAGGGTGAACAGTGCGTTCCCGATAATAATAACCTGGATCTTTGTGTGCAACGTAAAACAACGGGTATTCTGCATTGAGACGTTTAGGAATCATTTGTAACGCTTTCTATACTTCCGAAACTGGGAGTAAAGATAAACACAATAGTTGATTAACTAACTGTTGAATGCCCAAATTTCATCAATTTCTTGTCTAATTGTAGTTAGGAACGTGGGGCGATCCAACAAGATCTTAAACGTAATACATCTCTCCACATCTTGTATTTGTTCAGTGACTAGTTTAATATCGTTATGGTCTGTCTCAATACCCGCGAGAGTGGATGAAACGCGCTCATTTGTTTCATCCATAACTGACGAACTTGGGCTTGAAAAGTACGAGAAGTATTAGCAGCATGCAACGACAATTGTTTAACATAGTGCGCTAGTCGTTCAACATCCTCGACTGCAGCAGAACCAAACAGCGAGCGAAGTATTGAACCAATAAACGCTCGTTATATCGAAACATTGCTCGTTTCGTGCAGGAATCTTTGTGGAATATGTTAGTATGGGGAATTAACATGTTTCTGTCTCTATGGAGATTTGTCCAATACGCGAGCATCTATCGCCGACACGGCATAACAAGCCAAAGAATAGGTTGTACAAAAGCCTCGATATTTTGACCTATTGTCCATTGAGAAATGTCGACTCGTGACATATGTACGAAGACAACTCCCCATGGAAGTCGGGGTTGCGTATGCACGGAAATCACCCGATCCTGGATGACAACAAGCGCGATTAGAATCAATAAGGCATAACAATTGACACAAGTAGGTAATATATAACCTCATACTAGGAACCATGAGAGTAAGCAACATCCAACAATAGTGACCTTCTGTTGCAGTATCAACATGTATCATCACAGCATTATTCATTGTCTCGTCATTGTATTTCACATGCCTGTATTCAGTTCACATGGCCATATCTCGATTCTTATGACTGTATTTCATTTCACTGTATTTGTTACCATATCGTTTAACCACGCGACCCGTAGTCGCCATTTCTCGAATATTGTAACTCATTTGTGTTCTTGTATAAACAGAGCTAACTTACTTGACATTGGCCTGCGAAATACATGTGCAGCCATACTCATCTAGTAGAAGTAGTAAATAACCATGCGACCCTTAGTCGTCATGTCTCGTATATTGTAACTCATTTGTATTCTCGTATATACACAAAGCGAACTTTCTTTATAGTGGCCTGCGAAATACATGTGCCGCCAGAATCATCTCGTAGAAGTAGTATATAACCATGCGACCCTTAGTCGCCACTTCTCGTATATTGTATCTCATTTGTATTCTCGTATATACACAAAGCGAACTTGTTTTATAGTGGACCACGAAATACACGTGCAGCCATAACCCACGAACATGATTTGTATTCTTCAATGTCAACCAACACATAACTGTAAATGATCCGAGTATTTGGAGTATTCAAAACACAATATTTAACAAAAACAATACACATTCTCAACATATATGCACGAGTGTATGTTCCTATAACCTTCTGACAATTTAGTCATCTAAAAATGTAATAACGATCTATAGCATGTATCGACATGAGCCGTGCTCCATGCATATAGCATCATGTACTTTTGAAATAAAAAACTGAAAAAATCAATATAAGACGTCTCCAATACGGAATATGCAGTGCAGGAACTGAAAAGAAAATATAACAATTAATCTGAAACACCATTTGAAATATATACTGAGATTTCTAACGCTTGCGCTTCTTTAATTTTAAATTACTTCTGCATCATGTAATCGCGAATCAATCCTTGAGGGATATTAGATTCGGGTTACCACAAAGCCTCCTGTAATATGAGATTTTCCCAGTGAATCTTGAAATATTTCTCTCCATTGACTATTTTATGCGCTAAGATTCGTTTTACTATGAAACGTCGTCCTCCTGTAAATCAAAGTCGGGATTTTGTGCCTGCTTGGGAGTTAATGTCTGCTTATCCTCGTAAGATTGAGACGGAATCGTTTGGTTGTCCGTATACGTAGCACCAGCTGGAAGTTGGGTAGTTGGTCTATCTTTCGTGTTAAGAAACCGTTTAAGTCGGTTCGCGTGTCCAAAACTTAAATACTCTGTGATAATTACAACGACATAGTTTATAGGTAAAATGTGGCAATTCACTTGAATCGTCATATTGCCTTTATGCTGTCAACTAATTTCTATGAGGTCTGAGATTACACTAAGACGGTAACGAATTGTACCTCCATCATACAACTCTGATAATATATCTGGTACAGTCAAGATCGATATCTTGTCTTCCTCGGCAGCCGACCGGGCGAGATCATTGCCTGCACAGATCTTATTAGTAGCGAACAAAGAGGAAACATCACAAAATGTGTCGTCGGATTCTGGTGGCATGTTTTTGCCCGATCGATACTGAAATGCGAAAGTGAAGTAACTTATTGTTTTTGATTATGGAGGAATTGTTATATTTGACAGCGAGAGAACAGGAATTTGTTCTGGCTCTGTGGTCACTATTTGTTGACCATCAACAGATGATAACAAAGTACCATTTACCCAGATAGGAACCATTTATGATTACCCAGATAGGAGCAACAGTTGAATCATTTTGAACGGCCAATGTATTATATTGAAAATTCATGACTGCGTCTTGCTGTATCAGGAAATCAAAGCCTAAAATCAGTGACGCTAAATCGACAACAACTTGAAACGTTGTTCTATTTTAATGTCGCCAATAATGCGAGGTAAAACAATTGACTTTTGAATAATGATGTTATCCACAGACCTGAATTATTGAAAACTTCAAGGTGGAAGGAAAGTCCGTCATATGGACATAACTCACAGAACGACAATAGGATAAACAAAGAATGGTATCATCTTAAACATTTTGTTCAAGAAAAAAACGCATCCTCCACAATGTCGTAATTGCTTTCGGATGTCAAGAGGTGAGGTAAGGTGAAATGGGCTTTAACGTCGCGTCCAAGATTATGGCACTTATATAGCGACGTGCATGCACGTGTGTGTGAGGCTGCTTGTACTAGTCCGGACTGATGCCGATTTATAGTGCTAGCCCACTGAGATACCATGCGGCAGTTTAACATGAATATCCCACTTAGACACAGTATACTGACTCCGAGGCGACCAGTCCTTGTTTTAGCCCCTTAATGCCGAGCGCCAGACAGGGTAACAAAGAGGTACCATCTTTTAACGTCTTTTGGTATGACGCAGTCGGGGATCGAACCCCGGACCTTCCGCTCTCCGGGAGGACGCTCTACCATTAGACCACGGAGGATGTCATGTGGGACCTACAACAGTTACCTAAACGCATCGTCGTTCCTTGTCACCATGGTCAGTTATAAGTCATGACTTTGAAGCTCGCCTTGTTAGCACCGGCTCAGCTCAGTCAAGGAGTGATTGGTCTAATGACGCTTACTCCGAATTGTCTCCATCAGCATTTATACTCGGATAATAAAGAAACGCAACACCAGCTTTATACTCCCATTAGTTTTACTTACTCTCAATCCATCTATCAATACACGACTGGACCAGACCGACCAGGCTCGTCACTAAATGGGGAGAACTTAGAACGACTGAAAACCGCGCTCTCCTCTCCTTATGTTGACGGTATCATTTTTGAGTGTTCAGGTCTGGCCTGTCTTTGTTACTTGTCCTCACAGATCATTTAATTGGTTAAGAACAATATCAGACCATGAACTCGTGTTTGTGTCGTGATCAGCAAATTATTGAAACATACTAACCGATTAAAGATGTCCATTGTTTAATTAGCGACAACACAACCGAAGCTATCCCGAAATATTCCTGTCACTGTTATCGCCCCATTGATTTCCTGCTTGTTTGCGCCGAAAACTTCGGCTTTTTGTCTCCATCATTTTTAAAGCTATACTCTTTAAAGGTTGACTTTGGTATAATTTATTTTCTAAATTTGTTGGCAGTATGTATTACCGCAGTACCTTCAGCTTTTGGTGTTTTTTGGTCCTCATTAGAGAACATCAGAAGGGTTCATATACCAAGTAAATATACCAAGTAAATGTCTTATTACATTAAAATTTAATCGGTATGTTTGCCAACTGTCAACAATTACAAAACAGTGGGGCGTCTACTGGTACTGTTCAATGTTTGAAAACATTTAAAACTGTTACAAATAATGTACACTTCATATTTGACACTATGTGTTAATTTGTGTTCTATTTTGGTTGGTTGGTTTGTTGTTTAACTTGCACTCAGCAATTTTCCAGCTATATGACGGCGGTCTGTTAATAATCGAGTCTAGACCAGACAATCCAGTGATTAATATCATGAGCATCGATCCACCAAATTTGGATCGATGACATGCATCAACCAAGTCAGCGTGTCTGACCACCCAATCCCGTTAGGGCACTCGTGAAGAGCAACCTCCTGACGGTGAGTGCTTGGTAACGCTAATAGCTCTTCCTCCGTGTGGACCCGGAGTAGAATGTGTCCTCAGCACCCCGGGCCCATTGCTGGTCGTAAAATGCGACCAAATTGGGCAATCTGTTTGCCGTGGGTTGCGCCCCTGTGTCGGCGGAGGACGGGAGTCTGGTAGTTGAGGGCACTGGTTCCAGGAACAGTGTTCCTTTGCCGAACACACTTCTTTGACCCTTACTTCGCCTAGACGGGTGGTAGAATGGGCCCGGTTCTATCAAGCGGCTGGTCATGCCAAGCCCTGTGAATTAATTATATGTGCACAAATTTTATTTTTGACTTGTCTTTACACTTTAGGTCTTGGCCAGATTCGTTTATAAAACACTATTTGATTTTGAACAACGTGTATTATTTGAATTGCCTAGAGTCGTATGCCCAGAAGGCGGTGGCTCATGGGCCAATCTGGTGGATTGATTATTTTTTAGTTACTCTACTTGAGTATACCATCTCAGTATCCTTGGTGCTGCCAGCTGGAGACCCACTGGCATATAGCATTGTCTTTATGATACTCCGTGGTGGGTGGGGAGCTGGGATGGTGAAACCTCTTTTAATAACCATGGCTCAACACAAAGAACGCAAACGAGCATTGGATGAGTGTTTGTCCTCAAACAGACCTGATAACTGGAGCAGATGTGTGGTGATATCTTCTGCTGATGGGGAACCGCTAAAATTAAATCCATTGGAAACTTCAAAAGCAATTTAAGGCATAGTTGGTGACGTGCAAACTGTTAAAAAGATTCGATATGGCTCTCTTCTGATTGAGTGTAAAACGGCTCTTCTAAATTCAAAACACCTCGTGAATATCAAAGTTTCAGTTTCACCGCACAATACTCTGAACAGTAGTAAAGGCATCATCAGAGACCGGGACCGTTGGCTCTCGGATATGAGCGTATCGGAAATAGAAGCAGAATTGCAAGGTGAAGGTGTAACGACTGTCAAACGTTTTACGTCTAAGAGAAATGGAGAGACTATACAAACAAAAATATACTTACTTTCGTTTTCCAACCTACACATCCTAAATGTATCAAAGCAGGATACTGTAACATCGGGGTGGGACAATATATTCCAAATCCACTTCGATGTTAATTACAAATGTCAAAAGTTTGGCCATGGTGCCCAGTCTTGCAGGAATCGCATGACATGCTACAGATGTGGTGAAGACGCCCATGCGAGTTCTGATTGTATGACACCTCCAAACTGCCACGGAGACCATACATCTTCATCAAAGTCATGTCCAAGCTGGGAACGTGAGTATGAGATAGTCAAAATCAGAGTTCAGAAAAATAGTGTTCGTGGGTTTCACCGAAGTGGTAAACGTCGGAGACCTGCATCACTTCGGGCTTTCCTCCCACATTAAGCTGACACGCCGCGATATAACTGGAATACTGTTAAAAGCGGCGTTAAACCCAACGCACTCCAGTAAGATGGTCTAACTTTGGTTATTAGTGGTCTATAGTCATGTTTTAATTGATAAGACTTAATCTATGTATAGCTATATGGTTTTTAAAAAATATGATCTAGTTTGTTTTATTAAAAACTGTGATATACCTTACTAATTTACTGTCAGATACAGATATTTTAAATCTAATACCTACGTGGCTGAAATATTGCCGATGCGATGTCAAACTCACTCACAATCTCGTTAGTCGCCTCTTACGACAAGCATGGGCACCTTTTCAGGCAAGCATGGGTTGCTGAAGACCTATTCTTCTCCGGAACTTCACGGGTCGTGTTCTATGTAGCCAACCTGGTTTTCGACATGGCGAAGGCTCTTACCACAAGGCAACATCACTTCCCGATGAGTGAGTGAGTGAGTATGGTTTTAAGCTGCTTTAGCAATACCCCAGAAACACCACAGAGGGGGACACCAGAAATAGGCTTCACACACTGTACCCATGTTGCGAGTCGAACCCAGGCCTTCGGCGTGACGAGCGAGCGCTTTAACCGCTAGGCTACCTCACCGTCCATCCCGATAAGTGATACAAACTGCTTAACCAACTCACTATATGAAACCTGGCACTCTGCTTGTCGTAGTGATGCTAAGCCTCACCAAAACACTGTCATTCTATGGTCTTAAAGCATGATACTTGCGATGTTTCTGAAAAGCCCTGAAATTTGAACCCCCCAGACAAATATGCACCAGAAATCGACGTGACAGTTTAAACGATTTTTTGCTGCGTTTTCAGTGCTGCGCCGTTTTGAGAGGACAAAGTTTGTTTGACATAATGTCATGGATTTTTCGTTGGTGAATTAACATTTACATCTCAATGGTTATTGTGTCTTTGCTTTGTTAGTTATATTGTTTCACAATTGATGGATCGTAGTTATTTTTTAACTGTTTTGGTTTTAGGAATGGAAATAGAGTTTGCTAGTTTTTCCGGGAACACAGGTGGCCTAGTCGTCTGGCGCCGCGATTCGCTGTGCAGAGTTGCGTCCCTTGGGCACGCCAGAAACCTATGATTGTGGGCACGCCAGAAACCTATGATTGTGGGAACTATAGCTTATTCCATTCTGGTTTTGGACTGTAAATAATCGAGTCTGGACCAGACAATCCAGTTATTGGCATCATGAGCGTCGATCTACGCAATTGGGATACGATAACATGCATCAACCAAGCGAGCCTGACTACACGATACCGTTAGTCGTCTTTTACGACAAGCATAGTCGCCCTTTACCACAACAAGAGTAGTACAATGATATTAGAGTCGAAATCCTCAAGTTACTGTTCATATTTCAAGCTTCAAATCACGCCAGAGATTGTATCTGTTATCCACCAAAGCATTACACTTACGCAAACATTTGCAAATTGTAAATGTAATGTCTCCTGAAACAAAAAGTACTTAATGCTTATACAGCAACCATGTTACAGAAGGCAAACATCATGTCTTAATAACATACAGTAAACTACGGTTATAACGAACACGCTTATAACGAACTGACGGATATAACGAAATACCTTTTTTGATACCGACTATTTGCTGTTGTTATGCTGTATACATGCTTATAACGAAGTACGGTTATAACGAACTAACATTAGTAGTCCCTTGAGTTCGTTATAACCGTAGTTTACTATACTGTGTACTCAGGGTCTCTTATGAAAAGTTCCTCATCCCAATACAGACTGGGAGCTGCCTTTAAGGGACAATGACATAATCAATCACAGATTTGCCTTGTGAAGTAACATATTTAAAGGTATTGGTCCCAAGACGACCATTTAGTATGCATGAACAAGTTACAAGATTACTATATGAGTTTTCAGTAGAGGCAATGACGCCCGAGGTTTGATTGCACCCACTTCCTCTTTCAAGCCAGGGTCTGGACACAATGTTCCCACACATGTACAGGCAACAATTCCATCATTTTGAAGGTATAACTGATTTCTCAGTGAATTGTACAAGTCTTCTGCGTCATGTATGTGGGAAGAACTGCATGGGGTAGGGCTACACATAAGCATAGAGTAAATGACAAGTTTTAGATTCAAATTTGTGCCGTAAAAAGGCGACTACGACACAATGGTCATAACGTACCCTTACTTGTAGAATGTTAGATGAAGGTCCCTTAAACAGGACTGATTTGTTATATTTTTTAAGAAAGTACGTGTAATTCTACGATCAAACCACAGTACATGAATGATCCATGTTTTTTTTAACTTTTTCCAGCAATATTCCAATAGAATCAAGGCAGGAAAGAACAGTGGTTGATATCTTGGATTAAAATACATAGGTCCACACAGCAGGTGGCACATGCTTTGTTTGTTTGTTTATTTGTTTATTTGTTTAACCCCGCACACAGCAATACTCCAGTTATATGTATATGACGATGTGTACGATGGAAGACAACCACACCGATCTATATTTAGTCGACTGTTATAAAATGCATGTGCCATCTGACCCGTCAAGATCCCTAAAAGGCGACTATGCTTGTCGTAAGAGGCGACTAACGGGATCGGGTGGTCAAGCTCGCTGACTTGGTTGATGCATGTCATCTATCCCAATTGCGTGGATCGATGCTCATGATATTAATCACTGGATTGTCTGGTCCAGACTCGATTATTTACAGACCGCCGTCATATAGCTGGAATATTGGTGAGTCCGGCGTTAAACAACAAACCAGACCAAAATGTACAGATCTGCGCTTGGTGCTAGCAAGTATATACACACAAAATGCATACAGAATATAGAGTAATACAATTCATTTTCTAAATGTAGCCATAATATGATTGTAAAATTTAGACGATTTTTTGTGTGTTCCTAATTATTGAGCTGTACGATACATTTTGTTTAACATTGACTATTTATGAACAAAACATTTCCAGTGAGTGAGTGAGTTTGGTTTAACGCCGCTTTTAACAGTATTACAGTTATATCACGGCGTGTCAGCTTAATGAAAGCCCGAAGTGATGCAGGTCTCAGACGTTTTTTACTTAGGTGAAACCCACCAGCACGGGTATGGTGCTGACAAACCTAGAAACATAATCGGGGCGCATCGGTATTCGATCCCACAATCAAAGGTTTCTAGCGTGCGCAAGGGATGCAACTCTGCAAAGCAACGCCTTTGACGACTAGGCCATCTGTACCCTCTTTGATATCCTGAATTTTAGTAAAATTCTCCAGTTAGATTCCTGCAAGTCAAATAAATACTGCTCATATATTAAATCTGGAGATGTCGCAAAGTTAAATGTTAACCCTATGCTTGCTATCCGTGTTTGCCTATGCATATATATGTTTCAGTTTAGAACTGACAAGCATATTTTTTAACAAGCATATTCTATTTGAGATAACATTTTCCGTAAATACTGTCATTAAAAATATGCTTATACACTAAAACTGATAATTTTGAGGCTTATTCTGTCAAGGGTTTAACCCCAAAATAAACAAGTCTACCTTTAAATAGATTGGCAAGTGGGTATCTACAACGCTCCAATCTCCATCACAATCTCAAACACTGACACCATCACAATCTCCATCACAATCACCACCACAGTCTCCATCACAATCACCATCACAATCACCATCACAATCAACATCACAATCTCCATCACCATCTCCATCACAATCAACATCACAATCTCCATCACCATCTCCATCACAATCTCCATCACCATCTCCATCACAATCTCAATCACAATCAACATCACAATCTCCACCAGAGTCACCATCACAATCTCCATCACAATTACACTCACAATCTCCATCACAATCACCCTCACAATCTCCATCACAATCACCATCATAATCTCCATCACAATCAACATCACAATCTCCATCACAATCTCCATCACAATCACCATCACAATCTCCATCACAATCAATATCACAATCACCCTCACAATCTCCATCACAATCTCCATCACAATCACCATCACAATCTCCATCACAATCAATATCACAATCTCCATCACAATCTCCATCACAATCACCCTCACAATCTCCATCACAATCTCCATCACAATCACTATCACAATCTCCATCACACTCACCATCATAATCTACATCACAATCACCCTCACAATCTCAATCACAGTCTCCATCACAATCAATATCACAATCTCCATCACACTCACCATCACAATCACCCTCACAATCTCCATCACAATCTACATCACAATCACCCTCACAATTTCAATCACAGTCTCCATCACAATCACCATCACCATCTCCATCACAATCACCATCACAATCACCATCAAAATCACCCTCACAATCTCCATCACAATCTCCATCACAATCACTATCACAATCTCCATCACACTCACCATCATAATCTACATCACAATCACCCTCACAATCTCAATCACAGTCTCTATCACAATCACTATCACAATCTCCATCACACTCACCATCACAATCACCCTCACAATCTCCATCACAATCTACATCACAATCACCCTCACAATCTCCATCACAGTCTCCATCACAATCACCATCACAATCTCCATCACAATCACACTCACAATCTCCAAGACAATCTCAATCACAGTCTCCATCACAATCACTACCACAATCTCCATCACACTCACCATCATAATCTACATCACAATCACCCTCACAATCTCCATCACAGTCTCCATCACAATCACCATCACAATCTCCATCACAATCACACTCACAATCACCATCACAATCACCATCACAATCACACTCACAATCTCCAAGACAATCTCAATCACAGTCTCCATCACAATCACTACCACAATCTCCATCACAATCACCATCACAATCACACTCACAATCTCCAAGACAATCTCAATCACAGTCTCCATCACAATCACTATCACAATCTCCATCACACTCACCATCACAATCACACTCACAATCACACTCACAATATCCAAGACAATCTCAATCACAATCTCAATCACAATCACCCTCACAATCTCAATCACAGTCTCCATCACAATCAATATCACAATCTCCATCACACTCACCATCACAATCACCCTCACAATCTCCATCACAATCTACATCACAATCACCCTCACAATTTCAATCACAGTCTCCATCACAATCACCATCACCATCTCCATCACAATCACCATCACAATCACCATCAAAATCACCCTCACAATCTCCATCACAATCTCCATCACAATCACTATCACAATCTCCATCACACTCACCATCATAATCTACATCACAATCACCCTCACAATCTCAATCACAGTCTCTATCACAATCACTATCACAATCTCCATCACACTCACCATCACAATCACCCTCACAATCTCCATCACAATCTACATCACAATCACCCTCACAATCTCCATCACAGTCTCCATCACAATCACCATCACAATCTCCATCACAATCACACTCACAATCTCCAAGACAATCTCAATCACAGTCTCCATCACAATCACTACCACAATATCCATCACACTCACCATCATAATCTACATCACAATCACCCTCACAATCTCCATCACAGTCTCCATCACAATCACCATCACAATCTCCATCACAATCACACTCACAATCACCATCACAATCACCATCACAATCACACTCACAATCTCCAAGACAATCTCAATCACAGTCTCCATCACAATCACTACCACAATCTCCATCACACTCACCATCACAATCACACTCACAATCACACTCACAATATCCAAGACAATCTCAATCACAATCTCAATCACAATCACCCTCACAATCTCAATCACAGTCTCCATCACAATCAATATCACAATCTCCATCACACTCACCATCACAATCACCCTCACAATCTCCATCACAATCTACATCACAATCACCCTCACAATTTCAATCACAGTCTCCATCACAATCACCATCACCATCTCCATCACAATCACCATCACAATCACCATCAAAATCACCCTCACAATCTCCATCACAATCTCCATCACAATCACTATCACAATCTCCATCACACTCACCATCATAATCTACATCACAATCACCCTCACAATCTCAATCACAGTCTCTATCACAATCACTATCACAATCTCCATCACATTCACCATCACAATCACCCTCACAATCTCCATCACAATCTACATCACAATCACCCTCACAATCTCCATCACAGTCTCCATCACAATCACCATCACAATCTCCATCACAATCACACTCACAATCTCCAAGACAATCTCAATCACAGTCTCCATCACAATCACTACCACAATCTCCATCACACTCACCATCATAATCTACATCACAATCACCCTCACAATCTCCATCACAGTCTCCATCACAATCACCATCACAATCTCCATCACAATCACACTCACAATCACCATCACAATCACCATCACAATCACACTCACAATCTCCAAGACAATCTCAATCACAGTCTCCATCACAATCACTACCACAATCTCCATCACACTCACCATCACAATCACACTCACAATCTCCAAGACAATCTCAATCACAGTCTCCATCACAATCACTATCACAATCTCCATCACACTCACCATCACAATCACACTCACAATCACACTCACAATCTCCAAGACAATCTCAATCACAATCTCAATCACAATCACCCTCACCATCTCCATCACAATCACCATCACAATCACCATCAAAATCACCATCACAATCTACATCACAATCACCATCACAATCTCCATCACAATCACCATCACAATCACCATCAGAATCACCATCACAATTACACTCACAATCTCCAAGACAATCTCAATCACAGTTTCCATCACAATCTCCATCACACTAACCATCACAATCACACTCACAATCTCCAAGACAATCTCAATCACAGTCTCCATCACAATCACTATCACGATCTCCATCACACTCACCATCACAATCACACTCACAATCTCCAAGACAATCTCCATCACAATCTCCATCACAATCACCATCACAATCTCCATCACAATCACCATCACAATCTCCATCACAATCACCCTCACAATCTCCATCGCCATCTCCATCACCATCTCCATCACAATCAACATCACAATCTACATCACAATCTACATCACAATCACCATCACATTCTCCATCACAATCACCATCACAATCTCCATCACAATCACCATCACATTCTCCATCACAATCACCATCACAATCTACATCACAATCTCCATCACATTTTCCATCACACTCATCATCACAATCTCCACCACAATCACCATCACAATCTACATCACAATCTACATGTACATCACAATCACCATCACAATCACCATCACAATCACCATCACAATCTCCATCACACTCATCATCACAATCACCATCACATTCTCCATCACAATCACCATCACATTTTCCATCACAATCACCATCACAATCTCCATCACAATCACCATCACAATCTCCATCACAATCTCCATCACAATCTCCACCACAGGCACCATCACAATCTCCATCACAATCACCATCAAAATCACAATCAACATCACAATCAACATCACATTCTCCATCACCATCTCCA
Organism: Haliotis cracherodii; assembly: GCF_022045235.1. Taxonomy (NCBI): domain Eukaryota; kingdom Metazoa; phylum Mollusca; class Gastropoda; order Lepetellida; family Haliotidae; genus Haliotis; species Haliotis cracherodii. The sequence continues at coordinate 9,086,022 of NW_027266276.1, read as the reverse complement.
CCACAGTCACCATCACAATCTCCATCACAATCACCATCACAATCTCCATCACATGATGACAATCATAACCAGTCACAACCTCCCAAACTCTCGCTGACTAAAACTATTCATTACACCCTTATACTGGTATTCCATCTCACAATGGCATACGCTTCAGCTGAGTGACATACGCTCTTTCTTTCCGCCTTTAGCTGTATGCAACAGCGAAGCTCTCGAATGGAGATCACGCCATATCACTGTATTCCCCAGAACAACACAGAAGGTGTGAAAACTGCTTCTCAATGTTCCAAACCCCCGTCGCGTGACACTAGCATGGCTGATGGTATTCCAGGTGTTGGCAGATCCATCAACCTGACCCACGACTGTCACACACATGCTGATTATACAATATGGGGGTCAGGGGTACTGCTGTGAAAACCTGGGCAACATTAAGTCGCAGCCTCGTGACCCACCGCATCGGACGTCATGATCATCCATGTCAAACCAGCAACACCGGCTGATATATGAAACAAAGACGTTCCTTTAACGTGCGCTTCTGTTAGTGTGGAACACTTTCAAAGATACTTGATGGACACGGTCAGGGGAAAAACTGAAACCCCAGAGCCAATAAGGAAATATATCATTTTGGATAGACAGTTTTATGAAATCTGTTAAATACTTGTAGTGTCAGATGTTCCATTTAAGCTGGGCCCGTGAAGATCCGGGGTAGAGGGGGTCTTCAGCAACCCATGCTTGTCGTAAAAGGCGACTATTCTTGTCGTAAGAGTGAGTGAGTGAGTATGGTTTTACGCCGCTTTTAGCACTATTCAAGCTATATCACGGCGGGGGACACCAGAAATGGGCTTCACACATTGTACCCATGTCGGGAATCGAACCCGGGTCTTCGGCGTGACTAGCGAACGCTTTAACCACTAGGCTACCCGACCGCCCCTTGTCGTAAGAGGCGAAAAACTTACGGTGGCAAGGCTCGCTGACTTGGTTGATGCATGTCATCGTATCCCAATTTGTGATGATGTTTGTTGTTTAACGCCACACTCAGCAATATTCCAGCTATAAGACGGCGGTCTATACATAATCAAGTCCGGAGAAGACAATCCAGTGATTGATATCATGAGCGTTGGGATCGATGACAGCCAAGTCAGCGAGTGCTTCCCATTGAAAGGAGGGGAGGGGAAATGGCAACAGAAACACAAATCTTAAAATACATACTGATCAATGGAACTAGAAATCGATTTCAGTTACACGATCGACAAGTGAGACGGAAGGACTAGTTGAATCAGAATCGCATCTGACAGGTCCGTGATCAAAAGTTATCGGCCCTTTGTCATCGCAGCTGGATTCTAATGGAGTTTTTGCCGCGGGGTGTAGTGTCTTGTATTCCAAATGTCAAACTCCGTAATAGGGACGCGCAGAGTGTTTGTCGAGGGATGCGGCTGCAAGGTTGTTTGTATAGTGGGGTGAAAAATATGGAACATCATTACCACGGTTATTACCACACCAGGAGTTGGCTTCAGTTGCTATTTGCGGCGTTTCGTACATCATTATGATGAGGTTTGACGAGTCAGTGGTGTTGTATGTAGGGAGGGAACGTCCGAAATTGATTGCCAATATCGCGAGACAGGTAAAGGGAATGTTTACACTTAAGAATGAAAAACGGCAATCTGTGAGATGTCCATCGATTCCAATGATCAGATGCTGAACGGGATACGCATTAATATCGAATGGATATACGCTTCTATAATCTCCCCCCGCAAAAATCCGTGCAATCTTTCAACATAATACGTACGGCATATCAACAGCAAGAAATTCGTTATGTCTTAAACTATTTCAGATCAACGCTGATAAGTTCATATGTGGTGACCGCCTCTGTGGTCTAGTGGTAGAGCGTCTGCCCGGAGAGCGTCATACCAAAAGACGTTAAAAGATGGTACTTGTTGTTACCCTGTGTGGCGCTCGGCATTAAGGGGCTAAAACAAGGACTGGTCGGCTCGGAGTAACTATACAGTAAGCACGTCACTATATAAGTGCAATAACCTTGGACGCGGCGTTAAACTCCATTTCACCTCACTTCATATGTGTGTGATCAGGAGCCAGTTGTGATTAACGCCATTTTGAACATCTTAACTGCTAAATCACAGTGTGTCAGATCACCTTCATCTGGAGAAGAAACCAAATTGGCGTTGGTCGTGAAACCCACGAGCTGGAGTATGATGCTGTAAGTCAGGGCTAAGTATCTTGGCGAACCAAGGATTCGTACCATGACCTGCTGATCAATCAACTTATTTCTCTCGGTCGGTAGATGCAGGTGTATATTGTTTATATTTATATATCTGTATACAAGGTCACCAGTGAAGAGACCCGTGAAGATACCGGGGTAGAATAGGTCTTCAGCAACCCATGCTTGCCGTAAAAGGTGACTATGCTTGTCGTAAAAGGCGACAAACGGGATCGGTGGTCAGGCTCGCTGACTTGGTTGATGCATGTCATCGATCCCAATTGCGTGGATCGATGCTCATGATATTAATCACTGGACTGTCTGGTCCAGACTCGATTATTTACAGACCGCCGTCATATACCTCGAATATTGCTGAGTGCGGCGTTAAACAACAAACCAACTAACCAACAAGTGAAGACCCGGGTTAGAATTGGTCTTCAACAACCCTTGCTTGCCGAAGAGGCGACAAACGGGATCGTGTGGTCAGGCTCGCTGACATGGTTGATGCATGTCATTGTATCCCAACTACATTGATCGATGCTCATGATGTCAATCACTAGATTGTCTGGTCCAGGCTCGATCTTTTACAGACCGTTGTCTTGTATCTGGAATATTGCTGACAGTGGCTTTAAACAGCAAGAAAAAAATACTCTAGACTAACATTTAGTCTCTGAAATCTTATATTACACAATATCCTTCTTGACTCTAAAAATAAAAAAATTCCCTATGCTGATTTCAGAATTGTGAATTCCATTGTGGAATAGAGCTAGCTTGAGCTGGCTAGACTTGCTTTTGTATGCATTTCTAGATTATTATTTTTTCATAAAATAAATATATTCCACGGTCATGGTGCAGGACTAAAAATACTCCTGTCACGCCAATTGTGTTCTTCCGAGACTCATAGTCGCCTGCATATGTGAAACAGGATTATGTCCAACTTGTCTTTCTCTTTGAACGTTTGCGTCAGTCTGGTCAGCAATCCGGCCTTGGATATTCAAACTGTCCATGGATAATTGACATATGTTCATGATTAGTGTCAGTTTTATTCACGAATCAGTGATGTGTGCTTATTCCAATTGGGTTAAGTGTTTGGCGGTAGTATGCACGGTGTCCCAGGATGAAGTCCGCACGTACCGATTCCACAATCAGGATTTCCTAGAGAATTTATCCCCAGAAAGCTAAGATTTGACTAAAATGGACCATGGCTGTTTCAGTGTTAGACAAAGATACAAGCAATATCATGTAACTCCGGATTTTCACGTTATATTTTGTAGTTCCTGGAACAATTCCGAAGCCATGTTAAAGTACGACTCACGTTATATTTGAACTTGAAGTTGGTTGGTTGGTTAACGCTGCACTCAGCTGTATTCCAGTTATGTGACCGCAGCCTGTAAATATTCGAGTCTGACCCAGACAATTTTCGTGATTGATATCATGAGCATCGATCTACACAAGTTAGATACGATTGTCGTAAAAGGCGACTAACGGGATCGGGTGGTCAGGCTCGCTGGCGTAGTTGATGCATGTCATCGTATCCCAATTGCGTGGATCGATGCTCATGATAATCACTGAATTGTCTGGTCCAGACTCGATTATGTGCAGACCGCCGTCATATAGCTGGAATATTGCTGAGTGCGGCGTTAACAACAAACCAAACAAACCAACAACCTTTGCTAATGTAGACTTATCGCTGCAGGACATATTTGCCTGTGTCTCCAAGTGCTAGAAATATTGCCACATCTTTGCATTATTTGTCTTGACGTATGAGTGCTTCATTTAGGTTCACCATGTGTCGGTAAATAAAATGGTTCATGCTTCAAATAGTCCTGCTACGATTTGCCACAGGCCAACCTGTGGATGAACTATAGAGGGTTCTGTGTACTCATCGTTTTCATCAAAGCCCTCATATTACTAGTTTTTCTCCTGCATTACCCCCGTTATTTTGATAACTGATTGCTTTTTTAGATCGACGCAGGCCCCCGCGTTACTATTCTTATTTGTAAGCATGGAGTTAACCTTTAACAGGAACACCCATCCACCTTGGTCCGTTACTACACTTCATATCACTGGATACGTCTTTTACACACTTATGGTTCACTGGCTTTGTGGTGCCAACAAAGAATAGGTCTTCAGCAACCCATGCTTGCCGTAAAAAGCGACTATGCTTGTCGTAAGAGGCGACTAAACGGATTGGGTGGTCAGGCTCGCTGACTTGGCTGATGCATGTCATCGTATGCCAATTGCGTGGATCGATGCTCATGATGTCAATCACTCGATTATTTACAGACCATCGTCATATAGCTGGAATATTGCTGAGTGCGGTGTTAAACAACAAACATCACCATCATCGCTACCCAAAGCCCAAACGTTTCACTTTTCAATCGCTATCACTTCCGCCATACGATCAAAAGGTAGATCAGTGCTTTTTTGTAAAGGGCTGTGATTAGAGTATATCTAATGCAAATGTTTAATTGGTGGGGCTCTCTCCATCTGGGCCCACATTAAGTTTATAGTTTCGGTGTTCAGACTGCGTTAGAGCCGAGACTCACAGGATGATGTCGTAATGCTTCAGGGTGGTTTGATTATATTGGTCTCGAGTGAGTAAGTGAATTTGCTTTAACAGTATTTCAGTCACACCACGGCGTGTCAGCTTGATGTTGGACGAAAGCCCAAATACAAAGGGATGCAGGCGTTAGACATCCACGTCTTTGGTGAAACCCACGAGCAGGGTATGGTGCTGACAAACCCAGTAATATAATTTGGGCGACGTATTGGGTTTTATTACACACGTGGTAAAGATACAGGTGGTGAGATACTAAATCCGTACGTCACACGTGTGTCGTACAAGGTTGACCTTGTTTTATTCGTTTTGATTGGATAACCGTTACCTCTGTCACACCGGGACTACTTTTTTCATTCATAAAAAATAGCGAGACGTCATTCATTTTGCAACTACAAGGCAGAACTGAAGCAATCTCATGTGAGCGAGGGATATTAACAAACACTTGATTAAATCAAACAAGATAGTCACACGCGTCAAATTCGGTTTGCATCCTATATAAGTTATGCATTGTGCTTCCACACAATCCAGCTATATCCATTTACAATGTACGAATAGAGTTCAATAGATCGAGGGTCCCAATGAGCGTGACGCACCCGACTACTTTCGCAACTTCCAATTTGATTTAACGTAAAAGGATAAGCGTGGTGAAATGAAGTCAGTTTAAACTATCTGGAATGATATGTAGACTTATTTGGGATGATCCGGTTGTGCCATCGGTGTCCTCGTCGAAGCGTATTTTATGGCACTGCTTCGGAGTTGTTTGTTCACGACTGCACAACCAGATCACTCAAAGCGAACATTTCCGATACAAATCATTCGAAAACTCCGTCGAAGTGTGCCTGATTTCTAATTATGTGGCCCAAAATATCCCAAAGGTGAACAATAACATCTCCTAACTCTAGCGTAAAACGCTGACTAGATCACGGTTGTCTTTTCTTATTCCGGTAGTGAAGTTGCCCTTCGTTCGAAGCTGACATGCAGGCAGACTTGAGCGTGTTCATTTTCACCTCTTCAGTAAAGGGTGGTACATTAAATATGAATGTCTTTGGCGAACACTCTGATTTCCCTCTTCCAAAATGGTACGGATATGATATAAATTCACGTGATAGATCAAGGAAACCGAACCATTTTGAATGCACAGACGGGACCCCGACTGTTGGTCCGATATTCAAAATGCGGCGCTAATGTGACTTTTCAAATTTTCTTATAGGTGTCCTACGTACTAACAACATGGCGCTTGAATTCTCATAAGTCGAAGAAATTCTTCCAAAAGGATCTTGAGCGTCGGTGCTGTTATGTTTGCAAACACAACTGCAGGCGCATGTTGTTAATGCGTATGCAGAGGAATGTCAAAAATGCCCATATTTGGGCATATATCAATATTCTAGATTTTGCAACCGGTTTTAGTTTGGTCTGCCAACGAACAAAGTTGTTATGTATTTACACTTACATACATATTTAACGTGGGTAATAAATTAAATACCACACTCATTCTCGTTAGATACCATTTTTATGTTATAGACCGGCTCCGTGGTCTAGTGGTAGAGCGTCCGCCCGGAGAGCGGAAGGTCCGGGGTTCGATCCCCGGCCGCGTCATATCAAAAGACGTTAAAAGATGGTACTTGTTGTTACCCTGTCTGGCGCTCGACATTAAGGGGCTAAAACAAGGACTGGACCGCTCGGAGTCAGTTTACTGTGTCTGAGTGGGATATTCATGTTAAATTGCGGCATGGTATCTCAGTGTGCTAGCACTATAAATCGGCATTAGTCCGGACTAGTACAAGCAGCCACACAAACACACACACGTACATGCACGTCGCTAAATAAGTGCAATAATCTTGGACGCGACGTTAAACCCTATTTCACCTCACTTCTATGTTATATGATCTCGCTTTCGCTCGGTCAGATACCATAGAAAGTCCACTCGTTTCGTAAAAAATTGTATCTAACGAGAATGAGTGTAGTATTCTCTTTGTAGGTAGGACCGAGGAAGGCAACTGTGCACATCGAATTGCAAAGCCTCAGACGATTGGGGTAGCTCATCTGTTAAGCCAAGTATAACAAGAGGGTTGTAGGGATATCCTCTGCAGATGATCGACTTTGAGACACATTGATGAGGCAGGATGAATGCCCTTTATGACAAACCATTAATCTGTCGGGCCACATTGCACTAGAGAAATGTAAAGGCCGCCAATGATTATTGTCATCAACTGGCACATATCCCAATACACTGCTCATGCTGACACTTGTCTGCAAGAGTCTGGCTGTTTATTCTGGAAATAGCCGCATTGAAAGGGCACTAACCACTTCTCAACACTATCGCTCCTTGTCAATTAAGTTCGTTGTCTTGAGCACAGGACAAAGGTACAAGCTCGTAGCTTTCAGTTTAAGTATGTGTCCCCGAATCTAACCAAGACATGCTTAATTTGATCATTAATATATGCGAACCGTGATCATTAAATCTCAGCAGGTTATTGGTTGCCGTCGACGGTTGTAAATTTTAGCATTTTGACATCGGTTGATATGTGGAGGATCATACGGGGAACGCGAGCTTTTTAATGCAAATTGTGTGACTGGCGGGTGCCGATAGGGCACTACATGATGATGGTTGGTTGGTTGGTTTGTTGTTTTACGCCGCACTCAGCAATATTCCAGCCATATGACCTCGGTCTGTAAATGATCGAGTCTGGACCAGACAATCCAGTGATTAATATCATGAGCATCGATCCACGCAATTGGTTCGTTGGTTGGTTGGTTGGTTGTTTAACGCCGCACTCAGCAATATTCCAGCTATATGACCTTGGTCTGTAAATGATCGAGTCTGGACCAGACAATCCAGTGATTGATATCATGAGCATCGATCCACGCAATTGGTTCGTTGGTTGGTTGGTTGGTTGTTTAACGCCGCACTCAGCAATATTCCAGCTATATGACCTCGGTCTGTAAATGATCGAGTCTGGACCAGACAATTCAGTGATTGATATCATGAGCATCGATCCACGCAATTGGTTCGTTGGTTGGTTGGTTGGTTGTTTAACGCCGCACTCAGCAATATTCCAGCTATCTAACTGCGGTCTGTAAATAATCGAGTTTGGACCAGACAATCCAGTGATTGATATCATGAGCATCGATCCAGGCAATTGGTTGGTTGGTAAGTTTGTTGTTTAACGCCGCACTCAGCAATATTCCAGCTATCTAACTGCGGTCTGTAAATAATTGAGTCTGGACCAGACGGTCCAATGATTGATATCACGAGCATCGATCCACGCAATTGGGATCGATGACATGCATCAACCAAGTCAGCGAGCCTGACCACCCGATCCCGTTAGTCGCCTCTTACGACAAGCATCGTCGTCTTTTACGGCAAGCATAGGTTGCTGAAGACCTATTCTACCCCGGAATCTTCACGGGTCTCCACGCATTTGGGATCGATGTCATTCATCAACCAAGTCAGCGAGCCTGACCACCCGATCCCGTTAGTCGCCTTTTACGACAAGCATAGTCGCCATTTACGGCAAGTATGGGTTGCTGAAGACCTATTCTTCCCCGGATCTTCACGGGTACAGGACATGATAACCCTTTCCGCGAGCACCAAGTGTCATCACTGATTTTAGTGACTTATTCACATTGAGCCTTTACGCTAAATGGAATCTGTTTCGGCGGATAATCAAGACTGGTTTTTTTCTTGCATTGGCAGTTTATATTTGCGAGAAAAAAACAAGGAAATTGTAAATTTGAAACATTATCCAAGATTAGGATATTCGATGTGTGACGATATTCTTCATCCGTTGTAGACGATGTTGTAAAGCAAGATTTTGTTTTGTGGTAAATTTAAGCAACAAAATAAATAACGATTTTGAATGTGTTCAGGTATGTAAAAATTCAGTTATACAAATACATGATTAACGGGTCTTTGCTCGTCTGACATCATCTGAACCATTGGCTTATGTGTGAGTTAATGAGTTGGGTTTAACACTGCTTTGCAAAGTATTCCATTGAGATCATGGCGTTCAGCAAGCCCCGCCCCTCACTTGAACACATATACATGTACGACGATGGAGTAAAAAGGAAGATGGAGAAAAGCGGTTATGTTATGTTGTGCATATAAACACATGCTTTGAAACATTATTTATTTTTTTTTTTTTTTTAAATTTATTTATTTATGCATATAAGCACATGATTTATTTATTTATTTATTTATTTATTTATTTATTTATGCATATAAGCACATGATTTAATTATTTATTTATTTATTAATGCATATAAACACATGATTTATTTATTTATTTATTTATTTATTTATTTATTTATTTATTTATGCATATAAGCACATGATTTATGTATTTATTTATTTATTAATGCATATAAACACATGATTTATTTATTTATTTATTTATTTATTTATTTATTTATTTATTTATTTATTTATATAAACACATGCTTTGAAACATTTATTTATTTATTTATTTATTTCGCAATAAACCCCTGCTGCAGCAGAAGAAGCAACGCCTGATCCGTGTGGCCCTCCGGGGATCCTGTTCAATAAGACCCGACAGAGTCGCGACTGTGATCGATTGTGTTATCACATGTAGTTCTGGCGTCTTTGAGAGCTGACTTCATCTTGCCATCTCCTCACCGTCAATGTAAGTAGTCCTTCTTAACTTGCATGCCTAGGATACTTGCAATATCAGTGTTTTAATGAAATAACGTGAAAAGCAATTAGCCTAAAGAACGTGGAGATACTGTATAATCTGACTCTTACAATACATGATTTGTTTGTTTGTTGTTTAACGCCGCACTGAGCAATATTCCAGCTATATAACTGCGGTCTGTAAATAAATGAGTCTAGGACCAGGCAATCCAGTGATTGACATCATGAGCATCGATCTACGACATTGGGATTCGAGGAAACGCGAGGAACGTCGTATCGTAATTATTACGAATTACATTAAATAGAATGTGTTCATGTTTGTTTCAATATTGCTTCGGATTTTAAACGTTATGGCTGGAATACAGTATTCCGCCTGTTAAGTGTTCTGAACACAAGTGATACATTGTATATCTATAAGAGATACTTGTACAATGAAATCCCGTTATTCCGGACGGTGCAGTGTCGAGTCAATCAGCTCGGGTTGACACGTGTCCAGATTAACGGTAGTTTATAACGGAATAATGTGTGTGTGTGCAGGCGTGACGTGACCCGTGAAAACCCGAGGTGGAATAGATCTTCAGCAACCCATGCTTGCCGTAAAAGGCGATATGCTTGTCGTAAAAGGCGACTAACGGGGTCGGGTGGTCAGGCTGGCTGACTTGATTGATGCATGTATATCAATAGCGTAGATCGATGCTGATGATGTCAATCACTGGATTGTCTGGTCCATACTCGATGCGCCTGAACAAAATTCATTTTGGTAATTAGACTAGGATTAATTTTCATGTTGTTATTGCAAAATCATTGTGTAATTCCATTTGGAGGTTTCCATTTGGAGGTTACGGGTTCTCTAGTCGTCCATTGAGGACGTTGGAATCCCAGATACTGTTAAAACCCACCACAAAGTCACTCGCTCGTAGTCTCTCTCTCTCTCTCTCTCTCTCTCTCTCTCTCTCTCTCTCTCTCTTTCTCTCTCTCTCTCACTCTCTCGTCGTGATATTGCTGGAATATTGCTAAAAGCGGCGTAAAACCAAACTCACTCACTCACTCACTGAAATATCTGGACACTGTTTTTTGTACACTCATAAATTGCAGAATCGAAAATGAACACAGCTCCACATGTATCGGCCTTTTTTAATTACAATAATGCCCGCTGGTGCTTCTCTCTCCTCAAACGAGAAATTGTGTTCTGATGGGATAATTTAATGGACATTTCTCGATGGTATTCGCAAAATCATCATACATCATATATAAATTCAGTATGACAAAAAAGTTGTTCATTAAAAGAGGTGATTGGTGTCTACATTGTCTACATTTCACAACTTTTGAGGTACATTTGAGCGTGCTCTTTCTACTAAGATTTCAAAGAACCGTTACGTCAGGGAAGCGGTAGGTGCCTATAGGTTAAAAAGACCCGCGTTCGATTCCCAACATGGGTACGATCTGGGTGCCACCTGCAACCGTATTGTTTAGAGTGAACCCTTAACTTGCCTTTGCATGTGTTTTTGACGGTGCCATCAGTGGGGCAGGATAAGCACACCCTTTCGCGAACACTTGGTATCGTCACTGTTTGATAGTGATTCATAAACACATGCTCATGACTTAGTCGGAATCGTACATTCGGCATTCTGTTTTTGGCAGAGATTTCTTAAGAATATGAATACACAGACAAAACATAAGCGAGCTAGTGAATGCTTGTTTGAGAGAATTTGGTGCGATTTGTACGTCATTCTCATTCCATTTTCAGGGGGCACGGGTGGCCCAGTCGTCCATGGCGCCGCGATTCGCTGTGCAGATTTGCGTCCCTTCGGCAAGCCAGAAACCTATGATTGTGGGTTCGAATCCCGGTTCGCCCCGATTATGTTTCTAGGTTAGTCAGCACCATACCCGTGCTCGTGGGTTTCACCGAAGTGGTAAACGTCTGAGACCTGCATCACTTTGAGCTTTCCTCCCACATTAAGCTGACACGCCGTGATATAACTGGAATACTGTTAAAAGCGGCGTTAAACCCAACTCACTCACTCACTCATTCATTTCAGTAAATGCAGACATAGCACGGAGAGTCAGCAACGCGCTACTCAATATGTGTTTGTCTTTAACGAATCTAGCCATCTGATTGGACACTCGCTGACTGGAAGGCCTGCGTCGTGACGTCATAATGATGTGACGTGTACATTTGAACTACGTCCATCAAACAACTTTCTTATCTTCAACATACATTATCTATGTCACTGCGATTTCCCATGGTGTTAGTTCTGCTATTTCTATAATACTATATATCCAATTGACAATACATGTGACTTGACTGTAGAACATGCATGTATTATTAACATATTAACTGTCCGCCAATTCAACACAAATACAGTAAACTACAGTCATAACGAACACAAAGGGACCACTAATTCTAGTTCGTAATAACCGTAGTTCGTTATAAGCATATATACCACAAATGGCCCGGACTAAGAAATAAGTTTGTTTTATCGGTCAGTTCGTTATAAGAGTGTTTGTTATAATCGTAGCTTACTGTAGTCGTACTTTATGTCATTCTTCCAATACAAAAAACAATCACTGACAATCACTGAATTTCTACTGAAATTACTGAGTGAGTGAGTGAGTGAGTTTGGTTTAACGCCGCTTTTAACAGTATTCCAGTTATATCGCGGCGTGTCAGCTTAATGTGGGAGGAAAGCCCGAAGTGATGCAGGTCTCAGACGTTTACCACTTCGGTGAAACCCACGAGCACGGGTATGGTGCTGACAAACCTAGAAACATAATCGGGGCGAACCGGGATTCGAACCCACAATCATAGGTTTCTGGCGTGCCCAAGGGACGCAACTCTGCACAGCGAATCGCGGCGCCTTAGACGACTGGGCCACCCGTGCCCCCCTGAAATTACTGAATTCCACTCACTCGGGACTTGGCTCGGATAACATGGCGTTTTTGTTCGGATCATTTTGCAATCTGGGTTTGAATCTTTTTTTTAAGATTTGATTCGGATTCTGCAGGAAATCTTAAGTTTCTACCTTAGAGCAGTTAGGGGTCGGACCCTTCCGCGATTTGGGACCTACAGACATGCAACAATCGGGACCAACTCCATTCAGCCAATATCGATATGCTGTTACGGCCAATGTAATCTGTTTCGGCCGATATTCGAGACGTTGGCGTTGATGGTGTATGTTCCAGAGTAAGATATCTAGTTCGTGGACAATCTTAGCGATATTTGCCAAAGCACATTTGCAGGTATCCAGAGTATTTGACATTAAACACGTGCTTGTAATGTGATTTATAAACGAAGGAGCTGAAGAAAGTATAGAGAGTTATGAGTTTTTGTTATGTAATTGAAAATTGAAAGAACAGTTGTTGAATGTGATTATGTCTATTTAACCATCACGCAATCCTGCAACAATTTGTTAAAAATATTCTGTTGCTTGATAATTTTATGTATAAATAAACTGGTTCAATGAAGTCTTATGTAAAAAATGAATTTGCAACCACATGAGCATGACCTTTGTGCCGAAAAAAAAGAGGAAATTTATTGATTTTCAAAGATAAGATGTCTGAGATACCCACAAGCACTTGTGTTTTATGCGAATTTCGTTTTTATCAAAGTATATATTGAAAACTACAACAACGTAAAAGTATTAAATAAAACATTTTCCTCATTGCCGTGCGGATATTTTTAAAACTAGCCGGTCCTTGCTTTGCTTTCAAAGTTCCGAATTCAGCCATTCCTAATTTTCACATTTTAGGTTTTTATCGTCAAATAGAGTTATTTTTTATACTCACTCTTATTTTGGAGTATCTAGCCCGTGGTGTCATCTTTCATTCGCTGTTTGTAAAAGATTGGTCACCTTGCCAAATTTTCAATCTGGATTAATTTTCATGATAAAAACATGTTTGTGTGGCCTAACGTCATGATCACTCGATGTAACATTTTCCATGGTTGTATAGCCTCTCAGGCGATAGAAACCCAGAGAAGCGTGTGTGTGTTACCGAGGTCTCACTGTGGAAGGGGTACATAATAGTCTAAGACTCAACAGGGTTACAGATACGGCGCGATGTTGACGAAAACGACAACTGCAAAGTTTTGCTGCAACTGTGTCTTGCATGCTTGCCGAAAAGGCGACTATGCTTGTCGTAAAAGGCGACAAACGGGATCGGATGGTCAGGCTTGCTGACTTGGTTGATGCATGTCATCGATCCCAATTGCGTGGATCGATGCTCATGATATTAATCACTGGATTGACTGGTCCAGGCTCGATTATTTATAGACCGCCGTCATATAGCTGGAATACTGCTGAGTGCGGCGTCGTTAAACAACAAACCAACCAACCAACCAACCAAATGCGTCGTGAACTTTTGAACTATTTACAGACCTGCTGTTATTCAGTAGAATTTGAACAATTGTTTAAGTATGGATAATAAATTATATGCTGCCTTACTGGCCCATTCTGGTGCACCTTTCGCAAGACAAATGCAATGCTGGTGCCGTTTCGAAGCAGTTCACGAACAGCCTACACCCACGCCTCAATTCGATTCAATCTTGATCCGTGTCATATCCACGCCATGTAAGTGAGTTTGGTTGAACGCGGCTGAGAACACTGTTTCACTTACATCACGGTGTGTCAGCTTGATGGGAGAAGAAAGTTCAAAGTGATGCAGGTCTCAGTCGTTTACCCCTTTGGCTGAAAGCTTCAGTGCTGGGCAAACGTAATATAATCGGGATCGATCCTGGATTTGAACCTACATTCGTTTCCGACACGACTCTGTCGCGCAACTGTGGACAGATGACTTCGGCATCCTCGTCCCATCAGATTTTGGCTGAGCATGTCCTTCCTGTTTGATATTACCGCTTTGTGTGGCGCTTACCTTTAGTCTTAATAAGAAGACCACTGTACGATCACGGATATGTACTGAGCATGTGTTTATGAATGACTAATTAGTAATATAATATCAAAATTAGATAATTAGTAAATATATATTAGTCATATATCATATAATGATGGTGGGCTTCAGCAACCCATGCTTGCCGTAAAAAGGCGACTATGCTTGTCGTAAGAGGCGACTAACGGGTTCACTATGAATAGTAAAAGTACATGAAGTTTGGTGAACATTAAGCACATATTCACAAAATGTTATACCTGATGTACTGCCATCCTTATGATAACACATATGGAATAAACAACAATATACTATAATACTAATACTGGCACGTGCAGCATCTGTCTACATTATGGGCGACCCGGGAAGATCCGGGTTAGAATAGGTCTTCAGCAACCCATGCTTGAAATGAAAGCCGACTATGCTTGTCGTAAGAGGCGACTAGCGGGATCGAGTGGTCAGGCTCGCTGACTTGCTTGGTGCATCTCAACAATCCCAATTGCGTAGATCGATGCTCACGATGTCAGTCACTGGATTGCCTGGTCCAGTGTCGTTAATTTACAGACCGCCGTCATATAGCTGGAATATTCCGGCGTTAAAGAACAAACAACACCAAAAAAACATATAGTGATGGTACAAGAAAAAAAGAGTTGAGAGCATGCTACCTCGTATGATGTAACGTCTACAGAGACATATATACAATGGCAATAATCTTTTTACCAGCAAAAAGACGGGAACACATGGTACAAGTCAAACGAGGGAATTGTATCGGATATGATTTTGGTCACAGATTACCCAATTTGCCAGGCCTTGATTGTTGTAACCCGATAAAACAACTTTTGCTGGAATTTTGCTTAACTTGAAGGGACAATTGGACAATTGAAGTCACCCTTCCTGTCACATCTGAAGTCTTGTGTTTTGGTAAAATACACTAATTAGTTGTATGAATTATATTTCTTTGTAATTGTTTACAGGGGCCACAATCTGATCACCACAATGGCATCGACAACGTTCAACTTTACCTACTCCACAACGTCTTCAACGACGGAGGCCACTGATGCAAGCAACTGGAAAGCTATTGATAACGTAGCGTACAACATCGAGACGTACTACCTGTGGGTCATCCTCTTCCTGGGGTTTCCTGGCAACAGTGCAACGATCATCACAATCATCAAGATGTCTCCAACACGGTCTCTCACCGTATACATCGCCCTCCTCGCCATCGTCGACAACCTCGCCATCGTCATCAAGCTTCTCATATTTGTTCTGACAGATCATGGAGTTGACATCGGTTCATTTGGATGCAAATTTCTTGGTTTTTGTGGAAACTTTCTCATCACCCTTGGCAACTGGATTCTTGTAGCTTTGTCTGTGGAAAGATTCGCTGCAGTGTGGTACCCTTTGAAACTTGGTCAGAATTGGACTTTCAAAAAATCTTTGATTGTTGTCGGAGGAATAACGGTTCCTTTGATAGCTCTTTTTCTTCATTTGTTTTGGACGACTGATTACGTCCCCGCAGACCCACCCAACACAGCTTACTGTGGCGTACATGCAGAATACGTTGGGTTCATCACGGAATGTTGGTACTGGATTAATGTCGCGATCTATGCCATCCTACCCTTTGCTTTGCTCTTGCTCTTCAACAGTCTCATCGTTGCAGGGATTGTGATGTCTAGAAGGGTAAGCAGGTATCTAAACCGAAGTAAGGCAAAGGACAATGGCCATTTTACGTCGTATAGGCAACGTCAAATTACCGTCATGCTAGTGACGTCGGCGTTTGTGATGATCCTCCTCACTACTCCTCGGTGCGTCTTTCTCATTCTCTCAACGTCCTTAACCGCCCCCATGACCACGACGAAAGGAGCCATTGTGTACCTTCTGGACACGCTCGCTTACGTCATGTGCGATTCTACCCACGCCGTGAACTTTTATCTGTACTCGTTCAGCGCAAGACGGTTCAGGAAGCAGTTTCGTGACGTCGTCTTTTGTCGAGAACGAAAACGAGGTCAATCTGGTGCCCAGTACGTTACGTTGACGTCTCGCATGTCAATACGATTTAACACTCCTTTGATATGGGATTCCGTTGAACGACCGCTGGTCAGATATCGCAGTCAAGAGAAGTGAGCAGTCGCGTGTTGTCATGTTAGAAACTGCTCTATATTTTGTCTATTGGACTATGTCAAAATAAGATTATTTTTTCACGAATAGTCATTACAGATCAAATATTTTGAGCGGTAAAGGTTCGCCGCACTTGGAAACATTTTCCATTTAAACATAACCTCGTTGTCACTTTCCTTTATAAATATAAATCCCTTTAAAAAAAATAAATATTAAATATTGTGTCAAGTGTTGAAACGTTCATTGTAAATATGTCACCACAATACGGATGGGTGAGTGAGTGAGTTGGGTTTAAAGCCGCTTTTAACAGTATTACAGTTATATCACGGCGTGTCAGTTTAATGTGGGAGGAAAGCCCGAAGTGATGCAGGTCTCAGATGTTTACCACTTCGGTGAAACCCACGAGCACGGGTATGGTGCTGACAAACCTAGAAACATAATCGGGGCGAATTGGGATTCGAACGCACAATCATAGGTTTCTGGCGCGTTCGAAGGGACGCAACTCTATACAGCGAATCGCGGCGTCTTAGACGACTGGGCCACCCGTGCCCCCCAATACGGATGAGGCGATATATTTTTTTGTATTTTGATAAAATTGAAGGACGTGGGTTCGACTACCATCTAAGATGAGAACACAATTATTGCAATATCATCGCCGTTACCACTGCCACGAAGTGAAGCTATCAGTGGATGAGCTGGGTTCGACACCGCTTTGAATAGTATTTCAGTTATATCAGAGCATGTCAAGTTCCCTGGGGATGATAATCATGTAGGCTTTAGACTTTGGTGCAACCCACAGACCCTGGTGTTGACAAACCTAGAAACAACACTGGGATTCGAACCCGCCTAAGGGAAGCAACTCTGCATATATAATTGTGACGCCTAAGACTACATGGGAACCACAGTCAACATATGGAAGATCTTAGTTTAATTAACAAATCATAGTAATGTCACTTCGATACATTAAAAAAAAAGTCCGAGTTCCTCTTCAGAAACTGTGAATTGTAATATCATGCGGATGCTATTATCTTCAATGCGAGTGAATTTATGAATGCACATGTATGTTATTTGCCACAGGAGGCTGTTGCCCAACTTTATCACGATGGCTTATAAATAATCGTGTTATACAGGATCAAATCATCCACATCGTCGATTACGATGACACGCAACCAGCTGAACTGAGAACTCTGCCCCTTCTGTTTAATCGCACGAGGTAATGGGAAATCTTTTCAACAGAAAATATCAACCGATATAACGTACAATGTGCTCCATCGGTGTTTAACCTTTGTATAGTTCACACTTGCAATAGAGAATAAACTAAAGACATTAATCGAAAAATGTATTGTGTAAACTTAAGGCTGCAACCTCGTGGGTGAGTGAGTGAACTGGACTTTAATGCAGCAGTTTTCGAGTATAACGACGTGTCAGCTTAATGTATGAGGGAAGCCCTCGAGCACGATTATGGTGCTGACAAATTAAACTCGGAACATAATTAGAACAAACCGGGATTCAAACACACAACCACAGTCTCCTGGCGTGCCAAGGGGACACAACTTAGACGACTGGTCCAACCGTTTCCCCGACACAAACCTAGTAAAGTTCTTACATACATTTACAATATGAATTGGCACCGAGTAAAGCTCTTGCCTTCAATGTACATTTTGGACTGAAACCTCAGCTACAATGTACAGTTTTGACTGCTTATAATGAAAGCTAAGCGATTAATGGCTCTACTATTTCTGTGAAGTGCGCCTGAAATTTGAAAACCTTTAAAATGTCAAAACTGATAGCCTGTTGACGACATCGACGTGTCCTCTGTCCTTTAATTTGATAGTTTGTTTGCCCGGCTTTAATTTGAAAACAAACTACTTTATCATCATTTGCTCAACATCCTTTCTAATCATGACAAATTGAAAATCTGTCTTGTCCAATTTGGTAATTTATGGGCAGTGCGTAAGAGTGGAAAGAATGTCACTTTTTTGTTCCTGACATGTGAATCCCAAGATGAGAAAAGTATAAAAAGGTACACAAGAAGTTCACAAGAGCTGGTGGCATTGTGTATCAGTTAATTGTATCTGCAAAGGAAGGCAGCTTGACTGGTTTGTGAGTAAACGACACAGACCAGTTTGACTGTTTTGTGGGGAATTTCGAGAGAAGTTTGACTTTTTGTGAGTTATCTGGAAAGAGAAGTTTGACTGTTTTGTGAGTTATCTGGAAAGAGAAGTTTGACTGTTTTGTGAGTTATCTGGAAAGAGAAGTTTGACTGTTTCGTGAGTTATCTGGAAAGAGAAGTTTGACTGTTTCGTGAGTTATCTGGAAAGAGACGTTTGACTGTTTTGTGAGTTATCTGGAAAGGGAAGTTTGAATTTTTGTGAGTTATCTTGAAAGAGAAGTTTGACTGTTTTGTGAGTTATCTGGAAAGGGAAGTTTGACTTTTTGTGAGTTATCTTGAAAGAGAAGTTTGACTGTTTTGTGAGTTATCTGGATAGAGAAGTTTGATTGTTTTGTGAGTTATCTTGAAAGAGAAGTTTGACTGTTTTGTGAGTTATTTGGAAAGGGAAGTTTGACTGTTTCGTGAGTTATCTGGAAAGAGACGTTTGACTGTTTTGTGAGTTATCTGGAAAGGGAAGTTTGAATTTTTATGAGTTATCTGGAAAGGGAAGTTTGACTGTTTTGTGAGTTATCTGGAAAGGGAAGTTTGACTGTTTCGTGAGTTATCTGGAAAGAGAAGTTTGACTGTTTTGTGAGTTATCTGGAAAGGGAAGTTTGACTTTTTGTGAGTTATCTTGAAAGAGAAGTTTGACTGTTTCGTGAGTTATCTTGAAAGAGAAGTTTGACTGTTTCGTGAGTTATCTTGAAAGAGAAGTTTGACTGTTTTGTGAGTTATCTGAAAAGGGAAGTTTGACTGTTTCGTGAGTTATCTGGAAAGGGAAGTTTGACTGTTTTTGTGAGTTATCTGGAAAGAGAAGTTTGACTGTTTTGTGAGTTATCTGGAAAGAGAAGTTTGACTGTTTGTGAGTTATCTGGAAAGAGAAGTTTGACTGTTTCGTGAGTTATCTTGAAAGAGACGTTTGACTGTTTTGTGTGTTATCTGGAAAGAGACGTTTGACTGTTTCGTGAGTTATCTGGAAAGGGAAGTTTGACTGTTTTTGTGAGTTATCTGGAAAGGGAAGTTTGAATTTTTGTGAGTTATCTGGAAAGGGAAGTTTGATTTTTTGTGAATAATCTGGAAAGGGAAGTTTGACTGTTTTGTGTGTAAGCTGGAAAGGGAAGTTTGACCGATTTGTGAGAATTCTGGGAAATGATGCTGCATCGAAAATACTGATGATAGTTATTATAACCTTACAAATGGCAAATATTCCACATCTAGCAGTGCATTCCTGTGTGTTCTTTATGCTTAACCTGCACCAAATATGAAAACCTATAAGGCACTAAGAACTACAGCACCATGATCGGTCGGAGTGTTGGATGAGTTGTTGTCTATAATTTACTGCTTCCTTAGTCCTACCAGGTTCGGCTGATCGTGTGTTCGAATCCCGAATGCAACATACTCATGCTAATTATTTTTTTCAATTTAATATAATTTAGTAAAACGAAACTTTGAAAAACTACCTATCATAAGCGTTCCGGCAGTTCACGTTTTTTTCACTCAGGACCGACATAATGACATTTTATTCGATATCTAAGGCCACAGGGCGACATTTCAGTTTCATTTGTTTAGTCTCGTAATTCATGATAAACAAAAACTGACAGAGAATATATGTTTCAACAATATGGCCAGTAAAAGTTTAACATCAGAGCTGTAGGATGTTATGAGAATGAAGATTCCCAATACCTAACTGTAAGACTTCTCACACACCGTTCACTTCCGTCATGAAATTGCAAGTAATTCCATGTTTTTTTATTGGCAGACCAAGCAATTTTTTGCATTTTGTGTTTTGTTTTGGGGTTTTGGGAGGTACAAAGGTGAAAAAAACTTGTGTGCACATTGTGTAAATACAAATAGTGTTCGGATATGTTGTTTTTACGCTTATACCTCCATAAAAGCAAAACACACTTTGAAGTTGACTCTTTATTGAATAATGGTCATATATTGAATAAATGGGGGTGTCGTTTTTTCTAGACGTGTTGTCTCCTCTCAGAAACCGTCACCTCGATGTCGAGGCATGCAGGATTAAAGCTATTTGGACATGCCTCATCCCCATCTCATGCTCCGCAAAAAAATACTATATTACAATTCAAAACCGGATATCCTTTTATCCTGATCAAGCGATATCATGCAGTAAATAACGTATCGTTATCATCAATGTCACTTTTCTGAAATACATATGGACATTTGCAAAGAAATCGCATCTGTATGTCATGATCACTTACACTTAATTATTCATCACAGGTAACACACGTAGTTAAGGATTAACATACCATCAGTAGCGACAGGATCGTCTTCTGTAACGAAGACTGGGTCGTTGTAGAGCAGCAACATGGACGTCACTCACTAAGGATGCAGCGGCGACATTTTTTGTTGACGCCTATATATTTTCCGACAGTTTACATGTACAGATCGGCACATTACTGTACTAATGTAAAAAGGTGCTCTTTCTCTTCGCATTTCCCGTACTGTTCATAGCATTTGCCACTTCCCTTCGCGAACTCTGCGCGTACTTTGCGCGAATTCTTTGCGATGGCAATGGGATACGTCCGCGGTACGATGGTAGTAATACCACAGTAGCATAGCACTGTTAGTATACCGTAGATTGGCGATGCCATCGCGGTAGTGGTACGTTTGCGAAACTGTAAGTAACGGTTATTTACGTTTGGATCGTAGTTGAACTGACAATCAGGAGAATCTGGAAGTCAGAGGCGTCTGGGTGGCTATACCACTCACGCAAGTCTACATGTGTCGAAGGGAATGCGTCTGAAGTAGGCTGAGTGCCTACAAATTGAAGCAAATTGTCACTGATAAAATCTTGTATCGTTGAGCGGTGAAGCTGCGGATTTTCCGGTGTCGAATTGAATATTGAAGATGAAATGTGTTATGTGTGATGAGGCGGCATTGAAGATAATAGCCAGGGTGACAGCATTGATGAGGTGATGCATAGGCAGCATCCAGACGTTGCCAGTGTGTCTGTTTGTCCCAAGTATGAATAATGAAAAATAACAAACTAATGCATGCCATATATTGTCTTGTTATACCTGCAATTAGGTAATTACAATTCCCTTGAATGATGACCCATATACATTATACCGTTGTGCAATAGTGAATGAGTGGTTGGTTTTACGCTGCTTCAGCAACATTCCAGGAATACCATGAGCGAGTGAGTGAGTGAGTGAGTGAGTGAGTGAGTGAGTGAGTGAGTGAGTGAGTGAGTGAGTGAGTGAGTGAGTGAGTGAGTGAGTATGCTTTCACGCCGCCTTTAGCAATATTCCAGAATATCACGGCGGGGAACACCACAAATGGGCTTCACACATTGTACCCATGTCGGGAAACGAACCCGGGTCTTCGGCGTGACGAGCGAACGCTTTGACCACTAGACTACCCGACCGCCCCCAGCAATACCATGGCGTGGGACACCAGAAATGTGCTTCACACATTGTACCCATGTGGGGAATCGAACACGGGTCTTCGGCGTGACGATCGAACGCTTTAACCACTCGGCTACCTCACCGGCAACAACGTTGCAAAGTGACGTTAAACAGTAAACTACGGTTATAACGAACTCAAAGGGACTACTAATGTTAGTTCGTTATAACCGTAGTTCGTTATGAGCACATATACAGCATAACCACAGCAAATAGTCGGGACCAAAAAAGTAAATTCGTTATATCCGTCAGTTCGTTATAAGCGTGTACGTTATAACCGTAGTTTACTGTACAAATATCACGCCGTTACTGATCCAGAATGTATCCACAACATTGTGAAAACTCATCAACACGACGTTAGCAATCCACAATATTCCGATTGTAAAATCTTTGTGTGTCAGCAAGGGTAGTAACGCGAGCTGAATGTATTACCTTGCGTTCGTTTCAATGCTAAGAGGAAGGTAGTTGCGTTCCGGAGTGTCATCTTACACTAGCTCTCATCTCTTGTGTCTCTTCTCTTCCCTGAAGACGTAGTAGCTTAGGGGCTTCAGTGCTCCTTCTGACTCCAATTTCAGAGTTGATATTAAAAACACGAGTAACCAGAGTTACCACCCTTAGGCGTGTCAGGCTCCTGGGAATGACGCGTGGGCTGGAATCCTGGTTTGCGCTGATTATGGTGATACTTTTGTCAGCGCCAAACCTGTACCCATGGCTTTCACCAATGTGGTAAAGATCTAAGATCAGCTACACTTCGGGTTTTCCTCCAACATTAAGTCGACAGGCTGAGATACAAGTAATATACCGTTTAACTCAGCCCGCTTTTAAACCAAACCCACTCACTCACTTCGTTGGTGTGACTGATCGTAGTTGGTTGGTTGGTTTGATGGTTTGTTGTTTTACGCCGCACTCAGCAATAGTCCAGCTATATGACGGAGGTCTGTAAATAATCGAATCTGGACCAGACAATCGAGTGATTGATATCATGAGCATCGATGCACACATGCATCAACCAAGTCAGCGAGTCTGACCACCCGATCCCGTTAGTCGCCTCTTACGACAAGCAAAGTCGCCTTTTACGACAAGAAGGGGTTGCTGAAGACCTATTATACCCCGGGTCTTCACGGACCGACTGATGGTACGTGTTCTGGTACGTGATCACTACCAGATCATTTAGATGGAATGGTATATTGATCAGCATGGGATACCTGCATTATCTCTCAATAAATATAGTTGCCATAAGGGGAGAGTATGCTTGTCGTAAGAGTCGACTAATGGGATGGGATAGTCAGGTTCGCTGACCTGGTTGATGCATGTCATCAAATCCCATTTAAGTAGATCGATGTTCATTATCACAAGGTGGTGTGGTCCAGACTCAGTTATTTACAATTATCTATGGCTGGAATATTGCTAAGTGCGACGTTAAAAACGAAAATCAAAACAAACTTAATTTCTCCCCACGTGAAGCAGACACGTCGAAACAACTTGATTCATTGAAATAAAAAACACATCGGCGTTAAACCCAACTCACCGATCCATTACTTGTTCTTTCGCCGACAAACGCCGAAAACACATATGTCGGGACTTAAGTGGAAAGACTTCTCTTGATTATGACTATGAATCTGAACGTCAACATCAACCAATTGCAACCTTTCAATAGACACATGGACCGCCTCCGTGGTCTAGTGGTAGAGCGTCCGCCAGGAGAGCGGAAGATCCGGGGTTTGATCCCCGACCGCGTCATACCAAAAGACGTTAAACGATGGTACTTGTTGTTACCCTGTCTGGAGCTCGGTATTAAGGGACTAAAACAAGGACTGGTCGGCTCAGAGTCAGTATACTGTGTCTGAGTGGGGTATTCGTGTTAAACTGCTGCATGGTATCTCAGTGAGCTAGCACTATAAATCGACATCAGTCCGGACTAGTTCAAGCAGCCACAGACACACACACACTGACACACACACAAACACACACACATACACACACACACACACACGTCGCTATGTAAGTGCAATAATCTTGGACGCGACGTTAAACCCCATTTCACCTCACCTCACCACAGACACATGAAAAGTTCCGTTGACAGTTCACGAGTCTGGAACCGGGAGCAAATTGTACATCAATCAACAACCCAACTGATATTTACTTTCAGCTGGTAAGGGAATCTCCCTGTGGGTAACAGGAGCGTATTGATACGTCCAGTTCATCATTAGCATCAGATTATTAGTACCAAAACTCAGACACCGACATTATTGGTCTCCAGGAACATGTCGGTTTCTACCACATATACTACTCAAAGTTTGCTTAGGATCACTTCTTTAATGCAACATGAGTGACTGAGTACGGTTTTACGCCGCTTTTAGCAATATTCCAGCAATATCACGGCGGGGGACACCAGAAATGCGCTTCACACATTGTACCCATGTCGTCAATCGAACCCGGGTCTTCGGCGTGACGAGCGAACGCTTTAACCACTAGGCTACCCGACTGCCCTTAATGCAACATGAAATAATGATATGAAGTCATATTGGAATAACACCCGGTACACAATGTTTGGTAAAGGCATGCAGTGATGGACACCATATGCACGTTATGCACGTGATGCATGATAACCACAGCTGCCTCTGTTGTGACTGTTTGTCATTGCACTCCGTTATTTGAAAAGCGTTGATTGCAATCAGAAATCAGACATGTCCCCTAAACGTCAACGGCGTCGTTTGACAGTCGATGAATTAGCCAGATGCGTAGGGATGCTTGAAACTTGGCAACACAACGCAACGTTGCCAACGTCCTTGGTGTGAGTCGAAGCATGTTCTGCAGGGCATGGAATCGGTAGAAGACTCAAGGTTCTAGTACACAGCGACATGGCGGTGGTTGGGAACGTTCCACCACGTAGCGAGATGACCAGTTTTTCTTGCTCTCTGCAAGACGTTATCATTTGATGACTGCAACCACGCTCAGAAATGAACTGCGGAACGCCGCTGGAGTAAACATTTTAAATCAGTCCGTCATCGCCTGCGGGAGACTGGTCTTCGTTCAACAAGAGCATGCATTAGTATTCATCTTACCCAGCGTCACAGGCAAGTTTGGAATGGGAGAAAGACCACGTAAATTGGACAATCACTGATTGGACCGTACTTTTCACGGACGAGTCACGGTACTGTTTAGACTTCACTGGTCGACGTGCTAGGATGTGGCGTAGAGCAGAAGAGCAATTTCAGAATGCTAACGTAGCCGAACATGACATATAGGGAGGTGGCTCATAATGGTTTTGGGTGGAATCAGCCGGGCTCGGAGAACTGATCTCCTTGTGTTGTGAGGGGCACGATGACAGGTGTGCGTTACGAGGATGAGATCTTGAATGTGTACGTGAGACCGTATGCTGGTGCAGTTGGTCCTGACTTCATCCTCGTGGACGATAATGCACGCCCCCATCGTGCAAGAATGGTTGATTCTTACCTTAAACAAGAGACGTTCGTCCGTATGGAGTGGCAAGCTGGTTCACCGGACCCCAACCTGATCGAACACCCTTTGAACATGCTTCATGTGCCCATCTCACGTCGTCCTGTGTATCCAGGTTCTCCTCAAAAACTCTGATATCTCACCCAAGAGTTGACCAGTTGTCCCTTGGCATCCACCCAGACGCTTATTGAAAGCGTGAGTCGACGGTGCCAGGCTGTTATCGCATCTCGTGGATCACACACCCGCTGTTGACAGTTGTTGTATAATGCTCAGTGACTTGTTCCGTGATTTGGTCGATTACTTTTTGCTTTGGCATTTTCTTCAACACATTCAAATCATTTCCTTTCAATTAAACATTTATCTGCACGATTTAGTCCCTGGTCATTTGTATTTTTCAAAGGGTTTTTTTTTCATGTACTGCAAATGTTATCCTTAGC
The DNA here is from genome assembly GCF_022045235.1 of Haliotis cracherodii. Classification (NCBI taxonomy): domain Eukaryota; kingdom Metazoa; phylum Mollusca; class Gastropoda; order Lepetellida; family Haliotidae; genus Haliotis; species Haliotis cracherodii. The sequence continues at coordinate 9,060,118 of NW_027266276.1, read as the reverse complement.
AAACTTTGAGAAGTGCATATGCACATGGGAAACGTTAAGAGAAAGTGGTTACTAATATATATTCCCCAAAAGAAGTAGGGGATCATCCAATATGAATGGTATGATCGGTCTTTGGTCAGCTTTGAAAAAAAGACTTCTAGACAATGAGAGAGACATTAACGGTTCCGGAACCAACACTTAACACTCCAACACACCAGAAACTTTGCATTTGTACCTCCGTGAACGTGGGTTGGTGGTCATTCATGATTTGGCCACTTCTGCATAATGCAGTAAAATCGCTCTGAGCCTTTACGTTTTGCATATTTTCACTATCAACGGGTGCAGCTTTGTCACCTGAATATAACATGCTTAGACTTGTCAAAAAATACAATCTCTATGCAGAAATAGAAAATTATCTAATTAAATGTAGGAAATGTAGGAAAGAAGTATTTTTGCTGTATGCTCTAAGCTGCTATCTAGACTTAACTTAAATAGATATGTTTCGCTACGTAATGGTAAAGATCACAGACTCTGGCTGCTTGCACTTGAACGTCCTGAACAGTTCCCAAACCTGTCTCATCTCGTACGGCTGGGATGCCTAAATATAGAATCTAGGGAATGTCGATGTAGAATTGTAGCTCATGATATTATTAAGCATGTCTTTTTGTATTGTACATTGAATATGAATGACAGAAATGAACTATTTGAAATCATTTCTGATGTGATAGATGTCTCTACATTTGCAAGACTATGTAGTGAGGACGATGATATAAGCATGTCTGTAATACTTGGCGGTGTGCCTGAGAGTGTTAGCTCTTTATCTCAATGTCTATGGGGTGACCTTATGGTTATTGTGTCAAGATACTGTAGGAAATGGCTGTATCTGTTACAAAGCAGTTATAACATACTTGATTGTCATGCATTTTGTAATTATCATTTCTCATAATATTGTTACATTGTACTACAGTACAGCTCTGTAATTATACATAATATCATATATGATATGTATGTTCAATATCTGGAGGAAATAAAAAACATCTATCTATCTATCTATCTCTACTCTTACGAGCAGTAGGACAGGGAGGGCATTGATAGGCTGTGATAAGGAGCAGTAGGACAAGGGGGGCATCAATAGGCAGTGATTAGGAGCAGTAGGACAAGGGAGGCATCAATGGGCAGTGATAAGGAGCAGTAGGACAAGGGGGTCATCTATAGGCAGTGATTAAGAGCAGTAGGACAAGGGGGATATTGATAGGCTGTGATAAGGAGCAGTAGGACAAGGGGGGCATCAATAGGCAGTGATTAAGAGCAGTAGGACAAGGGGGATATTGATAGGCTGTGATAAGGAGCAGTAGGACAAGGGGGGCATCAATAGGCAGTGATTAGGAGCAGTTGGACAAGGGGGACATTGATAGGCTGTGATAAGGAGCAGTAGGACAAGGTGAACATTGATAGGCTGTGATAAGGAGCAGTAGGACAAGGGGGACATTGATAGGCAGTGATTAGGAGCAGTAGGACAAGGGGACATTGATAGGCTGTAATTAGGAGCAGTAGGACAAGGTGAACATTGATAGGCTGTGATAAGGAGCAGTAGGACAAGGGGGACAATGATAGGCAGTGATTAGGAGCACTGGGACAAGGGGGACATTGATAGGCTGTGATAAGGTGCAGTAGGACAAGGGGGACATTGATAGGCTGTGATAAGGAGCAGTAGGACAAGGTGGACATTGATAGGCAGTGATTAGGGGCAGTAGGACAAGGAGGACATTGATAGGCTGTGATAAGGAGCAGTAGGACAAGGCGGGCATTGATAGGCAGCAGTTAGGGGCAGTAGGACAAGGAGGGCATCAATAGGCAGTGATAAGGAGCAGTAGGACAAGGAGGGCATTGATAGGCAGTGATAAGGAGCAGTAGGACAAGGATATCATTGATAGGCAGTGATTAGGGGCAGTAGGACAAGGAGGGCATCAATAGGCTGTGATAAGGAGCAGTAGGACAAGGCGGGCAATGATAGGCAGTGATAAGGAGCAGTAGGACAAGGAGGGCATTGATAGGCTGTGATAAGGAGCAGTAGGACAAGGAGGGCATCAATAGGCTGTGATAAGGAGCAGTAGGACAAGGCGGGCAATGATAGGCAGTGATAAGGAGCAGTAGGACAAGGAGGACATTGATAGGCAGTGATAAGGAGCAGTAGGACAAGGAGGGCATTGATAGGCAGTGATAAGGAGCAGTAGGACAAGGGGGACATTGATAGGCAGTGATTAGGAGCAGTAGGACAAGGGGGACATTGATAGGCAGTGATTAGGAGCAGTAGGACAAGGGGGACATTGATAGGCAGTGATTAGGAGCAGTAGGACAAGGAGGGCATTGATAGGCTGTGATAAGGAGCAGTAGGACAAGGTTGGCATTGATAGGCTGTGATAAGGAGCAGTAGGACAAGGATATCATTGATAGGCAGTGATTAGGGGCAGTAGGACAAGGAGGGCATTGATTGGGGATGATTAGGAGCAATAGGACAAGGAGAGCATTAATACGTAGGTCATGCGAACGCCAATGTAAGGCGATATGACAGGCAATACTGGAAATGGAGCCGAGTCTTTCTTTAACATCTTTGGATGGATTTCGATGGGTCAAACATTGCTTGTATTAAAAAAAAATCATGAAGGGGCTTCGCTCTTGCTCCACACTGAAGTACATGTTATAAGCGGTGTCTCCTCAGACAAAAGACATTGCAGCTTGAAGTGTGTTTGTCCTGTGTAGGATCAGCCGGTAATGAGACTCATATTTGTTTGTTTTCATGTCCGTTTAACGCCGCACTGATCACAAAAAACGACTTGACACATTTATTACATTTCACACCCTGACTCTGCACAACAGACCTTGTTTGTTTGTATGTTTGTTTGTTTGTTGTTTAACGAGGCACTCAGCAGTATTCCTGCTATATGACGGCGGTGTGTAAATATTCGAGTGATTAACATAATGAGCATCATGAGCATCGATCATTGAGATACGATGCCATGCATCAAATGCCAAATCATCGAGCCTGACCACCCGATCCCGTTAGTCGCCTCTTACGACAAGCATAGTCGCCTCTTACGACAAACATATATAGTCGCCTTTTAAGGCCTTTTATGGGTTACTGAAGACCTATTCTATACCGGATCTTCACGAGTCTGGACCGGACAATCCAGTGATTGACGTCATGATCCACGCAATTGGGATACGATGACATGCATCAACCAAATCCTATCAACAGTCAGTCAACATGGCAGGTTATACTGGTCCGGTTATATTCTATCCCAATATCTTCTTATAATTAGTGGGGCGGTCGGGTAGCCTAGTGGTTAAAGCGTTCGCTCGTCACGCCGAAGACCTGGGTTCGATTCCCGACATGGGTACAATGTGTGAAGCCCATTTCTGGTGTCCCCCGCCGTGATATTGCTGGAATATTGCTAAAAGCGGCGTGAAACCATACTCACTCACTCACTCACTCTTATAATTAGTGGACAGCCTCCGTGGTCTAGTGGTAGAGCGTTCGTCCGGAGAGCGGAAGGTCCGGGGTTCGATCCCCGACCGCATCATACCAAAAGACATTAAAAGATGGTACTTGTTGTTACCCTGCCTGGCGCTCGGCATTAAGGGGCTAAAACAAGGACTGGCCGGCTCTGAGTCAGTGTACTGTGTCTGAGTGGGATATTCATGTTAAATTGCGGCATGGTATCTCAGTGGGCTTGCACTATAAATCGGCATCAGTCCGGACTAGTACAAGCAGCCACACACACACACGTGCATGCACATCGCTACATAAGTGCAATAATCTTGGACGCGACGTTAAACCGCATTTCACCTAACCTCTTATAATTAGTGGTAAATGTTTAAGAAATATGCTGAAAATATGCCCTGTGCTCACACATCATATTAATTATGAAACATAAATAACGGTGAGTTGTGGGAAATGTTTGTGACAAGGATCCGACTGAGAGCCCGTCCCAATGTTTTGGTGTTTTTTGTTTTTGTTTATTTTATTTCTATGACTTATGTAACTACGTTAAAGGCCCAATTCCCTTGCGGCTTTAGTTACCTTTTAGGCGGTAACTAAATATTCACTTGGGCCTTTGTTGTATCAACACATATTCTAATTTGAGTGGGGAATTCCGAAGTCGGGAATGGTCCTGTATGGAAATACCATGTGTTAAAATACTCAGCTAGCTGAAAATGACACTCGAGACCACGGTTCATTGACATGGGTATTGTCAATAATTGTGTCGCAATCAGATTTCACATGTGGAATTGATTGCCGAATAATAATTTGACGTATCAGTGTATTATTTAGTAGGCCTCAGTTCTTAATCAGTGTCACCGATAGACGAGACGGTACAGAAGGGTAACAATACCGGGATTACTTTCCTAATGGAGCACATCTTTCCCCAGGCAATGGCAACTTAATCCAATTTATCTATCCTTATCCCTTTGGGAAACCCTTATATGCAGATAATTCATTCTTTTACACTCTAGAACCCTAAATAATTGCCCATAAATATCTTTCAACTTGACCCCAAAGCTTTAACTCTAAGACTGCAAAGACAGATACCTAATTGGTTACAATCGGGAACAGCATGAACAGAACACGTCCTAAGGTACTATTTGATTTGTTTGCTTAATTGTTTAACGCCGCACTCAGCAATATTCCAGCCATATGACGGCGGTCTGTAAATAATCGAGTCTGGGCCAGACTATCCAGTGACTGACATCATGAGCATCGATCTACGTAATTGGGATACGATGACATGTCATCGTACCTTGACAGCGTGGATTGCTGCTCATGCTATCACCCACCGGTTTGCATGGCATAGACACAATTATTAACAGTCAACCTTGTAAAAAAGTGTCCTGACAGCGTGACACGAGTTTCAGTGATCATTCTTGTAATCTGCATGAATATTTTGCCTTTTACGTCCAATGGCTTCTATTTCGCCAGATAATCGATAGACGTTGTTACGTGTTGGTTACCCTGCTTTTCAGTCATCATTAAGGAGATAAAACAAGGACTTGCCGGCTCGGAGTCAGTACATGATGTCAGAGTAGGGTATCCATGTTACACCATGGCATCTCAAACGGCTAGCTCTACAAAACAGGCAAACGGTGTCTTGGGTATCTTCTATGATCGATTTGTTTGTGACACGAATGTGATCTTGTCCCAGACATCGCTAACGTCAAGCCATAATTATTGGTCCCCAAGCCTTGGGAAAAGACCTAACATCGTGTTATAAGGTGTCTTTCTGGTTGATTGGACATCAGACTCTATGATTAGTCCTGACTGGGGCGCATTTGGCTTCCTTGATTGCCGTGCATCGCTCGTGCCAGTCCCAAGTGTTCCAGCAAAACGGTTGATTCTAATTGCATAGTGCAGCAACACTGATATCTTTGCCATCAAGTGTTTCGGAAAGCCTGAGAGACAATAGAGCAGAGTTTCAGTGAGTGAAGATATCCTTTGTTAGGTCTGTCACTAGCCGGGCTTGTGACAATCTGTGTTTGTTTGTTTGTTGTTTAACGCTCCCTCGGAGATATTCCAGCTTTATGACGGCGGTCTGTAGATAATCGAGTCAGGACCAGACGATCCAGTGATTGACACCATGAGCATCGATCTACGCAGTTGGGATACGGACTATTGCTGTTAACAAAAATTAACACAGGGGGTACACTATTTTGAATGAAAGATCGGTTAGCAATGACTATGATATCACAAGCCCCTATTGGCAACACAAGAGCTGTGTCACGACAAATGTACAGGCAACGTCAGCCATAGACTGAAGGGGGGCACGGGTGGCCCAGTCGTCTAAGGCGCCGCGATTCGCTGTGCAGAGTTGCGTCCCTTGGGCACGCCAGAAACCTATGATTGTGGGTTCGAATCCCGGTTCGCCCCGATTATGTTTCTAGGTTTGTCAGCACCATACCCGTGCTCGTGGGTTTCACCGAAGGGGTAAACGTCTGAGACCTGCATCACTTCGGGCTTTCCTCCCACATTAAGCTGACACGCCGCGATATAACTGGAATACTGTTAAAAGTGGCGTTAAACCAAACTCACTCACTCACTCACTCACTCACTCACTCACTCACTCACTCACTCACCATAGACTGAAGACATGAGCAATGATCCTCCCCATCGCGAAACAATACACGCAAAAAGCATTCAATCTTACCACGTGGACCGCCTCCGTGGTCTAGTGGACGGAGCGTCTGCCCTGACCGTGTCATACCAAAATAAGTTAATACATGGTACGAGTTGTTACCCTGTCTGACGCTCGGCACTAAAGGTATAAAACAAGGACTGGTCGGCTCGGATAGTATAGTGAGTGAGTGAGTGAGTGAGTGAGTTGGGTTTAACGCCGCTTTTAACAGTATTACAGTTATATCACGGCGTGTCAGCTTAATGTGGGAGGAAAGCCCGAAGTGATGCAGGTCTCAGACGTTTACCACTTCGGTGAAACCCACGAGCACGGGTATGGTGCTGACAAACCTAGAATCATAATCGGTGCGAATCGGGACTCGAACCCACAATCATAGGTTTCTTGCGTGCCCAAGGGACGCAATTCTAGATCTGCACAGCGGACCGCGGCGCCTTAGACGACTTGGCCACCCGTGCCCCCTCGGATAGTACGGATGTGGCTGATTTGGATAGCATGTTAAACTACGACATGGTATCTTTGTTGGCTAGCACTATAAAATCGGCTATAGACCAGACAATCACGGGCAGCCTCAATAAGTGAGTGAGTATAGATTTACGCCGCTTTTAGCAATATTCCAGCAATATCACAGCGAGGGACACCAGAAATGGGCTTCACACATTGTACCCATGTCGGGAATCGAACCCGGGTCTTCGGCGTGACGAACGAACGCTTTTACCACTAGGTTACCCGACCGCCCCAGCCACAATAATCTTAGTGAAGTAATCTTAGCTTGAACACGACGTTAGACCCCCATTTGGTATCTCGGTACAAACCCGACCTTAGTCCGGACTGTTACAAGCGCGCACATCCACACGCATGCACGCACGCACGCGCGCGTACATGCACTTTGCTATTTAAGTTTAACAATCCTAAACGCGACGTTAAACCTAATTTCACTTCACCTCACAATACAACCTGGTCCATCAAGTTACTCCTAATTCAGGTTTGTTTGTTTGTTTGTTTGTTTGTTTGTTGTTTAACGCCACACTCAGCAATATTCCATCTATATGACGAGGGTCTGTAAATAATCGAGTCTGGACCAGAAAATCCAGTGATTGATATCATGAGCATCGATCAACGCAATTGGGATCGATGACATGCATCAACCAAGTCAGCGAGCCTGACCACCCGATACCGTTAGTCGCCTCTTACGACAAGCATTGTCGCCTTTTACGGCAAGCATGGGTTGCTAAAGACCTATTCTATACGGGATCTTCACGGGTCCCTTCTTCAGGTACATTCCTCTTGTGATGGTGATGACGCAGCAAATATAACATCTCCCGAGGCAAGGGAATTAACTGACTGTGAAGGCCAGTTTCCACCCTCTCCGAACTAGGCTGAAATTCTGGAGTCCCATTTTGGCTGAAATGAAAATCGCTCAACGAACTAGACACCCCCATTTGTAGACAGCATGGATTTCAAGTGCAGATTTCGATATCTTCAGTACAGGATTTGCGACGCATGTGTCCGCCAACCGGGCGACGACAGATAGTTTCCAAATCTGTTCATGTTTTAAATCAAGGTGCGCCCATGATGTGAAGCATTTCCCGAGGTAAGGCCCGTTTTATTACAATATAGATCTTGATTATCGATCAGATCGTCTTGACTGAACGACGCCATTTTGATTGAAGCAAATGCAAGTGATGTGAGAGGTGGAACATGATTGGTCAATAGCTGGACACAGAAGGGACATAACTCGTAACGGCCACGTAGTTCGGCAAGGGCGGAAACGTGACTTTTGTAGTCAGTTAACATAATTGTTTGAGCGAATCTCGAACACGTCCAAGGCATGAAACCCAGACCACTGGGATTTCTGTACATGAGGCTGCACAAGATGTCAAAGGTATCTTGTAAAATATGAACAAAAGTTTCGCATTTCAACTTTTCAAATGGTTCGACACGCAAAATCCTGACAACAAGGTTACTTTCCCACTAACATCTTGTGAACTTTCTACAGAGAAGACCGCCTCCGTGGTCTTGTGGTAGAGCGTCCGCCCGGAGATCGGAAGGTCCGGGGTTCGATCCCCGGCCGCGTCATACCAAAAGACGTTAAAAGATGGTACTTGTTACCCTGTCTGGCGCTCGGCATTAAGGGGCTAAAACAAGGACTGGTCGGCTCGGTGTCAGTATACTGTGTCTGAGTGGGGTATTCATGTTAAACACCGGCATGGTATCTCAGTGGGCTAGCACTATAAATCGGCATCAGTCCGGACTAGTACAAGCCGCCACACAAACACACACACGTAGATGCATGTCGCTATATAAGTGCAATAATCTTGGACGCGACGTCAAACCCAATTTCACCTCACCTCTTGTAATTAGTGGTAAATGTTTAAGAAATATGCTGAAAATATACCCTGTGCCCCCACATCATATCAATTATGAAACATAAATAACAGTGAGTTGTGGGAAATGTTTGTGACAAGGATCCGACTCAACCACTCTACAGAGAGCGTACTGTCTGAAGCTTACGTAAAATACCTTCTTCGTGGTGACACGAAGTCTGTCTGAAATGCAACGGTTAGAAATGAATAAGATTTTTTTTCATTGCTGACACATATGGAATCACTTTAGGCGTTTATAACTTAGGACAAATATGTAAGCGTGTGAAAGGTGCTGACAGACCAAGAATAATAATAATCATTGAACGAGTACGAGATTCGAACTCTCGACCAGCACATCCAGTCATCCAGTAAGGGAGGCAAATCTACGCAGTCAAATGTGAAGGTGATCCTCGCGCCCACCCAGCAAATGGAATGCATGCCAATCTATAAAAGGAATTCGTGAACACGTGTGTGTGTGCAGTAACAAAACATTTACCGTTATCATCAGAATAATTCGGGGAGAAGCGTCAAGCATTCAGACTTTGTTTTGTTTATGTACAGGAAGAGACATGAAAGTCAGCTGTACTAATCACTGGATTGTATGGTTTGAAATCGGTTGGTCCCCATCGTATGGACTCTTTCTGGTTGCAGTTTCAGTCAACAAACATGGGTTTTTTATGGAAATTGTGAATGTGGTGAGTGCTTTCGATAAAGCACGATATGCTTAACCCTTTAATTTTGCGAACGCCTGTGTCATCACTGATTTTTAGTGATGAAGTCATATAATGTTCATCCTTAATTTGCCATTTACGTCCAGCGAAATCTGTTTGGTAGATAATCGAGACTGATTATTCTCTGGCGGTGATGTTTTGAATCATGTCACGACGTTTAAGCTTGATGTGGGTAGAGAGCCCGAAGCGATGAATTTCTTTGATGTTTACCATTTCAGTGAAACCTACAAGTACCGTTATGATGCTGGCAAACCTGACACCACGATAGACCCGTGAAGGTCTGGGTAGAATAGGTCTTCAGCAACCCATGCTTGCTTGTCGTAAAAGGCGACTAACGGGATCGGGTGGTCAGGCTCGCTGACTTGGTTGATGCATGTCATCGATCCCAATTGCGTGGATCGATGCTCATGATACCAATCACTTGAGTGTCTGGTCCAGACTCGATTATTTACAGACTGCCGTCATATAGCTGGAATATTGCTGAGTGCGGCGTTAAACAACAAACCAACCAACCAATGACACCACGATCAGTATAAAACTGGGACACGACCACACGTTTCTGGCACGCCTACGGGACGCAACTAATTTTTTAGACGCCTTGTGGCGTTGGATCTAACCCTGGCCCACTTGAGACACCCAGAGTTCTCCCCATGCTGGGATTCATACTAGGTGAGGCGGTGGGGTAGCGTAGAGGTAAAAGCGTTCGCCCGTCACCCCGAAAAACCGGGTTCGATTCTCCACACAAAGTAGGTTATCTCCCAGTTACCGTGCAGGCCAATGTGTGACTCCAGGGCCCACTTGCACAAAGCGATCTTAGCTCTAAGATGATCTAAACTCCTATACATTAACATAGGTTTACGATAGTCTTAGCGCTAAGATCGTTTTGTGCAAGTGGGCCCAGATGCTGAGAGCGCTCTTTGTAACCTCACGAAATCGCTCAACAGCATCCTGACACATGACATCCTTCAAGACGAAGTTCGATGGGTTTCGTAAGATAGTGAGAGACCTGATACTTACAGGAGGAAAACGACAAGTTGAGGAAACGCGTATCAGATCTAGAAATAAAAGCTGATATTCTGGAGGCTCAGTCCCTGCGCTTCAGGGGCGGTCGGGTAGCCCTTTGTTAAAGCGTTCGCTCGTCACGCCGAAGACCCGGGTTCGAATCCCAACATGGGTACAATGTGTGAAGCCCATTTCTGGTGTCCCCCGCCGTGATATTGCTGGAATATTGCTAAAAGCGGCGTAAAACCATACTCACTCATTCAATCACCCTGCGCTTCAGGTTGATTTTGACGGAAAGGGTGAAGCATGGAGTGAGACAGGGATACAAATGGAGGATTTTATGAGCGCCTCACTAAACGTAAACGCCGTCAGCGCAGCGAGCATTGAGCAGGCACACAAGATGCATGCACACAGATTGAGTGAGTGTGGTTTTACGCCGCATTTAGAAATATTCCAGCAATATCACGGCGGGGGACACCCGAAATGGATTCACACATCGTACCAATATGGGGAATCGAACCCGGGTATTCGGCGTGACGAGAGAACGCTTTAACCACTAGGCTGCCCGACCGCCCCCAGTGGGAACAGACCTGTGATTGACAAAGGTACCTTCTTTAAAAATAAATCTGAAATATTGGAGGCTGGAGTAATGAACAATTAAGAGTGTCTGGGGATTTCAACTGAGCGAGTGCCACAGATTAGATCGTAGTGAGTGAGTTGGGTTTCCAGTTATATCACGGCGTGTCAGCTTAATGTGGAAGGAAAGCTCGAAGTGATGCAGGTCTCAGACGTTTACCACTTCGGTGAAACCCACGAGCACGGGTATGGTGCTGACAAACCTAGAAACATAATCGGGGCGAACCGGGATTCGAACCGAGAATCATATGTTTCTGGTGTGCCCAAGGGACGCAACTCTGCACAGCGAATCGCGGCGCCTTAGACGACTGGGCCACCCGTGCCCCCTCCCCTATATGTGCTATGACAAGTTGATTACAGATGGTACGGCGTTCGAGTATGACCATGATGTCTCTGACCCTCGACAGGTTGGAAGACGTCGCAACTGGGCCACCTCAAGCCTTGTGACTGACGAGTACCCAGCTCAAGCAACTCAGTCATCAAGATAGGGGTGTGGCTTTGTTCCAACCGACACTAAATCTAGCGCCTCTGATTAAATAGTCGCAAACAGTAATTATACACAAACTGGTATGTAGGTGAACACCACCGTGAATTACGAAAACGGCTTCACACATGTATTACATTTGATACCCTGCTTCTGCACAAACGACCTTGGAATCGGCGCGTGAATGTGGTGGTACATGCATCATTATCTCATCTTACATTAAAATACTAGCTTCTGATTGGGCGAGGAGCAGGTAATATAGCCCGCTCATGTACCCCCGCTGATAAATCAATCGGAATACACCTTAGGTAACTTGTTTATCTCGCATAAGTATTGTTGAGCTGATCCGAATGCATTGTGTAAAGGGAAGTAACTTGGTTTTTTTTCTCATCTGCCAGCTGTCAAAATGGCCGAACTAAATCTTTTTACTCGATGAAACTTACGACATATATTCCGGGTCTGTGAATGAATGTCGGTGCGATAAATCCCTTGTCAACCGATCTCCAGGTTATCAAACTTGGTGTATAATGTATAAATGATAAAATCGAGCTGGATAACGGTGTAAGAATCTACATGGAAACGTCGCCATTTGCAATAAACCAGAATTTGTTATCCATAAAGCTGTACGTTACCTCAAGGAAACTCAAATCCGCCGTCCGCTTTGATTGTCAGAGATCAAGGGTATCGCATCCCGTCTAGCCCGTGATATCCGGGGTAGAATAGGTCTTCAGCAACCCATGCTTGCCGTAAAAGGTGACTATGCTTGTTGTAAGAGGCGACTAACGGGATCGGGTGGTCAGGCTCGCTGACTTGGTTGTGGCATGTCATCGATCCCAATTGCATGGATCGATGCTCGTGTTGTCAATGACTGGAATGTCAGGTCCAGACTCGATTATTTACAGACCGCCGTCACGTAGCTGGAATATTGCTGAGTGTGGCGTCATAACGGGTAATATGAATTATTGATACATGCGAGCCTAAAAATTTCGGGAGGCAACTCGCCTACTGTAGGGGAACACAAGTGACAGCAGGCTTATTGTACAAGGGTGTTTACGTACATAGAAATATTGTTCATTCTTCCCCGCCGGAAGTATAGCACGTTTGTCGACATGTTCGTTTATTTGAAATGTCAAGCCACGCACTTACCGAAACTAAACATACAAATCATGTTCGTGAAATGTTGATGCTATTCTTTTCCAGCAATAAGAGATACTTCAAAATCGTCTTGCTATTCTGTGACTTAGTCAGTTTTCGTAATGCAGATAACCCATGCAATTTGTTCATTTTGTTTTTAAAAGAGCCTAATATGTTAAGGGAAAATATATATCTCATTTCGCTAAAGTTAACCGGTCTTTATTTTGTAAGAATAAACTATTGCGCATTGAGCGAGTATCTCCTTTATCTATAGATGTAGTATAGAGCTTTATCCCGCCCTGACCTTGCAATGTTGTACATCGTATCTTATTCAAGCTGTATCACTGAGAGTGGGTGATTATCTCCCTTACCCGAACAGCTCTATTGCTCATTACCTTTGTAATGTATCGTATGTTATTCAGGCAGCCATCAAGAAAGGTTCCAGGGAGGAATTTAGGCCAAGCATGTAACGCGCATTCAATCGTTCAACTTCACACTGCTATTGCAACTTATTGTTCAGCACGATTAAATACCAGGCTTCTATGAAGTATGACTTTGTTCAATAAACAACATATGTAAAACAACGGGTTTGATATGAGAAATTTGTAATTGTCTTCATAATCACAAGTATGGTGCTTGCTGTGCTTAGTTGAGCACAGTACTATTACAAGTAGTTCATTGTATGTAATATATGATTCATACCGTTTCAAACGACGGTTTAAAGTTCTGCATTGTTTATTGCTTTGACAGTTTTTTTAACTTCCGGCAAAGATTATACACTCGTATATGTGCTTTGCTTCTGTTTACATAGGAAATCAGGAAAACAGGTTGGTCTGTAGTTTGCAATTAATGTCCTGAACAGATAATACGGTTGCATGATATATTCACGATGTTTGGGTTGAACAGAGTAACATTCTTCTAAACTTACTTCAAATCTAAACCGGAAGTAACTACAACATAAACCCAGTTAACCAAACGGAACAATACACAAGAGTGAGTGAGGTAGTTGGGTTTAACGCCGTCTTGAATGGTATTCCGTGTCAGCTTGATGTGGTAGGAAAGTCTGAAGTGACGCAGGTCTTAGACGTTCACCACTTTGGTGAAACCAACGAGCAAGGTTTTTGTGCTGACAACAAAATCGGGGCGAACCGAGATTCAAAAACACTGTCATAGGTTTCTGGCGTGCCCAAGGGACACAACTCTGCATAGCGAATTGCAGCCACTTAGGCGATTGGGCAAACCGTGCCCACGTACACAACTGTAAGAATCTATTATACAACAAAGATGTTTGAGATGAGATATGTAATGCGTAGCATTCCATGAAGAAGCAGTGGCGATATTACACTGTCACAAACTACAAAATATATACACAATACGTGACAATTATAATACACAGGTACATTCAGCTTACCAAGGGAGTACATGATAATAATTTTATTTCAAAACAAGTGTATTATAATGATATGGAAACAATATGAGAATTACCCAAAACTATGGTAGTTTTGTACATACAAGGAATTTGTAATTGTCGATATGAAGTATGGTGACTGGAAGTTGTTGGTAACTATTGGTAAAATTATTAAGAACTGTTCCTTTTAATAGAGTGTACCAAATTCTTTATCACGATTGAGGATTATTTGTGATTCTCTTTCTTGGTTGTATTTTATACAAGACAGCGCGTAATGTTGCTCATCTTCTGAGACATCACACGTTTCCAAGAGACGTTGTTCCAGTGGGTTTGGGGGGCACGGGTGGGCCAGTCGTCTAAGGCGCCGAGATTCGCTGTGCAGAGTTGCGTCCCTTGGGCACGCCAGAAACCTATGATTGTGGGTTCGAATCCCGGTTCGCCACGATTATGTTTCTAGGTTTGTCAGCACCATACCCGTTCTCGCGGGTTTCACAGAAGCGGTAAACGTCTGAGACCTGCATCACTTCGGGCTTTCCTCCCACACTAAGCTGACACGCCGCGATATAACTGGAAAACTGTTAAAAGCGGCGTTAAACCCAACTCACTCGCTCACTCCACTGGGGTTGGTGTTTTTGTATATCTACCAGTTTAAATTTTTAGTTTGTGATTACTTAAACGAAGATTTGAGAAATGTGACCTCTGACCTTTGTTTTTACAATTGTGTTTACTATGTAAAAAGTTTGTATTATTTAACCCAACCAACATTCTGACCAGAAATATTGATATTTGGTGCCAGATTTGTTGTGTTATTTAATCTGGACTTGTAATCAATTATATTTTTTTATTACTAGTACTAATAGTGGGTATATATCAAGTTCTGCTTGACAGGCCCAGTTTTTCTTGCCTGGGTTTTTCTTGTCCTGACCATTTAAAGACACCGTTTCTTTTATTGTGCGTTTCAAGGATAGCTACATTCATAACAACCAATTTGTACTCTACACCAATTCTTACCTCCCATAGCTTACACTTCCTTTGGGGCGGTCGGGTAGCCTAGTGGTTAAAGCGTTCGCTCGTCACGCCGAAGACCCGGGTTCGATTCCCGACATGGGTACAATGTGTGAAGCCCATTTGTGGTGTCCCCCGCCGTGATATTGCTGGAATATTGCTGAAAGCGGCGTAAAACTTCACTCACTCACTTACACTTCCTTTCTCCGAATATTACTCTACATGGTGGGGAACAATTGATGCTCTGCAGTAGTTTCTACTTGTATTAATTGTAGTGGGCGAGAGGAATGCTGGTGTAAGGGAGGTAACTCTGGTGCCTTGCTGTTCAGGAAGTGACTGCAACCAAGATGGCGCGTGTTTGGAATCAGTTGATTTACTCTATTACTCGTTTACTAAGTCTAATTCTACAGTGTTGTTTATAGATGAATACAACGCAGTCTGACATGACTAATTATTTCATGTTTTTGAGTGGAGGACCACCTTTATCAAGTACATGTGCACCTGTGTGGTAGATCAGATACTCCAACTCCAATTGCTTTTTGCCGCCAACGTAATGAAATGAGATGGGGTGGTCACTCATGCTACTGATGCCCTGAAATAAAAAGAGAAATATAAAAATGACTGCCGATCCTTCTCTAGATTGTAACCACGTGATCAAACAAGGTTTTGATGATTTTTTGCTGTCCCAGAATACTGGAATATTTCCAAACGCAGGCTGATACCTCTCTCTTTGGTAACTGTCCATGATTTGTTTGTTTTGTTTGTTTGTTGTTTAACGTCGCACTCAGCAATATTCCAGCTATATGACGGCGGTCTAGAAATAATCGAGTCTGGACCAGACAATCCAGTGATTGATATCATGAGCATCGATCAACGCAATTGGGATCGATGACATGCATCAACCAAGTCAGCGAGCCTGACCACCCGATCCCGTTAGTCGCCTTTTACGACAAGCATAGTCACCTTTTTACGGCAAGCATGGGTTGCTGGGTAACTGCCCATGAAGATTCCGGGTTAGAATTGGTCTTCAGCACCCCATACTTGTTTAACATGAATACCCCACTCAGACACAGTATACTGACTCCGAGCCGACCAGTCCTTGTTTTAGCCCCTTAATGCCGAGCGCCAGACAGGGTAACAACAAGTACCATCTTTTAGCGTCTTTTGGTATGACGCGGCCGGGTATCGAACCCCGGACCTTCCGCTCTCCGGGCGGACGCTCTACCACTAGACCACGGAGGCGGTCTCGACATGAAAAGAAGTAATGACCTTGGGAACTGTTCCAATTTGTATGTGTATTATGAGGGTAGAACGACTCAAATAATTACCTTTTTAGCTCCATTTGCGTCATAAGAGTAGTACCATTTTGGATAACCCCCATTAATGTGAGCTGATGGATTCAAACAGTGGAAACGACTCCTGCCTTTGGAATCAGTAGAGTTGCCAATGGGTACTCCAAGGGATTCCATACACTGACCGAAAGCAGCATCACCCGCGGTGCCAGTTTGACGACATATTTTGGGGTCGTGTCCTTGTTGACCAAACCTTCTCAGGGCCTCTTTACTGACGACCAATCCGGATCCGCCACTGGAGTATCCTTGTTTGATAATTGTCTTAAAGTGATGGCCGAAATATATGGGTTTGTTTGTATCGAATTGTGTCAGGAAGAGACGAAGGTTTTCTACAATGAGGTAAGTATCGTCATCAGCTTTAAAGAACCAATCACAGTCATCGAAGTGATGGTCATAGACATAGTGGTATCCACCGAGGGTCTTTTCGGTCAGATGATTTCGGCCTTCCAACACGTTAATTCCGACAGCTGGGAAAGTTGTGTTTGTTTCTGAGCTGATGAACACCACTCTGTCGCAGCGTTTACCCCACGTCATCTGGATATATCTCGATCTGCTTTCGAGGTTTTTTGGGTTTGTCATAATCCAGCAAGATATTCGAAGGGGAGGCGCCTCGTTTACATAATCTGAAATACAAGGAGATGAGGATATACGACTTGTAAGGGAAAGGATGGTACCCATGACGTGCACCATGATATGCATCATGTAAGATGAATGCGTGATAGCATATTAATGTATGCATAGAGAAAGAGAGGTTAAAGCGTTTGTGCGTCACGTCGAAGACCCGGGTTCGATTCCCGACATGGGTACAATGTGAAGCCCATTTGTGGTGGCCCCCGCCATGATATTGCCAGAATATTGCTAAAAGCGGCGTAAAACCATACTAAATCACTCACATGGATGAGAATTTTAGACTTTGTTCATTTCCATAATTGCGTGCTTGGTTTTTTGGTTTGGTTGATATGACGGCGGTCTGTAAATAATCGAGTCTGGACCAGACAATCCAGTGATTGATATCATGAGCATGGATCCACGCAATTAGGATCGATGACATGCTTCAACCAAATCAGTGATCCTGACTACCCGATCCTGATAGTCGACTTTTACGACAAGCATAGTCGCCTTTTACGGCAAGCATGGGTTGCTGAAGAACTATTCTACCCCGGAATCTTCACAGGTCTATTCTACCCCGGATCTTTTAAAGGTAAAAAAACAAGAAGGTCGCGTTGTCGACCGATATAAACTGTGAATGATTGATGGAGCGCACGTGTAGAATTAATCTAAGAAAACGCAGAAATGGCTAAACTACGTTTCAAACTTAAGTAATCTTTAGTTAGCTCCAATGGTTCTCAAAGAAAAGTACCAATGGTAGTGTGGGTTTTATTTTCTCCAAATTAAGACACATTATTTATCGTTGCTTCTATATGTATTATAAAAACAAAACGAGTTTTCACAGAGAGAAAATAAACTCTTGAACACGTCCCATTTAAATTCTGGAAACCCAATAGTCCAGAAACTCTACGGTGTTCGCCTAGTCACGGTCAAAGATATTTACAAAATTAAACATGCTTTTTTCATTGGAACATACCAAGAGAGGCATACGGATGGACCAGTCGTCTGAGGCGCCGCAATTCGCTGTGCAGAGTTGCGTCCCTTGGGCACGCCAGAAACCTATGATTGTGAGTTCGAATTTCGGTTCGGCCCGTTTATGTTTCTGGGTTTGTCAGCACCATACCCGTGCCCGTGGGTTTCACCGAAGTGGTAAACGTCTGAGACCTGCATCACTTCGGGCTTTCCTTCCACATTAAGCTGACACGCCGTGATATAACTGGAATACTGTTAAAATCGGCGTTAAACCAAACTCACTCACTCACTCACCCTTTACTCAAAACTCATGTTTTCGTTTCGCAAATACATCAATGTATTCCTTCAAGTATCAAGATGTAAGTCATTTTAACTAAATTCAACGATTTTATAGCGAAAGGCTTGGCACATGGGCGAGAATATTTTCTGGCCATTTTATGGCCTTTTAGAATTATTTCGTCCTGAACGCGAAAGTTTGGCCCATGGGCGAGAATATTTTCCTTTGCTCAACAGTTTTAGTTTCGCAAGTACATAAGGGTGTCTCTACAAGCATGACACGTGATTCAACTCATAAAGTATTTTAATGGAAAAACCGATTCGTCTTTCATTGCATAACGTATGGCTGAATATCTCACATGCTAACGACATCTCGAAATAATTATTTAATTATATGCGGTGTCGAACTGACCAATGGGAATTATGTTTGAAAGCGGCTGAGGAAAGCTTGAGTGAATGTTGTGGCACGAAAGCAACTTTTAAACGCATTGCTACTTTTGGTATGAAAAATGGGAACAGGTCAGAAAACAACAACTGCCTTCCTAAGTAGTATAGGTAATGGGGGTTCATATTCTCACTAGTACGTTGTATCTAATTACAGTGTCGGCCTTATTTACAGGTGATTTTACAATACCTGCTCTCGTTCATTTACAATCTGCCACACCAATCGTGAATAAACAGTAATGCAGGTGTTGCCGTAGGCAAATGCATAGCCTGTATATATATTTTTTTTGTGGGTACATATATTACATATTTTTGATATATGTGGATATTTTAGGCACAAAGACACAAAAAGTTTATGAAAGATGAATTGGCGCCTTGATATATTCAAAGAGAACGATTCTTGTATTTTCTCCGCGATCCTGATGTGTATCATCGTTTAATGGGTCATTCAATAAAAGTATGTTTGGAGGCGATATCAAAGGCGCCGCCCAATAGACACAGTGTCGTCCGTTTCACGTGAACTACCACCCCACCCTGTCAGTAAGAGTTATGTAATCGGTACACAAATATATTTGATGCGGTGTCGGTGTGGAAGGAGTTTGAATTACGTCCGCCACTGGCTACAGAAATCCTCAAAGTATAGTAACAATCAACAAGGCCAATGCCGTTCTAGTAACCTTGTGACGCACGTAACAACGGCTGTCAATCTGTCTGCCACAGCTACCATACCACCACCCCTGTCACAACTGGCGTATTACGGCTTATTCAAAATATCAATTGCGAAAAATTCGTTAACAGACTAACGTATTTCGTATACAGTCCTCTCATTTGATAAAAAAAAAAACCAGTAAGTACGTCAACTGGAAAATCAACTGGATGTTACATTCTCCATATCAGCTGGCGGTCCTGTTTGTGAAAATATGCACTAGACATAAGAATTAAAGACTAATAAAATCAATTTTAAGACCACATAGACCATAAAACCGAATAAAATATGTCTTGGTATCATCTCTTGTGTATTAGATGATGGTAATGACCTGAAATGTTATAATGTTAGATTAGGAAGGAGAAACATTAAAGTCTTTTGTAATACTTGGGAACATGAGCAATAAGATGTAGCAACATAAACATGCATGGAATGGAATAGGGAAAATGGTGAAAACAAATTGAAATAGATTTTAATTAAACATTATTGTACTAAGCAACAATAATGCAAAAGCGCTCCCAAAAATTGTTTTACCGTATTTTGTCTGTTGTAGACTGATGACTAGCTAGTAATTGTCATGCTTTACGCATGGTTCCATACACAAATTCAGATATACCACCGGGTATTGTGTGTATGCCCTCTCCTCTGAAAAATGCATCACTGACGTTTTTGCATTGTTATAAATAAAGTAATTAATAAAAATCGGTAATTTGGTGTGTCCTCGACAGATATGATTTTCAGTTTTTGACACCTTTGATTGATACGGATTCCGTACATGTTGTCACTGTCTCTAATGTATCTGCTAGTTAGAAATTTCAAATGTCATGTTATAGCACTATTCCTTGAAGAAGGCAGTTTCTTTTATCGGGTATAGATTGTTGATTCGTCTAGTCACGGAGTCATTTTTACTTGATCGAATGATTTCTACGAAACATTCCGGCAGAGAGTTTTTTTTGTATTTTATTATATACATGTATTGTTAATTGTAGAAGATACTAACATCACTATATCTCAGAACGCAAAACTGATAACATTCAAACATGTAATTAGTACACAGTGAATTGTTACATATAATTTCCTGCATATTCCTTTTTGAACAAAAAGCCTATATGTATACTGTAATCGGTGTCCTATGTTAAAAGGGTATTTTTGCAGTCAGCCATAGTCATCTTCTCGAGGCAAGAGAGTTAACTGACTTTAATTCCTGGGCTCGATCGTAGCGCCACCAGTGGCTACTACGAGTTATGTCCTTTCTATGCTTCTTCTATTGACCAATCAGATTCAACCTCGCGTATCACTTGCATTTGCTTCAAACAAAATGGCGGCGCCCACTCAAGACGATCTGATCGATAATCAAGACCTATATTGGAATAAAACGAGTCTTACATCGCGAAATGCATCAAATCACGTGAGCACCTTGATTAAAAGCATGAAAATATTTAGAAAATATATGTTGACAACGACATATTAGCGGTGCACATTCTCTGCAAATCCTGCAGTCGACCGAAATCTGCATGACACTTTACGAACCGGATTTCGATTTCAGTGCGCGATTTTGATTGGACTATGCATAGACTCGTTAGTCCAGCCAAAATGTAACTCCATAATACCAGCCTAGTTCGGCAAGGGTGAAAACTGGACTTTTATAGTCAGTTAACTCAATGGCCTCGGGAAGATGGTCATAGTAAATGGAGAGACAATATTCATGGTGATTAATTATAGTCTGTTGCAGAATATGCGGTATAAGTGTAGTGATTTATACATATACACATTACACATATACAGATGAAATACACGATAAGATAACGTACAAATCAAATAAAGATACGGTTTCTATTGAACATAATTGTATGAGTATGATTATGGATTTAATTAACATGTTTTTTAATGATTACGGTCTACATACGTCTTCAAACAAGTTTACAGGCCAACACGGAAGATTAATACAATAAAATACACTTGCCATGTTACTGACAATCCCTTCCTTAATGTAAATCAATATTAACATGTCAAACATATGTTTCGACATGTGTTACTGACACCAAAGTCAATAGCAAAGATTTATGATATTGAATACGTTGATGCCTGTCGCATGTGTGTATTGGATTTTAAAACAAATTACTCGTTTTCAAAGGTAGAAAACGTGAAGCGAGTGGGGAAAAATTAAACGTCGCGTCGGCATTATTTCAGCCATATAGCGACGAGACCAAGTTAATATGTTTCCAATTTAGTCATTTATGCAAAGTTATATTTCAAAACAATTGATGAAACATATTTGAGCTTAGCAATATCATGTATACATTTTTAAAACACGGGCTATCGGCCACAAGTAACCAATTGAAAGCGAGGCCAGCTCGCTGGGGATCATGGGGACTTCATACTCCCGCATGATACACGGGCCAGTAGGACTTACGTCATCACTTTAGCTACTGGTGGTTGTGCGTAATATTAGCCAATAATAAAAAAATACTCAGCAATCAGTTGGCTTTAAAACACTGGTTGATGATAGTTATATCGATTATGATAGGATTACGTGTCACATAGGGGGACAATAATGTTGGTTTGGTTTGCTGTTTAACCCCGCACTTCGCATTATTATAGCTATATGACGGCGGACAGTAAGTATGATGCGAGGCTGACCACCCGATACCGTTAGTCGCCTCTTACGACAAGCACAGTCGCCTTTTACGACAAGCATGGGTTACTGAAGACCTATTCTACCCCGGATCTTCACGGGTCGTATATATAGCAAACATCAGATGGACACCACCCAACTAGGTAACATATCTTAGGGTTTGCTCTTTTGATATGGATTTGAAGTCGTATCTTTTTCATAAGAGGTGGGAGATGAAAAATCGTTCATTAATGTATTCAAACAAAGTTTGAACGATCGCTTTTTACAGGATTGTCAAGGTATACTTGATGCATAAAAACATTAGAATTGTATTCTTCTTTTAAACCTTTGCTTGAGTGTGAATTATACTTGGTCAATATAAATCACCTGAGGGAGTAGAGTGAATTTTATATCGGAGTGGCTTTATTTCAGTCCGAATACAGAAATTCCCCTGAGGTCAATGAGATGTAAAAGATTTCGAAGTCATGTTGGTTAGTTAGTTTGTTGGTTAACGCCGCACTCAGCAATATTCCAGCAATATGACGGCGGTCTGTAAATAATCGAGTCTAGACCAGCCAATCTAGTGATTGATATTATGAGCATTGATCCTCGCAATTGGGTTCGAAGACATGCATCAACCAAGTCAGCGAGCCTGACCACCCGATCCCGTTAGTCGCCTCTTACGACAAGCATGGTCACCTTTTACGGCAAGCATGGGTTACTGAAGACCTAGTGAGATTGATATTCACATCTAATAAGAAGCATGTCATATCTTAAATATCAAAATACATTTACACTGTATTCCATTCTAGAGGAGACGTGTACAAGCTTTATTTCCCTCAGTATCAAAATTATATAATTTATCCAGGTTAAATTTGTCACTAATCATTATCTCTTTTTATGAATCATCATTTATGTCACCAATTTTCACTATACTTCATAATAATCAAATTGTGGCTTGAACAGCCCACGTAGTTGTTGTCTCCAGGTACATATTGGGACCTGGCACATACAATCACTGCAATTGATGGCCAGGCACGTAACATGACTGTCCTCTACATGTGCTTGGAGCCCAGCACATGGCATATTTCAATATTCCAAATTTGTTCCCCAAATTAAGTAAGCTATCCTAAAAAGCCCCACCTAGGTTGCCACACCTTTTCGGACATACCCTTTTCGACCAAACACCAAATGTCCTGTCGGGCCCGTGCGCGAAATACGCATATGTCGGAAAAGCGCACGTTAAATTCCTAATTTAAGTAAGTAGTCCAGCACACATCATGCCGGACCACCAAGAAGCCATTTCGTCATCTAATTTGTCACACCTACAGGACTCTTCTTCACACCTAATAAACAATCAGCTCAGTGCACGAAAAGATTTGTTGTTCCTGTGACAAATAATCATTTTTGGGGGATAAAATATCTACAACGCCTTACCAATGTCAAATATGTATAACATACGTGCATGCACGTCGCTATATAAGTGCAATAATCTTGGACACGACACCTCGCCTCACCTCAAATATGTATATTGCCTGAATATATATGCACTAAAGTTCGCATGGCTCGAAAGCAAATTAACTTGATTTGACTTGACTATTTCAGTTACCAACAAGTCGCATAAATTTGTCAGGAAATTGTGACAAATAGACCACGGCGGCCGCCGTGCAGTGAAACATATCCTTACCATCGTTTGCCATAGCACCATCTGCACGCGACCTTTCGTGTTTCCATCCGGCAATCTGACCTTCAACGCGCGTTTTGAAATTTCGGTCAATCTCTAGAAAACGCAGCAAACAGCAGATAAGTATGAGTCCTAAAACCAGCGTCTTGAAATGCTTCTTGATGACTGCAAAACACATCATCCTACACATTTGTCTAGTTGGTCCGCCCAGCCTGGTATATGTTCGTCTATCTGGTCAAGATGGTCCGCACAGCTGAAATTACTGTCTATGTGATCAAACCAGTCCGCACAGCGTCGAATAAATATGTCTCTCTGATCAGGGCAGTACACACAATGTTGAGTAAGTTTGATCGGGACGAGTCTGAAGCTTAGTATAACTTAAAATCGATGTCAACAGATGTTGGGAATGTTTTCAGCAAAGACCCAAAACAACTGAATACCGTTAGGATCAAATATATTACATTTTAGGCTACGCCGATAATGTTCGTTCGTTTGTTGTTTAACGCCGCACTCAGCAATATTCCAGCTATATGACGGCGGTCTTTGAAATAATCGAGTCTGGGTCAGACAATCCAGTGATGGACATCATGAGCATCGATCCACGCAATTCGGACACGATGACATGCATCAACCAAGTCATCGAGTCTGACCACCTGATCCCGTTAGTCGCCTCTTACGACAAGCACAGCCGCCTTTATTTCAAGCATGGGTTGCCGAAGACCTATTCTACCCCGGATCTTCCCGGGTCGCCCATAATGTAGACAGATGCTGTACGTGCCAGTATAAGTATTATAGTATATTGTTGTTTATTCCATATGTGTTAAGATAAGCATGGCAGTTCATTAGGTATAACATTTTGTGAATATGTACTTAATGTCCACCGGCCCGTGAAGATCCGGGGTATAATAGGTCTTCAGCAACCTATGACAATCCAGTAATTGACATCATGAGCATCGATCCACGCAATTCGGACCGATGACATGCATCAACCAAGTCAGCGAATCTGACCACCCGATCCCGTTAATCGCCTTTTACGATAAGCATAGCCGCCTTTTACGGCAAGCAGGGTTTGCTGAAGACCTATAATCCGGAATTTCACGGATCAGAGCATCATTTGCAGTTACTGTATTTAAGAATTTATTGATGTGTCACGCGTACTGTTGCCTCTTACGACAAGTATAGTCGCTTTTTACGGCAAGCAGGGGTTGCTGAAGACCTATTCTACCCCGGATCTTCACGGGTCCGGTACAAGGATTATACAGCTGTGTTCTTATGTTACTCCTTCGCATCAGTAAATCAAACAGATATTAATATTGTGAATCTTAAAGTATCTCAATGAAACGATGGATATTGCTAACGTAGAAATTAATGATTATGATGTTACGTGTATTACAGAAGCATGGTAACACCCTGGTATGTTAGATAAATAATTTTTTTAACCAGGCCTTTAGACTAACGTCTAGTCTCTGAAATGAAAATTTTACAGAAAAAAAACAGTTGCAAAGTCAAAGTAATAAAATATAATAATAAGGAGCCCAGATACTTTCTTCATTTTCAGACCTGCAGTAATCTAGACTTGCCAAACATAATAGACTTGCGTGGTCTGTATTGGATATATTTGTTTCAGGGTCTGTAGGACAGACTACATGGACTTGACATTTCAGTACAGTGCGTTATTTGTTTATGGTGATGTTTAAACTGCCGATTGTGCCGCTGTGAAATACGGGCATAGGTGCTGTCTGTGTGTATTGTACAGAAACTTGGTTACACTGAAACATACGGTCAATATCAAACAGAGCAATATCGTCGTCATCATCATCATCATCATCATCATCATCATCATCATCATCATCATCATCATCGGGGAAACGGCCATGGCACACGCTTTAGACGTAACGGGTAAAGGTACAGTGACGACTGGAGTCTCGCAGGATGCTGGCTGTCTAGGCTTAGATCATCATCATCATCATCATCATCATCATCATCATCATCATCATCATCATGTCTAGGCCTAGATCATCATCATCATCATCATCATCATCATCATCGCGTAACGTCCATAGCACACGCTTTAGACGTACCGGCTAAAGGTACAGTGACGACTGGAGTCTCCCAGGATGCCGGCTGTCTAGGACCAGATAGTGGTGGCCGGAGCAGGCAATGCAGGGCATGTGATAATGGAGGGCATCGACTGTGGGACAGGGGGAACTGAGTCCTTTGTTATTGTGGCAGTCAGGGTGCGTCCCGAAATATCGAGATTATTAATGACCGAAGTTATCTGAGTGTGTCCTAATAAAGTAAAAGCAGACCATTCCGGCGATAACAAATACTCTTACACTAATGTCAAAAAATGCAATGCTCATCAGCTGCAGTAAGTCAATTTGCTCGTGAACGTGACAAGAGACTGGGCTATCGTTTGTACGGACAGCGGAAATAAACTTAATCTATTGATTACCCGTGATCTATGAAGACTGCGATGTTACAAGGGGCGAATGTTAATTAATTTCTTCAACCTATGCAAACAGACAAAACGAACGGCGGAAGCTGAGGATGCCGTTATTTGGAAAAAATCCTCAAGATTATTGTTTGATAAAACGTTTTTATTTAACGTTTTCTCGCAGAGAAAGCATGTTCGGGTGTCTGATTGAGTTGATGATAAGGTGACTGAAATTGATTTGGACCCCATTTCTGTTTTTTTATAGATTGATATTTAATCATGTCATGTAATAATGTTATGTCAATAGACCTTTAATATTAAAAGTAAACTTTGGATTTATTTGAGACCGTACATAAAACCTCATTTTGTCAATGCATGGTTATTGTATACCATCGACTATCGAATGACAGCTATACAAGAAGATAAAGTCATCAAAATCTCATCATACCACAAACGTTTTTTGAGTACAATTGGCATTATGACAGATGGCTAAAACTTAAACTGAATCTCTCATTTGAACCTTAGTCCAACTTGTAAAACGTAAAGTAAAAAAACACCACCTCAACAGCAAAAGCCTGATACCAAAAATAAGAAACAGTCTTTGAGTTATGCTCTGGAAACGATACTACCCTCGTTTGAAGTCCACCATGTAGCCATGGAAGCGCATTGTTTTAAGTTCATGAAAAGCACACGGAAGCAGCGTATGCCTAACGTATAAACAACGTTGCATGTGAAATATTGAATAGTTTATGAGTAATATTCCAGGCACTATGTTTCTACATTTCTACTTTTGTTTGGCTGGGTATAATAAAACCAATTCATTAAGGTACAGTAAAGTACGGTTATAACGAACTCAAAGGGACTACTAATTTTAGTTCGTTATAACCGTAGTTCGTTATAAGCATATATACAGCATAACTACAGCAAAGAGTCGGGACCAAAAAGTAAGTTCGTTTTATCCGTCAGTTCGTTATAAGCGTGTTCGTTATAACCGTAGTTGACTGTAAATGTGTTTGTATGATTATGCACTTGTTATTTCTGTAACAATGAAGTTCAGTTCACATCCTCAAAACACAAACGACCTGGTTTTTTCAGGCTAAAGTACATATAATACAACAATTACCAGACCATTGTCATCCATGGTTTATCACAGGTATAATTAGTGGTGGATGCAAATGCAAAATTAATTAAGTCAATAACGTTCACCTCTGCCCCTGAGTGTTAGGGATAAACACTAATCGGTGTCTGGGGTAGGAACATCATACTTTGTTCAAAGGATTAACCGATCAAGATTGCTTATTGTAATCTAAATCAAAGAAATTGTTAAAGAACCTTGGGCGTCATGAACATAAAGTAGTAGTAGTAGTAGTAGTAGTAGTAGTAGTAGTAGTAGTAGTAGTAGTAGTAGTAGTAGTAAGACAAGTTCTATGGATGAACAACATCTTTATTACAATTAGTGCGACGTTTCGGTGTAGATCCAAACACCTTTATCAAGCAAGTAATGTTAGGATCTACACCGAGACGTCGCACTAATTGTAATAAAGAAGTTGTTAATCCATAGAACTTGTCTTACTTCATCACACCAACTTCTAAATGCCACTGAAAGAAGTCATGAACATAGTCACGTGTGCTGTGTCAGCTTACCAATGGAGACACCTATGTGAAACACCTGAAACAAACTTACATGATCATTTGAGAGACGAACACGAGTTACAATATTCCAATATTAATATATATAACATATATAAATGGATGTTACAAAGACGCGTGACATCGAACAAGTTTAATCTTTGTTCAGCTTCATTTATGTGGATATTGATGGATACATTCCTCGAGCACGGCATCTGCTAAATATTCTACATATAACTTAAGTCGGTTGTAAATATATTTTCATCAACGATTGTTCTATACGTAATACATATCTCTCAATAGCAGTCAGTTGTACCAAAGTGCTACGCTTATATGGTGATAGTTATTTTAAATAAACATAGTAAAAGCTGCACCTCAACTTACTCAATATTGGAATATTTAATTTCTGAACAAAAATAGTTTCAGATACAATTCATCCAATTGCATCAAATTCTTTGTAGTTATAGTATTGGGTATTCTTTATCCGAATCCCCGTAGATTTAGTAGAGAATGTGCGTACGGCAGATTGCTTTTCCGGCTTAGTTTACGAGAAAATACACACGGTAATCTATATTTCTGCGAATAAATAATAGCAACCAAACATTTCCCTTTTCATCAGAACTCTCTGCTAAAAGCAGAGTCGAGCAGCATACACAATTTAAATGGGAAATCTTCATGTCAAGACTGACCCGTGAAGATCCGGGGATAGGTCCGGTCTTCAGCAACCCATGCTTGTCACAAAAGGCGACCATGTTTGTCGTAAAAGGCGAGTAACGGGATCGGTTTGTCAGGCTCGCTGACTTGGTTGATGCATGCCATCGATCCCAAATGCGTGGATCGATGCTCATGATGTCAGTCAGGGTATTGCCTGTCGCAGACTCAATTATTTACAGACCGCCGTCATATAGCTGGAATATTGCTGAATGCGGCGTCAAACAACAAACACAACATTCACTGCTGGGTGGACAGAGGCATATTTCGAACAAAATCTCTTGCCTGAGGATACACCACATGTGCTGCAGCGCTGCAAACGTTTTTCGTCACACAAATTTAGGTACAAATATTTCCGGTTAAAACAGGACACCTACCAAATACAGTCAAAAGGAACGCTTGGCTCAGTTACTTACGTGTAGTATTACCTCAGTCTGCATTTAGTTACTGCTTTGCCTGGCCCATGTTATTCACCTAGAATAGTGGGGGTTAGGCAACATTTGTTCCTTTATTGTTTGAAGCTGAGGTAAAAGTCGTCGTGCTTGTGTTCCCGACTGTGTCGTTATTCTTCTGTATTTGCAATGTCTTTGAGGAGCAGGATGACCCTGAATGTCGTTCCATCAGATGTGCAACTAGATCAGAGTTTGCCAAAAGACACCCTTTTAGACACGCCGTTAGTTCGACTTCCGTCGCTTTGTAAAGTTTCTGTTCAGTGCAAATTGTTTATTAATACGTCGGCGTCCAAATGCCCTTTACCAAAAACCTTTACATGTCGTTATCTGAACTACAAAAACACAGACAAGGATATAAAAAAATATCAATACTAACATTACAGGTGAACGATCATTAAATTCTAGCCTCACAGAGACTCATGACTATTCATGATTCTTCATAATCATTTCGAGACACACAATTTTACTTTTTTTAAATTTCCAATTGAGCCTATGTCTTTGCGGAGATGATTCATCTGACATTATGGGGAAATATCGACTAATTGTTAAGTCCTTGACATTACGGGATGAGGTGAAATGGGGTTTAACGTCGCTATATTATTGCACTTATATAGCGACGTGCATGTACGTGTATGCATGTGGCTGCTTGTACTAGTCCGGACTGATGCCGATTTATAGTGCTAGCACACTGAGATACAATGTCGCAGTTTAACATGAATACCCCACTCAGATACAGTATACTGACTCCGAGCCGACCAATCGTTGTTTTAGCCCTTTAATGCCGAGCGCCAAACAGGGTAACAACAAGTACCATCTTTTAACGCCTTTTTTGGTATGACGCGTCCGGGGATCAAACCCGGACCTTCCGCTCTCCGGGCGGACGCTGTACCATTAGACCACGGAGGCGGTCCCTTAACATTACGATTCCCGAGAGAATAACAATACAATGAGAGTCCAATTCCCTAATTTGACTTGTACCATGTGTTTTTCGTGTTTTCCAGGTGAAAAACAATTGGTTTGCCTTTGCATGTGTTTGTGACGGTTGCCACCGTCGGGGCAGGATACGCTCACGTTTTCGCGACCACCTGGTATCATCACTATTTGATAGTGATTCATAAACACATGCTCATGACATCGACGGAATCGTACAATCGATATTTCTGTATGGAAAGGGTTATTATTATCATTATTGTTATTATTATGTACAGATTAATATGAAAATATGCAGCAAAGAAGGTTTGGGTGATCCTGGCACAGTCAGGCTGGTGAGGCACATCATCAGCTCAGCGCCCTTGCCCCCTTTACACGTAGCCCACGTAAAACATTCCGAGCATTGTCCTTTCCTCGTTATTTTGACTAAAATACTCAACATTCTCATTGCTATATTTGATGAGAAACACGCGTGACAGCTTCCAGCAGTTGCGACGTGTTGGATAAACAGTCCGCGAAATCGCACATTTATAGAACGGCAAATTTAGGCAATAAACGGAAAACCGGTGGTAAGAATGAGTCCAAGAACAGATGTTTCTCGTCCAATACCCATATACTGAAAAAGCGACGTTTTCGTGCCTCCATTGTCAATTTGAATCCTCTTCTATACTGCCAATTGCTGCCTGATGTTTTCAAACAAAACCATTGTCTGCATATTATCCGCATAAACTTGGTATTTACAACCAATAACAAATTGAAAATTTCTTGAAAATATAATCATTTATTCGTATGGAGATGTAATAAATATGCTGGTTATCTTCAGGTTGTTCATCTTCCATAAATTGCTTCATTATTGTAGATATGGAATCCTGGCTTGTAGTGGTTCCTTGCATCATGAGTGAGTGAGTGAGTTTGGTTTAACGCCGCTTTTAGAAATATTCCAGCAATATCGATCACGGCGGGGGACACCAGAAATGGGCTTCACACAATGTACCCATGTCGGGAATCGAACCCGGGTCTTCGGCGTGACAAGCGAACGCTTTAACCAGTAGGCTACCCAGTCGCCGCCCCCCCCCCCCCCCCCCCCCCCCTCTTGCATCGTGAGCTGTTTCTAAAAGGCGTCTTCACATCGGATGGTCAGGCTCTGTGACTTGATGATAGCGTGCAACTTTATTCACAGGCCGCCATCAGATAGCTGGAATATTTGTGAGTGTGGCGTTAAACAACAAACAAACACTTTTGCCACTTTTATCAACGAGTGTTGATATATTTGATATCCAAAGACACGATTTTATTCATCATCCAACATCATTCTTCCAACGGGTTCTGTTCGTAGACAGTAATAACCAGTGTCTAAGTGTAAAAAAGTACTGCTAACAGCTTCAGTAGCAGAGCCATTAGTGATGTCATTGCAGCGATATCTACAGTGTAAATATCGCTTGATCTCATCCAAGCGATATCTCCCGTGGGAGCCAGTTTGGGATGATAAATAGAGATTATTATATGAGCATTTGTGTCACACTGATTTTACGAAATGAGTGTCAGAACAAAAACAACGAACGAAAACAAAATTGAAATCTATTCTTAAATACAATTTCTGTATTCATCTGTTATGTTTCTTGATGGAGGGGCGGTCGGGTAGCCTAGTGGTTAAAGCGTTCGCTCGTCACGTCGAAGACCCGGGTTCGATTCCCGACATGGGTACAATGTGTGAAGCCCATTTGTGGTGTCCCCCGCCGTGATATTGCTGGAATATTGCTAAAAGCGGAGTAAAACCATACTCACTCACTCACTCACTCTTGATGGAATAGCTGTACATATTTGCTTGAACAGCTGTACATATTTCTAGTTTTAAACAACTAACATTGTTAACCTGCAAAAAACATTTTAAGCATGCGTTGAAATGGAACTACGTTGTTGGAGATGAGAATTTGTTTGCCGAGAGTACATGATTTTATGGCGGAAATTATCCTTCTAATGTGTGTATTATACTTACCATACACTTTATACTGTCAGTAATTATTAAACACAATTATCACATGTGCCAGTGTTGGAAAATCGGTCGTGAACAAAATGTGTAATCGATACTCTTCACAAAAAGAAACGCACTAAGGACATTTTTGGCCATAAAATCAAAAGTAGCGGACCAAGAGGTGACAAATGAAGAGGTTTAATGTGTTATAGTGTCAGTGACATATTTCCCGGATCAAATGATTACAAAAAGGACATACAAACTATAAGTCGGGAAAACACGAACGATTCGGAAAAACGCACCCAGTGCATTAACAAAAGGGCCATAGATAAGGACGCAATGCACGTGCAGTATCACTATAAACTGTATTAAAGTGCAGGGTTTTTGACTGCCTGGCCTCTGCGTCAATTGAACAGTGACAGTTCAACAACATGCAAGATTAACAGAAGTGCAGGCAGGGGAATCCCGATCAGCTGTAGCCAGGGTTTTCAATGTAGCGCCCAGCGCCATCACAAGGCTATAGGATCGGTTTCAACAGCATAAGTCAACACGTGATCGGCCAAGGTCGGGACGACCAAGACTATCCATCCAAGATCGCTTCATCCGACTGCGCCACCTACGTGAAAGGACGACCACAGCCACCCCAACCGCACCCCAAATACCAGGACTGCGCAGAATCTCCGACCAGACCGTACGAAACCGTTTAAGAGCAGCAGGTCTACGAGCAAGACGTCCTGTTCGATGTGTCATATTGAGTCGACAACATCGACAGGTTTGGTGGGGGTAGCGTTATGATGTTGGCGGCTATCTCTCATCATGACAGGACAGGTTTGGTCTATATCCAGGGCAATCTTACGATACATCAACGAAATTCTCCTCCCACACGTCCTCCCAATTGAACCAACGCTCGACCGCATACAGCACGGATCACAAGAGCCTGTCTACACAACAACAACGTTGATGTTCTCCCCTGGCCCTCCAGACCCCCGATTTGATCCCTGTGGGATGATTTAGATAGACGGCTACGCTGACGTCAACCACAAGCCCAGACGTTGCAGCAGTTGGTTTTTGCGTTGCAGGCCAGGTGGGTTACCATTCCCCAGGAAGTGATTCGCATATTCGTCTCTTCCATGCGTCAGACCTCTATCGATTCCAAGGGGGACATACGCGTTATTAATGGTAGCTGACCTTCACCTTGGTCTTTTCCTATGTACCTATAACTGGGATGACTACAATCACCAAGTGTTCTCTCCACAACATTTTGGCTCAATACCTTGTACGGTGCCTCGTATAAATGTATAAATGTATTCATGTAGAAAACACATCTTCTGTCAAGGGACCTTGATTAATGTCAGTTCTATCATGTCACCGATGTTTTAGATGAATTTTCCAACCTCACACAAATCTGGCTTTGCGTTTCTTTTTTTTAAAGAGTATACATAATTTTGAAATACATGTCATCTTACATGTTGTGGCCAGATTCGATATGGTGACTCAAAGTGCGAGCTCGATACTATGTGACGTGACGAACAAATCACTTCACATAAAATATATGACGTCCGGTATTTCTATTGGTTGGCTCGTCACCTCATTCTCGTCAGTCAGCACAACTATTCACTTATACATCATATTCGGCAAAAGCTTATGTCCAGATGACGCTACCATGGAAACCATGTCTTAAGAGATGTATATTTAATTCATGTTCCTTTCGTTTAACATCTTATTTTATGATGAAACCAAGACACGCAAGATATCAATCACACCTACCCCCATCCGACATTATTTCCAGCAACTAATTACATTTTTCCCAATTATCAAAAATTCTTGGCAAAGTAATTATGACACGCCGCAGTTTTTGCACACCCACTCCGTTTCAGCTACAGATAAAGTTACGATTAATCTGCGTTATGGTGTAATCTCATTAACCGTGTTTCTGAAACAGGCTGGCAACGAGGGAGTGCTGATTTTTTAAGTAATTAAGATGTCCAAACTATAAAACCTCCTGTGAGAACATTAGCAGCATGTCAGTAAAGCCAAGTGAAAGAATCCCTTGAGTTCGTGTGAACAATCTGGTCCTTTGCGTGTTAATTCATGACTGTTTCCCGGCCACATACTGGTGTTGAGATATAAAGACCTGACACCGAGATTAGGGAGTGACCGTGCAAAGAGAGCTAACTGATGGCTAACATTGCGGGGTCCTTCTGACTTGATCTCTGCTAATCAGTGTCGGCTTGTTGACCACACACGTAACTGTACTATCAGAAAGATGTTCATTTGCCGTGAAGAAGACCTTGATTAATGTCATGGCACCGATGTTTTAAGCATGGGTTAATTGAGCAATATTGCGAGCTGACATGTGAATGCTCCATAACATTCCGTGTCATTAGGGGCGGTCGGGTAGCCCAGGGGTTAAAGCGTTCGCTTGTTACGCCGAAGCCGGGTTTGAATCCCTATATGGGCACAATGAGTGAAGCCCATTTCTGACGTCCTCTGCAGTGATATTGCTGGAATACTTCTAAAAGCGGAGTAAAAACAATACTCACTTTATCACTCCTTGTCAATAGCTCCATAAACACATAATCTGTTCTTAATAGGCGTTTACTCCCAAATTCAAACAATCTGTAAAGTTTCACAAATTCATTCGTGGACTATCTACTAGTATCTTCATGAATAACATCTTAAACCTTAGACTTAGCTATATGAAAAGTACGTCTCAAGAACGCTTGTTTTGTGAGTTTTGTTTATCATTATCAATAAATGTACAATTTCAAGTGAATCCATGGCATTGATCTTTTATCCGCGATGACCAATCTAGACAAGAAAGGCCCATGTGTCTCGCGAACCCCCATTGTGCCTAACAAAGTACTCGCTGTTAACACTATATGTACCTCTGTCTGGTGTCTCGCGAACACTCTCTGTCAACACTGTATGTAACACTTTCTCGTACAAACCAGTTGTCATGACTATAGCTAACACTGTCTCGCGAGCCTCTCTGTCAACACTGTATGTAACATCTTCTCGTACAAACCAGTTGTCATGACTGTATCTGACAATGTCTCGCAAACACTCTCTGCCAACACTGTATGTAAAACCTTCTCGTACAAACCAGTTATCATGACTATCTGACACTGTCTCTCGAACACTCTCTGTCTACACTGTATGTAACACTTTCTCGTACAAACCAGTTGTCATGACTGTATCTGACACTGTCTCGCGAACACTCTCTGCCAACACTGTATGTAACACCTTCTCGTACAAACCAGTTATCATGACTATCTGACACTGTCTCGCGAACACTCTCTGTCAACACTGTATGTAACACCTTCTCGTACAAACCAGTTGTCATCACTGTATCTAACACTGTCTCGCGAACTCTCTCTGCCAACACTGTATGTAACATCTTCTCGTACAAACCAGTTGTCATGACTGTATCTGACACTGTCTCGCGAACACTCTCTGCCAACACTGTATGTAACACCTTCTCGTACAAACCAGTTATCATGACTATCTGACACTGTCTCGCGAACACTCTCTGTCTACACTGTATGTAACACCTTCTCGTACAAACCAGTTGTCATGACTGTATCTAACACTGTCTCGCGAACACTCTCTGCCAACACTGTATGTAACATCTTCTCGTACAAACCAGTTGTCATGACTGTATCTGACACTGTCTCGAGAACACTCTCTGCCAACACTGTATGTAACGCCTTCTCGTACAAACCAGTTATCATGACTATCTGACACTGTCTCGCGAACACTCTCTGTCAACACTGTATGTAACACCTTCTCGTACAAACCAGTTATCATGACTATCTGACACTGTCTCGCGAACACTCTCTGTCTACACTGTATGTAACACTTTCTCGTACAAACCAGTTGTCATGACTCTATCTGACACTGTCTCGCGAACACGCTCTGCCAACACTGTATGTAACATCTTCTCGTACAAACCAGTTGTCATGACTGTATCTGACAATGTCTCGCGAACACTCTCTGCCAACACTGTATGTAACACTTTCTCGTACAAACCAGTTGTCATGACTGTATCTAACACTTTCTCGCGAACACTCCCTGTCAACACTGTATGTAACACCTTCTCGTACAAACCAGTTGTCATGACTATCTGACACTGTCTCGCGAACATTCTCTGTCAACACTGTATGTAACACTTTCTCGTACAAACCAGTTGTCATGACTGTATCTGACACTGTCTCGCGAACACGCTCTGTCAACACTGTATGTACCATCTTCTCGTACAAACCAGTTGTCATGACTGTATCTGACAATGTCTCGCGAACACTCTCTGTCAACACTGTATGTAAAACCCTCTCGTACAAACCAGTTATCATGACTATCTAACACTTTCTCGCGAACACTCTCTGTCTACACTGTATGTAACACTTTCTCGTACAAACCAGTTGTCATGACTGTATCTGACACTGTCTCGCGAACACTCTCTGCCAACACTGTATGTAACACCTTCTCGTACAAACCAGTTATCATGACTATCTGACACTGTCTCGCGAACACTCTCTGTCAACACAGTATGTAACACCTTTTCGTACAAACCAGTTAACATGACTATCTGACACTGTCTCGCGAACACTCTCTGTCTACACTGTATGTAACACCTTCTCGTACAAACCAGTTGTCATGACTGTATCTAACACTGTATCGCGAACACTCTCTGCCAACACTGTATGTAACATCTTCTCGTACAAACCAGTTGTCATGACTGTATCTGACACTGTCTCGAGAACACTCTCTGCCAACACTGTATGTAACGCCTTCTCGTACAAACCAGTTATCATGACTATCTGACACTGTCTCGCGAACACTCTCTGTCAACACAGTATGTAACACCTTCTCGTACAAACCAGTTATCATGACTATCTGACACTGTCTCGCGAACACTCTCTGTCTACACTGTATGTAACACTTTCTCGTACAAACCAGTTGTCATGACTCTATCTGACACTGTCTCGCGAACACGCTCTGCCAACACTGTATGTAACATCTTCTCGTACAAACCAGTTGTCATGACTGTATCTGACAATGTCTCGCGAACACTCTCTGCCAACACTGTATGTAACACTTTCTCGTACAAACCAGTTGTCATGACTGTATCTAACACTTTCTCGCGAACACTCCCTGTCAACACTGTATGTAACACCTTCTCGTACAAACCAGTTGTCATGACTATCTGACACTGTCTCGCGAACATTCTCTGTCAACACTGTATGTAACACTTTCTCGTACAAACCAGTTGTCATGACTGTATCTGACACTGTCTCGCGAACACGCTCTGTCAACACTGTATGTACCATCTTCTCGTACAAACCAGTTGTCATGACTGTATCTGACAATGTCTCGCAAACACTCTCTGTCAACACTGTATGTAAAACCCTCTCGTACAAACCAGTTATCATGACTATCTGACACTGTCTCTCGAACACTCTCTGTCTACACTGTATGTAACACTTTCTCGTACAAACCAGTTGTCATGACTGTATCTGACACTGTCTCGCGAACACTCTCTGCCAACACTGTATGTAACACCTTCTCGTACAAACCAGTTATCATGACTATCTGACACTGTCTCGCGAACACTCTCTGTCAACACAGTATGTAACACCTTCTCGTACAAACCAGTTAACATGACTATCTGACACTGTCTCGCGAACACTCTCTGTCTACACTGTATGTAACACTTTCTCGTACAAACCAGTTGTCATGACTGTATCTGACACTGTCTCGCGAACACGCTCTGCCAACACTGTATGTAACATCTTCTCGTACAAACCAGTTGTCATGACTGTATCTGACAATGTCTCGCGAACACTCTCTGCCAACACTGTATGTAACACTTTCTCGTACAAACCAGTTGTCATGACTGTATCTAACACTTTCTCGCGAACACTCCCTGTCAACACTGTATGTAACACCTTCTCGTACAAACCAGTTGTCATGACTGTATCTGACACTGTCTCGCGAACACTCTCTGTCAACACTGTATGTAACACCTTCTCGTACAAACCAGTTGTCATGACTGTATCTGACACTGTCTCGCGAACACTCTCTGTCAACACTTTATGTACCATCTTCTCGTTCAAACCAGTTGTCATGACTGTATCTGACAATGTCTCGCGAACACTCTCTGTCAACACTGTATGTAAAACCTTCTCGTACAAACCAGTTATCATGACTATCTGACACTGTCTCGCGAACACTCTCTGCCAACACTGTATGTAACACCTTCTCGTACAAACCAGTTATCATGACTATCTGACACTGTCTCGCGAACACTCTCTGTCAACACTGTATGTAACATCTTCTCGTACAAACCAGTTGTCATGACTGTATCTGACACTGTCTCACGAACACTCTCTGCCAACACTGTATGTAACACCTTCTCGTACAAACCAGTTATCATGACTATCTGACACTGTCTCGCGAACACTCTCTGTCTACACTGTATGTAACATCTTCTCGTACAAACCAGTTGTCATGACTGTATCTAACACTGTCTCGCGAACACTCTCTGCCAACACTGTATGTAACACTTTCTCGTACAAACCAGTTATCATGACTATCTGACACTGTCTCGCGAACACTCTCTGTCAACACAGTATGTAACACCTTCTCGTACAAACCAGTTATCATGACTATCTGACACTGTCTCGCGAACACTCTCTGTCTACACTGTATGTAACACTTTCTCGTACAAACCAGTTGTCATGACTGTATCTGACACTGTCTCGAGAACACTCTCTGCCAACACTGTATGTAACACCTTCTCGTACAAACCAGTTATCATGACTATCTGACACTGTCTCGCGAACACTCTCTGTCAACACAGTATGTAACACCTTCTCGTACAAACCAGTTATCATGACTATCTGACACTGTCTCGCGAACACTCTCTGTCTACACTGTATGTAACACTTTCTCGTACAAACCAGTTGTCATGACTCTATCTGACACTGTCTCGCGAACACGCTCTGCCAACACTGTATGTAACATCTTCTCGTACAAACCAGTTGTCATGACTGTATCTGACAATGTCTCGCGAACACTCTCTGCCAACACTGTATGTAACACTTTCTCGTACAAACCAGTTGTCATGACTGTATCTAACACTTTCTCGCGAACACTCCCTGTCAACACTGTATGTAACACCTTCTCGTACAAACCAGTTGTCATGACTATCTGACACTGTCTCGCGAACATTCTCTGTCAACACTGTATGTAACACCTTCTCGTACAAACCAGTTATCATGACTGTATCTGACACTGTCTCGCGAACACTCTCTGTCAACACTGTATGTAAAACCTCCTCGTACGAACCAGTTGTCATGACTGTATCAAACACTGTCTCGCAAACACTCTCTGTCAACACTGTATGTAACACCTTCTCGTACAAACCAGTTGTCATGACTATCTGACACTGTCTCGCAAACACTCAAACTCACTCACTCACTCTGACTTTGTCAAACCCTGACACCTGTCAACACTGTATGTGACACCTTCTCGTACAAACCAGTTGTCATGACTATCTGACACTGTCTCGCAAACACTCAAACTCACTCACTCACTCTGACTTTGTCAAACCCTGACACCTTAAGTTAATAAATAATTCGTGAGATAACGATGCCGCTTCTATTATTTGTTCGTGTGTTTATCTTTTCATGTGACATCGTTCTTGTTGTGAATACGTCTCGTACACTGGCCTTGGTGATGCACAAAATTATACGAGAACCAGAACCTCAAATAATACTTTGCAGAGACAATCGCAGGATTGGATGCTGAATTAAAATGTGTGTTGGCCTTACTCTTATCGACAAGGGCGCAATGAATACTAGTCAATAACCTGAACCATGCAATGTTATCAAATCGTGTAACGTAGTAAGGCCTATATTGCACGCTTTGAATAATCTGGAGTCATGGTTAGATGTTTTAAAATAGCGATAGCACAAATTTTTATCAGATGGAATTATTGTGTTCGTTGTCACTACAAGAAGTATTTTCATACCATTTGACCAATCACTACTTCGTCTTACATCAGATGTCTCATATTCAACAGTGTACATTAACAGTCATGATTGGACATGGTGTCGCTGTGTGGGAATAGAGAGTACAGTATTTCATTACTACAAGAAGACATTCTAGGTGTATTATAAGAAACAGATGGCGACGTAATACCATTCCATGGTGGCGGTTTCAATATGGGGCTGTTGAGAGCGTTGAATGAATATTGAAATGTGTGTTGTGATTGCAAGTTTGAATTGTTTGTATGATATAAATATGCAATGGCAGTTCTGTTTTCAAGTATGAATACTATTGTACATCCTTTTAGATATACATTGCTATTTTGTTATTTCAAGGAGCCACGTGCTTTGGAGAAACATGGAAAGGTAAGCGTATTTTCAATCTAGAATTGCCTTTGAGGGGTACAGTTTATAGTTAACGTTTCCAAAAAGTACTGTTCTACTTACGATGACAGTCAATTTATTACTGGTTTGAAGAGTACAAGGTGTCAGCAAAGATTTCAAAACGTTTTATGGTAGACATGTGGAGGACATGTTCCATGGTAAACAAAGATCCGACGTGGTTAGTACCCGTGTTTATCCGTGACAACTTCCCACTGGTGACATTGTAGTGAACTTGGGAAGTGGTGATACTTTTTTATATTCATATTATTATAATCTGTCAAACTGTACATAAATGTGTGTATGTTAAATCATTCAAGGGGACTGCTCCCTACACCCACCAATATCACAATGAATGAACATTAGTTTATTGTATGGATTATATATAGCTCTCACTAAGTATATGTTTTACATGCATGAAATATGGAATTAAGGGAGAAAGGAAATATTTTCCTGAACGTTTCCAACAAGTAGTGGAGGAAATTGGAAATAGCTGAACCTGTAGATAGCGTCAAATCCGTGATGGATTTGACAGATCTCACACGGTAACAATCAACAGGCTCATTACCTTGTGATCATGTTAACCTTTTTTCTTAACAGTTTAGAAAAAGAGAAGATATTTGAAGTGAACTACATTGGAAAATGAGAAGAAATTGATAGTCAATGTTTTTTTCATAAAAACTCTCTGTTCAGTTAACCCTTGCAATGATATTAACGGGTAAGCGATTGAGGCGTCTGGTACTTTTCCTGGCGCTGCGCTTGGTATGTGGGTAGACTTTATTGTCAAATATACCGAGCGGATTAGCAGTCGGGGGTGATTGCATTGGCGGTGACGTCTTTATTATAATCACTTGAAAGTGTTGAAATCGAATTGTGCTGAACTAGGATTGGTTTGTACATGATGCCGCGATGAGATTTGTAACATGCTCTTGTGTGCATAGCAGATTAGCCAACAGAGTGGATTGCACAGAGGATGAAAGCTATATCATTATTACTTAAAAGTGTTGAATTTGGTTTGTACGGTTTAATTGTACGGTATACATTGTTATGATGTCAAATATCCGCGTTTTTTAAAACAGTAGTCCTTGGAAAAATCATCTTCCGCGTAAAAATAAAATCAAAGATTTAAAAGAAAATACGTGTTTCCGGACACCCGTTGCGGATTGTCCTGTTTTCGATCAGAGCTTTCAGCATCAAACATGACTTTATTATTATTCATAACACAATACTATTATTGTCTGATCTTAAGTTTCCGGATATCATACGTTTTCTATCACGAATACTTGCACTATAACGAGGGGTGTGGCATTACAAAGAAATACTCCGATGATGGCTTGCTTTTATGATATTCCCAATTTTTTAAAAGTAATTATTTAACTTTGAAATTTTACTGCATCTGCCATCTTTGATTATTTGGCTTATTTACTTTTGCACTGACTTATTACATTTGTTGGTATGATTATTGTCCAAACGGCACGAAATTGCTAAATATGCAATGTTTAAAAATATTCTGGGGGCCCAGCCTAATATCGTTTGCAAAGTCAATAGACTACGACTGTAAATGTATTGTACAACCGATGCAAGAAAATAAAAAAAATGTTACAAATACAAATTATTAAGAAGTGGAATATTAATACTAATACCTGTGCTTTTTAGAACAAAAAAATGACACATTGACGTATTCAGATTTACTTGATATTTTCTTTACTTATGTAAACGCTATTTGTTTTTGTGTGTGTTTCTTCATCTAAAATTCCACAAGGCACAAAACTTGCTTAAATTTAAAACAAATAATCAATCAGTGAGATACTCTGGTTATTGCGCAAAGAAGAATCCAGTACCAATGAAAGTGAACAGCATGCATGACCCGATGTTATACAAAGCAATCATATAACATATCTCAACTCATGGTTGTTAACAATCAGGCCGTCAACATAATGACGGTATCAGTGGACACATCGTAGTTTTTGAAGTTAAAAAAATAATAACTTCATACGTCCACTAATATAAAATGAACTCTTATATTTGCACTGTAATTGAGTTCGTGCTTTCATTGCCAGCTTCAAGATATTAAATGAGATATATTGTGTATGATTAAAATAGATGAGAGAACAACAGTATCGCTCATTTCGTAAATAGGATACTTAATGATCCCCCGTGACGTACCATTTCTAGGAAACGAGTGAACAATTTGCTATCAACTGTTTTGTTTTGCTAGGTTAAAAAAACATGGTATTTTGGCTCGTTTCGTATTCTGTTAATCGCCTCTTTTAAAGA
The DNA here is from genome assembly GCF_022045235.1 of Haliotis cracherodii. NCBI lineage: Eukaryota > Metazoa > Mollusca > Gastropoda > Lepetellida > Haliotidae > Haliotis > Haliotis cracherodii. The sequence goes on along the minus strand of NW_027266276.1, from coordinate 9,017,691 downwards.
TTGAATGATACATAAAGGGCCATGCCTGCATTATACAGCCTGCCACGAATAAGATGCATCACAACTGACATATTATGTTTTGGAAGAATAAAATCATGTCTTTTGAAATAACAGACGAGACACCTTTATGTATGTTATAGTTGTCCGACATTTTTATCAAGTTACGAGCGGATGCTATACAGACCAATTTTCATTTAACTGTATAATTCACCTTGCTGCCTTTGAGAGAGTCTGTGTCTGTAGAACTGGTTTGGGCCTTGTCTATTTGGTATTCACTCGCTGGAACACAAATTTTGGATATTAGCATTGTATTGTGATTTTGAGCATCCGGGTGCCGTGTAATATATTTCCGATTATAGTACTTGTTGTTCATGCATATGCTCTAGAAATAAGAAATTTAATAAATATTCGTTTGCTTAATTTCTAATTTGAAAAATTTCGTTGGCGCTCTGAACGCTGGGCGCTGTATAATTCAGCACGCGCATGGTTGGGTGCAAACCAAATTATGTTTATTTGTCATAAATTAAACCACCAGCGGCGGTACGGGAGCATATATCTAATGTCATACAATAGTAGAACAAGATGGCAGTTTCCCTGTAAAGATTATGTATTTCAAAAAAATTGTACAATATATAGAGAATCTCACCCGAGTGTCTTTTGATATCAAATATATCAACGAGTGTTGATATATTTGATATCAAAAGACACGAGGGTGAGATTTTATTTATCATCCAACATCATTCTTCCGCCTTTTCCAATTTGTAGACAGTAATTAGCAGTGTCTTCAGTGTAAAAAGTACAGCTAACAGCTTCAGTAGCAGAGCCATTAGTGATGTCATTTGATTGTGACGTCATGGTAACCAGTGACGTCACAATGGTCTGCAAAGCATTGTGATGTAATTTCATTGCAGCGATATCTACAGTGTAGATATCGCTTGATCTAATCCAAGCGAGATCTCCTGTGGGAGCCAGTTTTGGATGATAAATCTTGATAACTGTTTTTAATCCTCGATCTTTTTTGAAAATATTAGTAGAAATGGTTGAGTACATGAACTGGTTTAGTGACGTATTTTACATTAAAAGTGGCTTGATTTACATCGTTAAAATATGAAAGAATCTACACAGTGACACAACTATCAGAAATTGGTCTCTGTCATACCGAAAGTCCTGGGAAAGCAGAGTTGTAAGAATGTTTGGTTCTTTTGAATCTACCATTTTTGGATCTCTATAATATTGGTAATATAGATTTCCAAATTTTGAAATCAAAACTGATAGAACTTGACAGAGAAAACTGGTTTCGTGGAGTTTGGTATGACACTGGCCATACTACAGGCAATAAGCTTAGAACGTTTAGATTGTTTAAAAATACACTGAATGTTTCATTTTATGTACGCCATATTCTGGATAGATCACGACGAAGCACTTTAGCTAAATTTCGCTGTGGAACTTTACCCTTAGAATTAGAAAGAGGTCGTTATACACGCCCGAAAACCCCTGTTTCTGAACGCGTCTGTAAATTATGTAACGGCCAAACTGTTGGAAGATGAAGTTCACTTTTTGGTAACGTGTGACTGTTATAGAGATCGAAGACTTTATCTCTGGCAGAAAGTATCCCTTGTTAACCCCTCGTTTATTACCATGTCTCCGGCAGACCAAACCGTATTCTTAATGCAGTGCGACGAACTGGTTAAACCACTTGCTGGGGTTGGGCTGGTGAGGGTCGTTGGGAGGGAGTGTGTGTATGCGGCGGTAGATTGTTACTTTGTTGGTGTCTTTGTGCGTGGTTGGTGCTTCTTTTTTGTGGAGACGGGGAGGGATGTGGATGCGAGTGAGGACGTGGTTGATGCTGCGGATGAGGGAGTTGGTGTGGATGCGGGAACGGATACAGGTGAGGGTGTGTTTAAGAAATAGGGTGTGTGTGAGAGTGATGTGTGACGGTGAGGGTTCGAGCGAGGGTTCGGATGTGATTGAACTGATGTCAGTGAGGGTTTGGGTGTGTCTGAATGTGCGGGTGTGTTTGCGTGGTTTGCGTGGTTTGCGTAAGCTGCTGTGAGTGAAGGCCTGGATGTGGGAATGGATGTGGTTGTGTGTATATAGGATGTTCGTATGGGGGATAATATTATGAATGTTATTTTCATAATTGCTATTAAATGTGGTGTGTACATAAATAAAATAGTGTTTTTATGAGTCTTTTAGTGTCTCGTAGGCCATTTTGGCCGGCCGCTGAAATTTTACATTCTTGCCTTGTCATTTTGTAAGTACAGCGGGTGACACTATAATGAAATATTATTATTCTTCTTCTTCACTATATATGGTTGTGATTTATTTAGGAACGAAGTCAGTAATTGGGGATTTAACTTGCGCTTTCCGACATTATGTGTATTTCGCGCACAGTTAAGAACGAACTGCGAATGCATCAATCCGCCTGCGTTGTATCTACGTACACGTTCATTAATGCCAAAAGACACCAACATCACAGGACTAAGTACATAGTTCGTTGAATATTATTTCGTGAATACTCATACTGCGTAACACAGAGCACAAACCCAAATGGCCTGTCCCTTTGTGACAGGTGTTAATTAGAGAATGTATTCCCACCACATTATGTCCCGGCAATTTTATGACACTTAATGAACCTAGTCAGTCCATGGATCTGTAACAACTTTATAAAATCAAAGTAACATGAATGTTACGTAATTCGTATAAAATCAAAATTTGGCTTAAAATGAATATTATTGCGCTTTTGAGGATAAAAGTGAAACCTTTGTTTAGGGATGACAGTACAAAAACATACCCTTGAAAATCAACTGTATTTTTGCCTGACTTCACACAGACTGAAAAAATATACAAATGTTTATCTAGCTACAGTAACATTCATGGCACAAAGATTAACATGAAATAATAATGTTGCACATGTTTGTTAATTTCTACATTTCGTTGTTATTGGTATTCTGAGGATGTTGTAATTATACATGGGTTTTGATCTTCTATGACGTAGGATACATGAACTGGTTGAGTGACTTTCTGCAATCAGCGTGAGAGAATTATCTACACATATACCCACAATCTTTGGACAAAGAGAAAGAAAGGATCATAAATCCTACAGCTACCATATCTACCTGGTACTAAAAGTTCACTATCAATCTCCTCTGATAACAAACTGTTACATTTGATATCCCCAAGCAACAATACTCAGTATGCTCATGGAGTCATTGTCAAAATCAGAAACCCGAATGATATCCTGTCTACATGGTCACACAAGGTGATTAAGATGTACACACAGACAACATGACAGTCTGTATTCATTTCTCATATCCCAAAAGTCCCCCACCAAACGACCTCTTATTAATTCTTACAACAACAAAAAAGTGGGATTTTGTGAGATCTCCTAATAAGAATGGGAAATTGTTCATGCTTTTAACGTATTTTTATTCAGTAAATGAATCGGGATTGGTAAAAACTGCTCCAGAAACAAAATTATATTTATCAAGTAATAGTGATATGTGTTGGTTTCTACATATACATACATATTATAAAACATAACACATGCATACGTCAAAATAGTGCGGTTGATGGACTGGTGTTCAGTTATTAAGAAAAGCTATTTAATACTATTTAATACTTAATATGTAGCTTAAAATTTGAATTAATTCTTAAGTTATTACTTTAGTGCAAATTTATCAGAACGTAGATATGGACTGAATTTATCATTTCTATATGGACAGATTGTTTTTCATAAAGCACTGAATTAACATTTAGAATAGAAAGACGATTCGTTTCTTAAAATATTGTAGAAAGGCCATGTGAAAACATAATGCAGTATACTTAAACCCAAGAGCATGCATGGTGCTTTATCTGAGACGTGTCTTTCAAGCCGATGGAAGTTTAAATCACTACAGCCGAGTCCAAGGCGATAAAGGATATGTGACAAAATCTGGTATCATGGTTTAACTGGATATTAGTAACATTGTCCAAGTTTAATAATCCACCATATCAGATGACTATTCCAAGTATTAATGGTATCAGGAAAAAATGATTTTTAATGTTCTACAACTGGTAGCCTGTAAATTGGTTCGATTTCTTCAAATGTAATCACTAATAGAAGAGATGTTTTCCATCTTGTAAAATAGTGTTTTCTTTTGGCTATGTTAGTTTCTCAATAAAGTTCCTCATGGCTTGTACCCCTTGTCCCCCCACAAATAGTCCGTAATGCAGTGTAAACTTTCTCGGATTGGTTCTTGTGCTTTGGTACAGTTATCCCAAATATTGGAGCAAGGAAATGGCCAATAAGCTTGAACATAACTTCTGACGATTTATGTGAAAGGAATTTTTTAACTGAGTGAGGGAGTACGGTTCACGACAGGGGACACCAGAAAGGTATTTAAGACTTCTAAGGCAAAAATCACAGGGCTTACCTTTTCAACTATAAGGGGCGGTCGGGTAGCCTAGTGGTTTAAGCGTTCGCTCGTCACGCCGAAGACCCGGGTTCGATTCCCGACATGGGTACAATGTGTGAAGCCCATTTCTGGTGTCCCCCGCCGTGATATTGCTGGAATATTGCTAAAAGCGGCGTAAAACCATACTCACTCACTCACTCACTTTTCAACTATATCATCACTATCAGAATGCTATTAACAATCTGACATTTAACATCTCCCCAACATCTCCACGTTTGTAAGCTTGTAGACATCATTAAGAAGAAATTAATAGTCCCATGCTGAGACCTTTCTCAAAATTTAGGGAATTTGTTCTTGCACTGTAGCATATCGTGTATTTCATCTGTATATTTATGAGGTGTATATGTATAAATGACTACACTTTTACCGCATATTCTGCAACAGAGTATGATTAATCAACTTATTATTGTCTCTCCTTTTACCATGGCTGACTGCACTAATACCCTTTTAACAGTGGACACCGGTTACAGTATACATGTAGGCTTTTTGTTCAAAGAGGAATATGCAGGAAATTATATGTAATAATTAACTGTGTACTAATTACATATTTGAATGTTATCAGTTTTGCGTTCTGAGATACAGTGATGTAAGCATCTTCTACAATTAACAATAAATGAAAATAATAAAATACAAAACTCTCTGCCGGAATGTTTCGTTGATATCATTCGATCAAGTAAAAATGACTGCGTGACAAGGCGAATCAACTATTTATACCTGATAAAAGAAACTGCCTTATTTTAGGAACACTGCCATAAAAGTACATTTGAAATTTCTAACAAGCAGATACATTAGCGACAGTGACTAGACTACATGTACCTAATCCGTATCAATCAAAGGTGTAAAAAATGAAAATCATATCTGTCGGAGACCTACCAAATTACCAAGTTTTATTAATACTATATTTATCACAATGCAAATACTTTAGTGATACATTTTTCAGAGGAGAGGGCATACACACATGTATATTACTTCCGTGTGTGAATGCAGGTTATACTTGGCATCTCAGTTCCCAGTTTCATACCGGATGTATATCTGAATTCGTATATGGAACCATGCGTACAGCATGACAATGACTTGCTAGTCCTCAGTCCACATCACACATAACACGGTCAAACAATTTGGGGCACCGCTTTTGCAAGTTGTTTAGTACAATAATGTTTTATTAAAATCTCTTTCAATTTGCATTCACCATTTTCCCTATTCCATTCCATGCATGTTAATGTAGCTACATCCTACTGCTCATGTTCCCAAGTATTATAAAAGACTTTAATGTGTTTCCTTCCTAATCTAACGTTATAACAGTTCAGGTGATCACCATCATCTAATACACAAGAGATGATACCAAGACATATTTTATGCGGTTTTATGGTCTATGCGGTCTTACAATTGATTTTATTAGTCTTTAAATCTTATGTCTAGTACATATTTTCACAAACAGGGCTGTTAGCTGATATAAGGAATGTAACATCCAGTTGAATTCCCAGTTGACGTGAAGATCCAGAGTAGAATAGTTCTTCAGCAACCCATGCTTGCCGTAAAAGGCGACTATGCTTGTCGTAAAAGGCGACTAACGGGATTGGGTAGTCAGGCTTGCTGATTTGGTTGAAGCATGTCATCGATCCCAATTGCGTGGATTCATGCTCATGATATCAATCACTGGATTGTCTGGTCCAGACTCGATTATTTACAGACCGCCGTCATATCAACCAAACCAAAAAACCAAGCACGCGATTATGGAAATAAACGAAGTCTAAAATTCTCATCCATGTGAGTGATTTAGTATGGTTTTACGCCGCTTTTAGCAATATTCCAGCAATATCATGGCGGGGGGCACCAGAAATGGCCTTCACACATTGTACCCATGTCGGGAATCGAACCCGGGATCGGGTGGTCAGGCTCGATGACTTGGTTGATGCATGTCATCGATCCCAATTGCGTGGATCGATGCTCATGATTGTGTGTGTGTGTGTGTGTGTGTGTGTGTGTGTGTGTGTGTGTGTGTGTGTGTGTGTGTGTGTGTGTGTGAGCTTGTACTAGCCCGGACTGATGCCGATTGATAGTGCTAGCTCACTGCGGTGAATCTGAAGATTGTGACAAGTTCAAATTTTGAATCTATTGTCATCACTCCACAGGTTTCTGAGTGCGGTGACAAACGTTGCCTTACTTGCAGCGATATAATTGAAGGCTGTTCAGTCCAAATTACAAAGGACAAAATATGACTTGTGATACTAGAAATGATATTTACTTGATTGTTTGTAGTGGATGCAATGAAAAGTATATCGGGAAGACAGAACATAAATTAAAAAGAAGAATGAGTCTTCACCGTTCACAAATAAAGCAGCCACAAAACCGCACGATTCCACTCAGTGAACATTTAGATACATGTGGAAGCGGCAACATTTTTAGTTTTCCCGCTTTAACCCTCTGGATGCCGAGGTTATTGTAAATATTAAACCTGTTTTTTAAAAAGAGACATTTCTAAGTGTTGTCGGAAAATCTATTCTGCAAGAAAAAACAGTAAATTTCTCCACTTTTTATCGTACACCGATAAAAGTACTGTGCGACGATATTTTTTATTTAGAAGCTTTACGGAAACTGTGAGCGAACAAAATAATGCCTAATATCTGAACGACATAGCTACATATCAAATAGAGTTATATGCGTATGTATAACGACATACATTCATTGAACTTCTATGAACGACTTGTATGTATAGATCTTCTTATTTGTAAACAGATGGCGCACTTATTATATATATTATTGATATTACTGTCTGTTCAAGTTTTCTATTTCTATGTTATGTAAAATGCTGTCAACATAAACAAATAAAACTTATTTCATAACACTCCAAATAGAGTTATCATAATGACAATAGTATACACTTGTCACATACAATAATACTGTCCGGTATTCTTAGTAATATTTTCAATAGCAACCACATATTGTGAGCATTAATGTCTGCGGTGTAAAGAAACTGAATGAAGCAGAGGTAAAATCAATCCATATATACAAAATTGTATATTTTTGGAAATACCAAATATACAAAATTGTATATTTTTGGAAATACCATATATACAAAATTGTACATTTTGTATATATTGGAATTTCGCTTTGTGACATTTCCAAATTTGACGCATCAGTGACAAGAATGACGTCCGATGCAATTCCCCCTTTTCACTTGTACCGTGTATTTTTCAGATGAACAATTGACTTGGCTTTGCACGTGTTTGTGAGATATCTTATGAAAATGGAAAGGGAGATATACGCACCAGCCAGCGCTCGGCTTTTGTGGCTCCTGCGACATTTGTATGTAGTGTATGAAGACCTATATCCAGTTGGCCATGACCTCATCTGGTGATTCCTTCAGTGAACTAATTCAAGTCACAACAGCTGCAGATATGCGGAAGATCGTTGATCTTTCATCGTGTTCTCGAGAACTACAGTTGGATGGGGTAGGGTGCGTATTACATGTGGATTTCTGACCGGCTTTTGTCCGCATCGTGTGCACACAACACGTTATCGCGTTCGCGTTATAATAGGTGTTTTTTGTGCAAAGAAAAAGCCTTTTTGTTGACTTATTCGCTGATTTGAAAGTGACTCTTTGTTGTTGGCATTCGTGACATTTATTTTACATCGTTGATGTCAGGATGTGACTTTGGTTTATTCGGCAAAGATTGAAGATTTGATTTGTATCTTAATTCGTACTTATGATGAACCTAACATGAGCATTTGAAATGGTCGTGGTTTGATGGCTCTTGTGGTTATAGACAACAAACAATGTCACTGACAACACACATCTTTATCTAACGCTGGAATATTTACACCAAATACATCGGTATATCTGTGATAGACGTGAACTCGTGATCAATAATTCCCATACATGGACTGAACAGCGCAGATAGATTCCTTGTAACAACGTATGCCATAAATAATCTCGGTTTACGTGTTCTTTCAGACATTATATGGGATGTCGTCAGATCTTTGTGTGTCGGTAGCGAGCACTTAGATCAAATTTTAATGAGATTAATGCAATCTCTTTTAAAATGAACTCCCGTTTGAAATAATCCAATTTAAGAATTTTATGGATAATCGGAAAATGTCCTTCAGAGCAACAAATAAGCCAGGGGTAAAGGGTAAATGCAAAGGGTAAAGGGTAAATGCCAAGAGTAAGGGGTAAATGCCAAGGGTAAAGGGTAAATGCCAAGAGTAAAGGGTAAATGCGAAGGGTAAAGGGTAAATGCCAAGAGTAAGGGCTAAATGCCAAGGGTAAAGGGTAAATGCCAAGAGTAAAGGGTAAATGCGAAGGGTAAAGGGTAAATGCCAAGAGTAAGGGGTAAATGCCAAGGGTAAAGGGTAAATGCCACGGGTAAAGGGTGAATGCCAAGAGTAAAGGGTAAATGCGAAGGGTAAAGGGTAAATGCCAAGAGTAAAGGGTAAAGCCCAAGGGTAAAGGGTAAATGCCAGAGTAAAGGGTAAATGCCAAGGGTAAAGGGTGAATGCCAAGAGTAAATGGTAAATGCTAAGGGTAAAGGGTAAATGCCAGAGTAAAGGGTAAATGCGAAGGGTAAAGGGTAAATGCCAAGGGTAAAGGATAAATGCCAAGGGTAAAGGGTGAATGCCAAGAGTAAATGGTAAATGCCAAGGGTAAAGGGTAAATGCCAAGAGTAAAGGGTTAAGCCCAAGGGTAAAGGGTAAATGCCAAGAGTAAAGGGTAAATGCCAAGGGTAAAGGGTAAATGTCAAGAGTAAAGGATAAATGCCAAGGGTAAAGGGTAAATGCCAAGAGTAAAGGATAAATGCGAAGGGTAAAGGGTAAATGCCAAGGGTAAAGGGTAAAAGGCAAGGGTCAAGATGAACGTTGATACATACCTGTGAAGTTTCACGGTATCTGTCGTGAACTCGTCTTTCAGTATCTTCTTTTACCACCTACCGTTCAATACGCGTGGACAGAGGGTATTTTAGAAAACACAGCTATCTTACAGAGCGAGGTAAATGGCATCTAATGATGTAGCAATGCTCGACCGCCAAATCCCTATTCTAATCCCTGTACCTTTAACTACTCCAGTTTGTGAATAAATGCATGCACCCATTATATATCTTCTGTTAGACGCTAGATGGGTTTAACGCCACTGTGAACAATATTTCTGTCAGTCATGCAAGTCTGCAGAATGAAGTGGGTGTCTTGAACGATAAGGTCACCTGTGCCACCTATTGTTTTGAACAACCATTTTAATTGGATTTCCTATTTCAACACATTCGATGAATATATACGTCTATCTCGTGAGAGTTTCGACTCCCCGTTAGCCGCTTTCAGTAAAACAAAGGCAGAGAACAAGCATATCCGCATACATATGAAATGACAAAAGGTTATAAATATACTTCTGGTGCCATCATGGTACTGTCTCTGACTAACATGTATTGTAGGATATTTAATTGCTAGTATGATGCATATGTGCCTCGTTAAAGAATGGCGTGGTATTGTCAGCCAAACAGACTCAAGGAATCTCTGCGGGATTTACGTATACATCATGTGGCTGATCAAGTATGGTCATGAATATGCAGTCAATGAGAACAATCTTACATGTGACGCCGTATATATATTCAAACAGAACGGCTGACTGTCATATTGACAATGGTCTAGAGAGATGATTGAAGTTGTAATAACATAACTCGGTTTGCCATTACGAAAACATATACAAATATTCTGAAAAAAATGTTTTACAATTCATAATTGCTTTATTTCATCTACAAAAAAATGTTACGCCTTGAATTATATTTATGCTTGTTGATTGTTTGTTTTATTTGTTTGTTTGTTTGTTTGTTGTTTAACTCAGTTATATTCCACTTTTATGCCGCGGTCTGTAAATGATAGACGGTAATGTCTTTTTTGGGTCCAATTCGGGGAGAGTATAGCAATATGGTTAACACTTTGTTATTTACAGCCACGAGATGAGTGAGTGTTTGTTTGTTTCTTGTTTAAGGCCGCACTAAGCAGTATTCCAGCTATTTGACGACGGTCTGTAGATAATCGAGTCTAGACCAGACAATCCAGTGATTGATATCATGAGCATCGATCCACGAAATTGGGATACGATGACATGCATCAACAAAGTCAGCGAGCCTGACCACCCAACCTGTTAGTCTGCCTTACGACAAGCTTAGGACCCTTTTATGGCAAGCATGGGTTGCTGAAGACCTATTTTTACCCAAATTGTTCCCACTAAAGTACAAGGAATCGGCAAATTATTTCGTCAAATGTTGATCGTCCATAAAATAATCACAGGTCTCACTCAACATTTATGTTCAAACATCATTGCTCTTTTTCAGGATCCCACAGCGATATTGCTTGAATATGACCACTGGGTCACCTTTGCCACAGTAATGTACATTGATAACAAAATAGACTACACTAATACTTTTATAAACTAGTGTCCAAAAGAAACGATAACACCTGTTTGCAACGACATAAAAGAAAAACTAAACAATGCAGAAGTTTAGGATTGGTGTTATGCTTTTGAGAAATCCTTTCACAACATCTGTACAAAAGTTTCATTTCAATAAAATCTGTACAACTAATATGATAAGCCTTTAAAGATGGGTGGGGTCGAAAAATGAACATTTCGTTAGAGCACTGATCACAGAAACAACGGGAAATGTCACACCACACGTCTCAAAGTCAAGTCAGTAGCGGGTATGTCCACCGTGAGCATCAATACATGCCAGAACACGCCTACGGACTGATGACGTAAAACGGCTGATGACGTTGGGAGTGATTCGTTGCCATTCCTCGAGGAGACATCGTTCCAAGTCCTGGACGTTGACTGGAGGCACACGGCGACGTCGGATTTGCCGATCGAGGTGGTCCCATAAGTGCTCGATGGGATTCATGTCCGGTGAACATGCGGGCCATGGCAAAACCTGTACGTTGGCGTTGGCAAGGAAGTTCTGTGTCAATCTTGCTGTGTGTGGCCTTGCATTGTCATGTTGGAAAAGGAGTCCACGAGGCTGTTGCTGAATAAAGGGTACCACAACAGGCCGTAGGATGTCATCAAGATAACGCTGTGCATTCAGGTTTCCACGAATTACGACAAGCATCGTTTTGACGTCACCACATATGCCACCCCAAACCATTAACCCCCCACCTCCAAACGGCCGGACCTGTTGGATACAGTTAGGCGCCAAACGTTCACCAAATCGTCGATATACAAGCTGCCGTCCATCGTTTCTGAAGATGAGGAATCTGCTCTCATCAGAGAACATAACACGTGCCCAGTCCCGCCGTTGCCAACGTCGAACTCGCCTGGCCCAGATCAGTCTGTTGTTCCGGTGTCGAGGCATCAGGAGCGGTCCGCGGTAGGGATGACGTGGCCGGATACCATACTGCCGTAGTCTCCTGTAGACGGTCTGTCGACTGATCCTGTGTGCCAGTGCTGTAGCCGCCGTGGACGTCGCTGTTACGGTGCGGTTCCTCAGGTGTAATACCCGGATGTAACGATCTTCACGGGGCGTGGTTACTCGTGGTCTTCCACTCCTGGGCCTGTCTGACGTCTGACCTGTCTGACGTAACCGCTGCATCAACCTGGTGATAGTGATGCGTGCGCAGCCCAACCTTCTGGCGATGTCGACGTGTGACGCTCCTTGTTGGACCATTCCAACGTCTCTCTCTCTCTCGATGGCTGTCAAACGTGGCATATCTTGTGTTCTTTTTGTTGCTGTGATATCAACGTGTCTGATCAGCCGTTTTATACAATTTTTATGCACGTGCAGAACATGCTAGAGAGGGAAATGTCACTTTCACGAAATTTACGTTTTTTCACGGAAGTGATCACGTGTTCCCGGTATTTTTTATCGACTATGCTGTGTTTGGGATGTGCAATACGAATTGGCATGTTTTCATACTAGACAATTCACTTAGTCAAAAACAATTTTGAAAATAAGTTGGTATCGTTTCTTTTGGACACTAGTTTATTACGTCACTGGGGCGGTGGGGTAGTCTATCGGTGAAAGCGTTCGCTCGTAACGCAGAATGCTTGGGTTCGATTCCCCATATGGGTACATTTTGTAAAGCCCATTTCTGGATATCGCTGAAATATTGCTACAACCAAACACACTAGCTCTTAGGTCGATTCTACTATTCTTAACTCAACGGACGAGAGGCGGAAAGGAACCTTTCAAGGAACGAACGAATGAACGAACAACGAATCCTTATTACCTACTTTGAATTTAATTCATTCAGAAGTACAAATGACAATGAATGAAGTTAAACTCCCCGCATAACGAAACCAACATAATGCGTTGAATTTGTTACGAGAAATATCAATTTAGGTTTATGGCATTCTCAATATAAACTGGGATATCTGTTATGATATGACAGTCACGGGGGAATCATGACTTGGGCCTTGACTCAGTTCACTTGCTAAATCCACACACGTCAACCCTAGCTTGAATCGTAATGCACAGCCAATCTCATTTCCGTCAGTGGGAAACTCACATACATATGCCGACCAAGATTAACATGGATCGCCTTTCGCCGTAGGGAGGCATGGGACATTGGATTGATGCCTTGGTAGCATAATGCACGTATTGCAGTATGGTTAGGCTTAAAGAACAAGACTATTTCTTGCCAATAAGGTGATCGAGTTTTCATTTAACGCTGTCTTTAACAGTGTTCTGTTCTAGCATGGCGTATCGACTTAGTGTGGGAGGCAAGCTGACGACAGAATATGCTGCCTACTAAGGTTGTTTGTTGTGTATCGTCACCCTCAGCAATATTCCAGCTATATGACGGCGGTCTGTAAATAAGCGAGTCTGGACCAGACAATCCATTGATTGATATCATGATTGCGTGGTAGAATAGGTCTTCTTCAAGCCATCCTTGCCGTAAAAGGCGACTATGTTTGTCGTAAGGGGCGACTAACGGGATCGGGTGGTCAGGCTCACTGACTTGGTTGCTGCATGTTATCGATCCCAATTGCTAGGGTCGATGCTCATGATGTCAATCACTGGATTGCCTTTTCGAGACTCGATTATTTACAGACCGCCGTCATACAGCTAGAACTGCAGAGTGCGGCGTGAAACAACAAACAAATAAACAAACAAATAAAATAAAAGTTTGTTTTAAAACTCATTGTCTGTCTGGTGAAGTGAGGTGAAATGGGGTTTAACGTCGCGTCCAAGATTATTGCACTTATATAGCGACATGCATGCATGTGTGTGTGTTTGTGTGGCAACTTGTACTAGTCCGGACTGATGCCGATTTATAGTGCTAGCTCACTGAGATACCATGCCGCAGTTTAACATGAATACCCCACTCAGACACAGTATACTGACTCCGAGCCGACCAGTCCTTGTTTTAGCCCCTTAATTAATGCCGAGCGCCAGACAGGGTAACAATCAAGTACCATCTTTTAACGTCTTTTGGTATGACGCGGCTGGGGATCGAAACCCCGACCTTCCGCTCTGCGGGCGGACGCTCTACCACTAGACCACGGAGGCGGTCTTGTCGGTCTGGCGTAACAAAGGAGACTAGAATCATATTCTAATGACACATGGTAGAAACAAAGTTTTGTGACGACGGGTCCGTTGCTCATTCGCAAAGCGACTTCATTCGATATATCAACTTCAATCTACTCTGTCCCGACAGACCGTCTCCGTGGTCTAGTGGTAGAGCGTCCGCCCGGAGAGCGGAAGGTCCGGGGTTTAATCCCTGGCAGCGTTATCCCAAAAGACGATAACAGATGGTACTTGTTGTTACCCTGTCTGGCGCTCGGCATTAAGGGGCTAAAACAAGGGCTGTACCTGAGTGGGGAATTCATGTTAAACTGTGGCATGGTATCTCAGTGAACTAGTATTATAAATCGGCATAAATCCGGACTAGTACAAACAGCCACACACACACACGTGCATGCACGTCGCTTTATAAGTGCAATAATCTTTGACGCGACATGAAACCAAATTTCAGAACACCTCACCAGTCTTACGACATACATAAGCATCCGCCAGGATCTGGGTTAGAATAAGTCCGCAGCAACCTGTGGTGGTCGTAAGAGGCGACTTAATGGATAAGGTGATAAAGCTCTGTGGCTTTGGCGGCATTGTACCCTCGACTGCGTAGGTCGTTGCTCATGACATCAATCTCTGGATTATCTGATGACTCTATTGTTGACAGGATGCCATCATATTATATTAATAGCTGGAATAGACAAGAAAGAAATCAACAAAACATACGTACGCTTCCATCTGTTTTAAAGGACTCGTCTAGACTCTTCAGCAACGTATGGTTGTCGTAAGGGATTTGGTAAGGCTCGCTGACTTGGTTGATGCATGTCATCGTATCCCAATTGCGTGCTCATGATATCAATCACTGGATTGTCCAATAAAGGACTCATCCCAAGTTCACGCTATCCGGTCGTATATCACAGATACATCCTTGACGCTCACTGTCTCACGTTGGAAGCCACTGTGACAGAGCCATAAATCGCAAACGTTTTTTTACTTAATATCTGCTGTGGCTCCATCGTGTCAACTCCTCATCCTAATAAAAGAATCAATCGGTGAAAGCCTACTTTGGTCAATGCAAAAACTGAAAGAACAGCTCTGTCCTCCCCCGTAATGGATGAGTCAGTCACCTGCAGCCCACACATTGACAGATGTTTATGGGTCATATTAATCTTGCCCTTGGTCACCGAAAATGATGATGTCCACGAATATGGTTGAATCATCTGAAACAGTATTACGTTGAACTTCTCAATGTCAATTACGTCTCATGTTTAACGCCAAACTGGGCAATATTCCAGCAATAGGAGAGCGGTCTGTTAATAATCGAACATGACCACTCGATCCCGTTTGTCGTCTCTTCGGATAACCATGGGTTGCTCAAAAATCAGTTCTGACAAGCTTATGGATTGTCGAGCATCCTGCTAGTGAAAGTCTTTGTTTATCAATCCCGGTTCAATGACCCATAATGTTATAATTTATGAAGCCAATGTGTTAGGCCTCTGTGTGATGTCTATCTGTAAAGAATATGGGTAAAGCCTCTGTTTATAGCTTATCTGTGAAACCTATGTGTAAAGCGAATGTGTGAAGTCTATGTATGAAGCGTGTGTGACGTTTATGTTTGAAATATGTGTGTGACGTTTATGTTTGAAACGTGTGTTAAGCATATGCGTGAAGATGATGTTTGAAGTCTATGCTTGTAATCTCTGACCGGAGCTTGTGTGTAAAGCCTGTGTGCGACGGAGATGTGCGAGGTCTGTGTGTGAAGCCTATGTGTGAAGTCTACATCGAAAGACTATGTGTGAAGCCTAACTGTAAAGCACAGGCATAAAGCTTTCGTGCAAAGCATATTTGTCAAACATATGTGCAAGCCTATGTGTCAAGCATATCTGTAAAGCCTCTATGTAAAGCCAATATGTAAAGCCTCTGCGTAAAGCATATAAGCATATGTGTATAGCTTATGTTTACGTGGAAAGCCCATGCGGGTCCCCAACATGTATTGCTGGGATACAGTACTCACTCACTCACTCACCCACCCAAACACCCACCCACCCAGCCACTCACTCACTCACTCACGCTCGTATGATGGTTAGGTTGTACATGACGCGTGTAAGTGTTTGAATATAGTTTTATGCCGCTTTTAGCAATATTCCAGAAAATAACACGACGGGGGACCCGAGAAAAGTACGTTTGCACGTAATGTACACGTTGTGAGAGCGTGTCACGAGCGTGGTTTGCTGTCTACAGCTTGTTACCAAAGTGATAATATGTCAAACCTTCCCAGCTCATGCTACCATCCACTGTTTTTGTGGTCAAGATTTCCAGACCGCCCTGACTCACTCACTCACTCTATGCCAACACCTTTACTGAAATAAGGGCGAAACTCTGGCTTTGACTACTTCTATTGGGGTAGTGTGTGAAACCAATTTTTTATTCGTCCCACTTGATATAACTGGCACGTTGCTTAAAACTGCTTTTAACAATATTCACTCTTTCACATTTATAAAACAAGGAGTATTATGAAATGCATATGATTTTGGTTGACAAATGCAACCTTGATTTTCAACATTTTAACAGATTTGCCTAACACGTTTATAAGCATTGCAAGATAACCTTTTAAGTTCAAATTTCACTGAAAACGTGTGGTAGCAAACCACACAGCTTTATACTTACACAATCTGAAAAAGGAGAGAATACTTTAAAAACTCAATCATTTTGACACTACAAAAGTCCTTTTGTGCAACGCGAGGCATGGTTTGTGTTTACCGGTGACGTCAGTGTCAGGAGTATCGATCAAGGCGCTGTCCAATTATCTGCAACATATCCCCACTGGCGTCAACCTATGGCAGTGTACTGGAGCTAGTGTTGCACACCGAGCACAGACATCCAAGCAATCTGTTGTCTCACCAGGGCCGGTCTCTTTCAGGGCTAATCCCGACGTCTCAGTAAACAATCTTAGCATCAGGACAAGGAGAACGTGAGTAGGTCTTCATGTTCGTATGCTGTCATGTTAATACAATAATGCAAACTGCTTCTTGATCATGCGTTGACATTATCTAGAGTAATGTGACGATGAAACTCGCTTTATTCATTATTAAGTAAGTTAGAAATATGAAGAGTGAGTGAGTTTGGTTTAACGCCGCTTTTAACAGTATTCCAGTTTTATCGCGTCATGTCAGCTTAATGTGGGAGGAAAGCCCGAAGTGATGCAGGTCTCAGACGTTTACCACTTCGGTGAAACCCACGAGCACGGGTATGGCGCTGACAAACCTAGAAACATAATCGGTGCGAACCGGGATTCGAACCCACAATCATAGGTTTCTGGCGTGCCCAAGGGACGCAACTCTGCACAGCGAATCGCGGTGCCTTAGACGACTGGGCCACCCGTGCCCCCAGAAATATGAAGACAATATAGAAAGATAATTAATTAATTATTAACATGAACATTTACTATATAATATATATATATTACTTGTAAAGTTGTATCGTGTTGAGTCAAAGGCATTTTGCTTGTATAGTTTCACCTTTCATTCACAGGGCCTTTATTAGTTGAAAAAATGTCGCTTATAACTAGATGTTAGATTAACATTAGGCCCAAAACCAATACGAACATATGGGTAAAGTGTGATTATTTAGAAGTGGCGATGCTCATTGTCAGTTCATTGTTTGCTAATGCCTTATTCCGCGCTAACTTGAAATTGTCCATGTGCGCTTGTTTTAATCTACCATTTATTAAACAGATACTTAACAGCTCGGACTCCTTAAAAAAGTTTTCGGAGTTTCTCATAAATCAGACTCTGGTCCCGTTTCATCTTTGTTACCCAGAGGTTCAGACTGCGCGTACTTCTTTTTCTCTCGACGTGAATCAATCTTTCAGACGTTCCCTTAAAATACACGTCACTTTTGGTTCACTGTCCAAGTCAATCAAGAAGTTACCCTCAGGTTCAGCCTGCTGTATCAATCTGTCTTTAGAAGGTACTGCCCTGTTCAGAATAACTACCAGTCCCTGTCTCTGGGTGTTACCCCACCGTTCACACTGCCCGCTCCAATCCCTGTGCCCGTATCTATCTGCCCCTCTTTGTAACCACGCGGTTCAGACTGCCCGATCTCCCTGCCTGTGTGTTACCTCGCGGTTCAGACTGCCCGATCTCCCTGCCTGTGTGTTACCTCGCGGTTCAGACTGCCCGAATCTCCCTGCCTGTGTGTTACCTCACGGTTCAGACTGCCCGATCTCCCTGCCTGTGTGTTACCTCACGGTTCAGACTGCCCGATCTCCCTGCCTGTGTGTTACCTCGCGGTTCAGACTGCCCGAATCTCCCTGCCTGTGTGTTACCTCACGGTTCAGACTGCCCGATCTCCCTGCCTGTGTGTTACCTCGCGGTTCAGACTGCCCGATCTCCCTGCCTGTGTGTTACCTCGCGGTTCAGACTGCCCGATCTCCCTGTCCCTGTGTGTTACCTCGCGGTTCAGACTGACCGAATCTCCTGGCCTCGCTTTGTTATCCTCTGTTAAGACTGTCCTTATATCCTTGTCTCTCTTCTGTTACCCTCTGTTCAGACAACTCGTATATCCCTGCCCTTCTTGTTTTACCCCACGGTTCAGATTGACCGTATCTCCAGGCCCCCTTTGTGACCATCGGTTCAGACTGGCCGTATCTCTGAGGCATCCTTTGTTACCATCGGTTCAGACTGGCCATATCTCCGCGGCACCCTTTGTTACCATTGGTTCAGACTGGCCATATCTCCGAGGCACCCTTTGTTACCATCGGTTCAGACTGGCCATATCTCCGAGGCACCCTTTGTTGCCATCGGTTCAGACTGTCCGTATCTCCGAGGCACCCTTTGTTACCATCGGTTCAGACTGTCCATATCTCCGAGGCACCCTTTGTTACCATCGGTTCAGACTGGCCATATCTCCGAGGCACCCTTTGTTACCATCGGTTCAGACTGGCAATATCTCCGAGGCACCCTTTGTTACCATCGGTTCAGAGTCTCCGTATCACCAATGCACCCTTTGTTTACCCCTCGTTTCAGATTGTCAGTATCTCTGAGACACTTTCTGTTACCATCGGTTCAGACTGTCCGTATCTCCGAGGCACCCTTTGTTACCATCGGTTCAGACAAAGCGTATCTCCCTGTCACACGTTGTTATCCTTCGGTTCATACTGACCATATCTCCGAGGCACCCTTTGTTACCATCGCTTCAGATTGTCCGTATCTCCGAGGCACCCTTTGTTAACATCGCTTCAGATTGTCAGTATCTCCCTGTCACTCGTTGTTACCCCTCGCTTATGACTGGCCGTAGTTCCGAGGCACCCTTTGTTACCATCAGTTCAGACTAAGCGTATCTCACTGTCACACGTTGTCACACGTTGTCACCCCTTAATTCAGACTAGTCGAATCTCCGAGGCACCCATTGTTACATCGGTTCAGACTGTCCGTATCTCCGAGGTACCCTTTGTTACCATCGCTTCAGACTGTCCGTTTCACCGAGGCACCCGTTGTTACCCCTCGGTTCAGACTGACCGTATCTCTGAGGCACCCTTTGTTACCCTCGGTTCAGACTGGCAATATCTCCGAGGCATCCTTTGTTACCATCGGTTCAGAGTCTCCGTATCACCAATGCACCCTTTGTTACCCCTCGTTTCAGATTGTCAGTATCTCTGAGACACTTTCTGTTACCATCGGTTCAGACTGTCCGTATCTCCGAGGCACCCTTTGTTACCATCGGTTCAGACAAAGCGTATCTCCCTGTCACACGTTGTTATCCTTCGGTTCATACTGACCATATCTCCGAGGCACCCTTTGTTACCATCGCTTCAGATTGTCCGTATCTCCGAGGCACCCTTTGTTAACATCGTTTCAGATTTTCAGTATCTCTGAGACACTTTCTGTTACCATCGGTTCAGACTGTCCGTATCTCCGAGGCACCCTTTGTTACCATCGGTTCAGACAAAGCGTATCTCCCTGTCACACGTTGTTATCCTTCGGTTCATACTGACCATATCTCCGAGGCACCCTTTGTTACCATCGCTTCAGATTGTCCGTATCTCCGAGGCACTCTTTGTTACCATCGCTTCAGATTGTCAGTATCTCCGAGGCACCCTTTGTTACCATCGGTTCAGATTGTCAGTATATCCCTGTCACTCGTTGTTACCCCTCGCTTATGACTGGCCGTAGCTCCGAGGCACCCTTTGTTACCATCAGTTCAGACTAAGCGTATCTCACTGTCACACGTTGTCACACGTTGTCACCCCTTAATTCAGACTAGTCGAATCTCCGAGGCACCCATTGTTACATCGGTTCAGACTGTCCGTATCTCCGAGGTACCCTTTGTTACCATCGCTTCAGACTGTCCGTATCACCGAGGCACCCGTTGTTACCCCTCGGTTCAGACTGACCGTATCTCTGAGGCACTTTTTGTTACCATCGGTTCAGATTGTCTGTATCTCCGAGGCACCCTTTGTTACCATCGGGTCAGACTGTCCGTATCTCCGAGGCACCCTTTGTTACCATCGGTTCAGACTGGCCATATCTCCGAGGCACCCTTTGTTGCCATCGGTTCAGACTGTCCGTATCTCCGAGGCACCCTTTGTTACCATCGGTTCAGACTGGCCATATCTCCGAGGCACCCTTTGTTACCATCGGTTCAGACTGGCAATATCTCAGAGGCACTTTTTGTTACCATCGGTTCAGACTGAGCGTATCTCTCAGTCACTCGTTGTTACGCCTCGGTTCAGACTGTCCGTATCTCCGAGGCCCTCCTCCTTATCTTGCGGTTCTGATTGCCCGTATCTCCCTGTTCATATAAAGACCCCTCCGATGCTGTCCAAATGAGTCATGTCACGCTAGGAGTTCAGAGACAGTTTCAGACAGGTAGCTGCAAATGTGTCGACCTTGTGCATCTTCTCCCCACTGATACCATAATAAACGTTCAAGGAAGACCTGGGGAGCCTATACCTAAAGAGAAACATTCCGAAGTTGATGCAACGTTGTTGAAAGATCTGGAGGACGTCACAGACGTCGCTCATCTTCATCCCACACATTTTCGACCAGTGACATATTCCAGCAACATGTGGTCTGGCGTCGTCAGGTTGTACTGTCACTCCATCGTAATCATAAAACGTCGTGTGCAAAATATCATCCCAGTATCTCGCGGCATTCAAATTTCCATCACTCACAAGCAGTTGAGTCCTTGTAACCATCACTCCACCCCAATAAACGCCACCACCTTCAAGCGATCGCCTTCAGATGGCGTGATGTGAATTTCGCCCAGACTCCTGCAGATACGTGTCCTGCCATCGGATCGATAAAGAAGGAGACGTGTCTTCTCAGTGAACAGGACCCTTCTGCAATGAGGTTCCGTCCCCTGTTTGTGCTGTCTGCTCCTCTGGAGACGTCAAATTTGATGTTGCGCCTTCAGGGTTGGCCGTATTGTGGACGCCTCGCACGGATGAAGTAGATCTAGACGTCTTCTGATTGTCGTCGCAGATACTCTGTTGCCACGGATGGTAGGTGCTGTGAGAGTTGCTGTCTGGAACTTGTGTCGAAGGTGCGTGGTTCGAATCCAAATGTCTTGGACAGGGGTTGTCACGACGGAGACATTTAACAGATAACGTCTCCGTGTGTGTTGCATGATGTTCCTGTCGACGTCGAATTGGTATGCGACGTCAACACCTGTCATGCCATCTGTCACGAAGGCGTGGCGTGGTGACATTTCATCCAAACGATCAACAAAGGCGTTTTATTCTGAACTCTGCACTTCCCAAGATTTCTTTGAATGACAAGAGATTGGACATATGGCCATTTACATTTGAGGCAATGTCTCCCGCGTATTCGTTAATATCTTGCCGTAAACATTCAACACCAGTGACATTTGGTTGGTTGCTTTTATTCGCGATTCTTCAAAAACGTTTACCTTTTTTAAGTCCATAGGTGAGTTGAGGTGAAATTGGGTTTAACGTCGCGTCCAAGATATTGTTGCACTTATATAGAGACGTGCATGCACGTGTGTGTGTCTGAGTGTGTGTGTCTGTGTGGTACCACGGAGACGGCTTTTATCGCCAAATAGGCATATAATCGGTTGTAAGTGAAAATGAATCAGCGTCACAAAAACGGTTGCCTTTGAATATATCCAAATATAATATAATAGTTTGCAAAAGGTAACATTAAATTAAACGTTGTCTTGACATGTATCAGTCGCAGATAATAAAGACAAACCTCATCCAAAGATGCTATGTAATACACAAAAACCTCAATATGTAAAGCTTATACCAGACCCAGAAAACAGACTATGGGACTGGATAAGTGGTAGATACTTGAAAGTGGTAACTGCCTACGAATGGCGTCACTTTGGGCTTTAAGCTGTTAAGCTGCCACGCCGTGATTTAAGTGAAATACTGTTTTAGAAATCATCTTGAAAACTAGGTTATGTATTCTGTAATGCAAGTGGATTAATATTCAACGTCATAAAGGCAATATTTCAGGTACATAATGATAAATGTAATACTACGCTCGTATGAACTCACTCGTTTTTGCAAAACTCGCTGAACATCAAGAAAACTTTCCGAAAGAGCACCAGCATGACATTTTGAGATAAGCATTGCAGGTATTATATAATATGTTAAATATTTGAATATTCGGGTTCACAACATTATGTCCAATATTTAGTATGTTTGCTTGTATTTGTGGCTCGTCACAAATAGTACATATATAGCACGATATGTCGAGCTGCTTGGTGTACTGGTAATGGGAGAGCTGGTCTTTTGTTAAAATCCGAGATTCCCCACAGCTGTGAGGGTTGATGATGCCCATGACCATCCACGTCACTTTAAGTATTAAGTATTAAGTATTTAAGTATTTCTACACATGACTAAAATGGTAACAAAGGCATCTTAAATCAGTATGTTCTACATATGGGGGCACAGAGTGCTGCGATGCTCTGGTCGTAGAGCGTCCGCCCGGAGAGCGGAAGGTCCGGGGTTCGAATCCCGGCCGCGTCATACCAAAAGACGTTAAAAGATGGTACTTGTTGTTACCCTGCCTGGCACTCGGCATTAAGGGGCTAAAACAAGGACCGGTCGGCTCGGAGTCAGTGTACCGTGTCTGAGTGGGATATTCATGTTAAATTGCGGCATGGTATCTCAGTAGGCTAGCACTATGAATCGGCATCAGTCCGGACAAGTACAAGCAGCCACACACATAGACACACGTGCATGCACGTCCCTGTATTAGTGCAATAATCTTGGACGCGACGTTAAACCCCATTTCACCTCACCACCACAGAGCACAGCGATGAACTCTTGGGTCGAGAGATAGAGGTTGCAACAGGCGTTAACCATACAGAGTACAAAATGCAAGTTGGTGAGCATATATTGTTTCGCGTCACGTTGGACCAGGAATCAAGTGATTGGACGATTGCGTGCCATCGCCTCATGTTGATAAATGTCTGTATAATTAATTTTCGGGGTGTACATCAATATGTGGTGTGTCTATCATGTTCAGCGATACACGCACGGCACCTTGATGGCATATTGTTGATTAACTTTCGTATAGTCGCCCTTGGTATTGCCCGCTATTTCGCCTGAAGAACTGCGTCAAGATTGGCCACGTTGGCGGGGGAGGATCTCTGGCGTATACTCTGGCCATAGGACATCTCGTACATGCCCCTTTGGGTTGAGGTGAGGTGAAATTGGGTTTAACGTCGCGTCCAACAGTATTGCACTTATATAGCGACATGCATGCACGTGTATGTGTGTGAGTAGCTGCTTGTACTAGTCCGGACTGATGCCGATATATAGCGCTAGCTCACTGAGATACCATGCCGCAGTTTAACAGGAATACCCCACTCAAACACAGTATGCTGACTCCGAGCCGACCAGTCCTTGCTTTAGCCCCTTAATGCCGAGCGCCAGACAGGGTAACAACAAGCACAACCTTTTAACGTCTTTTTGTATGACGCGGCCGGGGATCGAACCCCGGACCTTCCGCTCAGAGAACTTAGCGGATCCAGTGTCCGTATGCCTTTTCATCGAAGATAATCGGTGACGACCTGGACACGATATGGTTTGGCATTGTCATCTTGCAGTTCCAAATTTCTACCGATAAAATTCTAGCGAAAGGAACAGAACGCACACTTTTGTTAATACATCGCTGGTCAGTCAAATGTCCAAATCAGTTCGCCTGTCATGTGTGATCTCGCCCTTCACCATCACACAACCGTTCCCATAACGATCATGGTCAAGAATTGTTGCCCTGGCATATCGCTTGCCGCTACGTCGCCAATAAAGTTTCTCTGAATCGGAGGCAAAACCTTTATTCGTCTGTGAATTGTCACACAACTCGTTGCTTTTAGGCGGGCTGCGAGGAGCCGTTGCTGTTATTGTACGGAACTCTCCATTGTTAACAGAGGCAGATTTGAAGCTATTGCCTAGTGCACGTAATGTAATGAGGCGACCTTGTCTTGACGGTACCTGTCCCACAACCGAGAAAATACACTTTCTGATTTGCCGAACATTCGGGCAGCTTTAGATATAGACGACCCCATCTCTATCGAACTAATGATTCGCCATTGTGTTTGTTCATTGAGGTACTGTCGCGAAAGCATTTTTAGCGTGTGCTTATCTCAATTGCATAAGAGTTGTGTGTTTCCCGATGGGGGCAAACACTGCCGCCTCTGTGCTCACCGGCATGAAATGCATGAAGTTAAGTGCATGAGTTAAATGCATGAGTTAAATGCATGAGTTAAATTTCATGAGTTCAGATACAACACTAAAGTACTGTTAATGTAACCTCAAAGATACATTCAAATCAATAGTTCATATATTCGGTGGTATATATTTGAACATTATTCAGGTCATTTATTATAGGGAAGGGGGAGGCATGAAAAAAGAGGCCAAGAATGTATAAAATGGGGGTCACCAAAATATGATGCATGGTCCCAAGAACGCTCCCCGCCCCCTTCCGAACAACGTAAATATTGTGTTTATCTTATACCATTGACATTAACTACCATTTGCAATGCCATAGACAATCTGAGGACGAGGTCAATACTCGTGTAAACAACGCAGCTTATATAGAGACAATATAGTGTACATCACAGCCAACTGAATGTCAATAATTGTCAAACCGTCAAATGTTATATGGAGGGCAGACCACCAGACAGCCAGTGATATTTTGTTTCCTGATAATAGGGCAAAGCATCTTCATCAGTGATGACACGACGATGTGTGCAAATGTGTATTATTTACACTGATCGTGAAATGGTAAGGCGTTTCATTAATATTATTCACAAGACAATTGTGGATAAAAACGCCAATATGAAGAAATTACATGAAACTTATGAAGGCCACATTGACGAAAGCTTAGTATCTCGTTTGCTCAGCATTAGCGACAGTCACGTTGACGTACGATGCTGCTGGCACCGGTGTTAAAGTCTAGAGATGGTGCTCTGCAATTCTCCTGCTTCCAATCGTCCGAGGACGTTGTTTCATTGTGCTCCAGATTGTCGTGGCATGCCACTGGAGAACCACCATGCATTTAAAACCATTCATATCTTTTCAAGTGCATCGATCGCGTTGTTCTCTTGGGACATTACAGTTCTGTATTGTTTCGTGTGGGCTAAGAAGTCGGTTGTTCTGGCGTTAAGAAATGACAATGTATTTCACATGTCAGTAGAATCACCACATTAAGCATTCCTGTTTGCTTTAAGAGAATACGTTTTCATATCATAAATGTTTTTGACCACCGAATAGCTTTTTTATATATTCATCCTCTAACTGAAAAGCTGTTCTAGTGTGTGTTTAGTTTCAATCTGTAATCGGCCCGTGAAGATCCGGGGTAGAATAGGCGACTAACGGTATCGGGTGGTCAGGCTCGCTGACTTGGTTGATGCATGTCATTGATCCCAATTGCGTGGATCGATGCTCATGTTGTCAATCACTGGATTGTCTGGTCCAAACTCGATTATGTACAGACCGTTGTCATATAGCTGGAATATTGACAACAAACAAACAAAACAAGTATATATGTAATTGACTGAATCATCATAGACAGCGTCGTGGTCATTGTGTTCGTTCGTCGGACCACGGTGGGCACGGGTGACCCAGTCGTCTCAGGCGCCGTGATTTGCTGTGCAGAGTTGCGTCCCTTGGGCACGCCAGAAACCTATGATTGTGGGTTTGCCCCGATTATGTTTCTAGGTTTGTCAGCACCATACCCATGCTCGTGGGTTTCACAAAAGTGGTAAACGTCTCAGACCTGCATCACTTCGGGCTTTCCTCCCACATCAAGTTGACACTCTGTGATATAACTGGAAAACGGTTAAAAGCGGCGTTTAACCCAACTCACTCACTCACTCAAGGGAGGTCAGAGATAACGGAGGATGGTTGAGTAGTAACGTCGAGGTCCAGGATCGATTCTCACATAGATACAATGTTGAGCCCATTATTTTTTAATGTTCAACGCCTTGAAAGATAATTAATACCATGCCCATTCATAAAGTTATTTATCATACCTCCATGTCAGAATGATGAGATCTGATTGATCTAAGTGATCTTGATAAAATACTGTGTAACCGCCTCAGCGGGGGAATAAATCTTTTATAC
Source organism: Haliotis cracherodii (assembly GCF_022045235.1). Classification (NCBI taxonomy): domain Eukaryota; kingdom Metazoa; phylum Mollusca; class Gastropoda; order Lepetellida; family Haliotidae; genus Haliotis; species Haliotis cracherodii. The sequence goes on along the minus strand of NW_027266276.1, from coordinate 8,991,136 downwards.
TTTTTATACAGAATAAATTCTTTATACTCCGCTTCAAAGCAAAAAGTCGCACACTTCTTCCGAGCCAATGGGTGTCAAGTGATATAGCGCAAGTTAATCTCTGCTCAATCGAGCAGTGCGGCATGGCATCGCAGAGGGCAAACCCTTTAAAATCGGCATTGGCACTAATGCAACAGGCACACGCATACACACGTGCAATTATCTTGAGTGAGTGAGTGAGTATGGTTTTACGCCGCTTTTAGCAATATTCCAGCATTATCACGGCGGTCAATAACCTTGAACGCGACGTTAAACCCCATTTCACCTCACCTCATCCCCAGCATTAAAAAGGTACTTATCATGATGATGGGGCTCCATGAAGCATGTTGTGCGTTAAATTCAAAGGATTAATCATCCTTCATGATCATGCAGCAACAGTAAAGCTCTTAGTTGCCATAGTAACTTTTGTTTCGCATCGTAATTTGATGAAGTACAAAAGTGAAAGATGAGGATTTTTTCAATGTGCATAAATACGTCTTATATTAATCACCAGCTACACTCTGACGCTTAATGAAATAAATGTGTTAAGTGCACCCTGTGTAGTGTATTAATGAATAAGAAGAACAACATATTATACACAGATATGACATATTATACGCAGATTAGGCCAATATATATGTCTATTTGTCCAGAGAAACTTCGTTAATACCGAGTTTGCAAAAGAAATCGTTTGGATTAATATTTTCCGAATAAATGAATCTTTGGTTCTCAGAATTATCATTTGCATATATTGTAAGTTCCTTGTGCAGTTAGGCGGTCGGGTAGCCTAGTGGTTAAAGCGTTCGCTCGTCACGCCCAATACTCGGGTTCGATTCCCGACATGGGTACAATGTGTGAAGCCCATTTCTGGTGTCCCCTGCCGTGATATTGCTGGAATATTGCTAAAAGCGGCGTAAAACCAAACTCACTCCTTGTGCAGACATGTGGAGGATATTTCAGATTTTGAGCATCAGTGACCAACCTAATGTTTGGTGCAAATCCTTATAATGACTTGTATGGCATGACACCCTGTTTGCTGTGGACAGGTGGCAGGGATCGAGCAGGGTGAGCTCACCTTTTTGGGAACACCTGGCGTCCTCACTATTTGATAGTGGTTCATAAACACATGCTATGGTATAGTCGGAACCGTACAATGGACTCTGCTTTTTATGTCATGGAAAGGGCTTTGTCGCTTTTTTTTTTAAAGCACTCGTTTGAAATGTGAGGATTCAACGTTAACATTTTTTCAAAGGACAATTATTTAAATGAATCACTGAAAATCAGTGATGACACCAGATGAAAACAATGGTATCAGGTGTCAAACTTGACGAGACACTTCAATGGCCACAACCTGCACAAAATATGACGTGTCATCGTATTGTTTTCATAAGTGAAGGCGCCACAATTCGCTGTGCAGAGTTGTGGCCCTTGGGCACGCCAGAAACTTATGATTGTGGGTTCGAATCCCGGTTCGCCACGATTATGTTTCTAGGTTTGTCAGCAACATACCCGTGCTCGTGGGTTTCACCGAAGTGGTAAACGTCTGAGACCTGCATCACTTCGGTCTTTCCTCCAACATTAAGCTGACACGCCGTGGTGTAACTGGAATACTGTTAAAAGTGGCGTTAAACCCAACTCAGTCAGTCAGTCTCATTACTGAAGGGGTCACAATTCGCTGTGCAGATTCCGTTTCTTGGGCACGCCCCTGCGGTTGTATCTTATTGTGAAATAATTGTGTTAGTTTAGACAGAGAAAAATCAATATTCTCTGATCTGGGAAAATAATTGCTTAATGGTCAAATAATGTCAATATTTGCCGACGACAGCATTTCTTGGAGAGCCCTTTGAAACACGATGACGGAGGAGACAGCCTCACTTAATCAATTAACTCGAACATAAAATTATTTGTATGTTCTATTTTAGTTTGTATGTAATTTCATGAAACTGTACCATAAATATAACAACAAATACATTGGACTATGATTATTTGTAAAGACACGATTGAATATTTTATGCCAATGGTAATCTTAAGTATACAAGGGGGCACGGGTGGCCCAGTCGTCTAAGGCGCCGCGATTCGCTGTGCAGAGTTGCGTCCCTTGGGCACGCCAGAAACCTATGATTGTGGGTTCGAATCCCGGTTCGCCCCGATTATGTTTCTAGGTTTGTCAGCACCATACCCGTGCTCGTGGGTTTCAACGAAGTGGTAAACGTCTAAGACCTGCTTCACTTCGGGCTTTCCTCCCACATTAAGCTGACACGCCGCGATATAACTGGAATACTGTTAAAAGCGGCGTTAAACCCAACTCACTCACTCACTCACTCACTTAAGTATACAACCAAGGACAACTTTAATCCATGATTTCAATTATTTGAGGCATTCTCTATAGACGGAAAAATGTACTTGTTGATAACTACATGTTTCACGGCTTCGGGCGTTACGATATTGAAATCACACACGTACATGGGAAATATTTTCAAACCTGATTCGAATAAATAAAAGCCAAAAAAACATTTCCATGATCAAAGTTAGCGAGTGAGTTTGGTTTTACGCCGCTTTTAGCAATATTCCAGCAATATCACGGCGTACCCATGTCGGGAATCGAACCCAGGTTTTCGGCGTGACGAGCGAACGCTATAACCGCTAGGCTACCCGACCGCCCCTCCATGATCATAAGTCTCTGCTAAAGGAAAACTCCACTGCACGATTCCGACTTTGTCATAAGAATGTGTTCCTGAATCATTCTCATGCAGTGTTCGCGAAAAGGTGAGCGTATCCAGCCACACCGGTTGCACCCTTCACAAACACATACAAGAAAGGCAATTGTTCACCTGAAAAACATGTCGTAGAAGTCAAAAAGGGATATGCATCAGACATCATTTCTATCACTGTTGCAACAAATTTGGAAATGTCCTCCTCCTGTCTACCATTAAATCTTTTGAAACTTGTACTAAGGCCTTGAAATTTGTATGCTCAAGCAATACTTTTAAGAAGAAGTATTCAAGCAGACAATTATGAGTAGTTATAATTTTTTAGATACACTGACCTTCCTGCAAATGGAACCATCCGCCCTTGTGTGGATGACTGCCCCGAACCATCGATACAAAACGCAATATAATGCATCGGTTAAAAACATGTGTAGTGCTGAATACATATGAGTGAGTGAGCGAGTTGGGTTTAACGCCACTTTTAACATTATTCCAGTTATATCACGGCGTATCAGCGAAAGTGATGCAGGTCTCAGAGGTTTACCACTTTGGTGAAACCCACGAGCACGGGTATGGTGCTGACAAACCTAGAAACATAATCGGGGCGAACCGGGATTCGAACCCACAATCATAAGTTTCTGGTGTACCCAAGGGTCGCTACTCTGCACAGCGAATCGCGGCACCTTAGACGACTGGGCCACCCGTGCCCCCGAATACATATGAACACATTGTAGTTGACTAAAAGGAACACCGTATACATATAACATTGACTTGACCTCGTGATCTTGCTTCCTTCAAGGGTATTGTCTGTTGCCGTTTCACAGGATTCTACACGTGCATTGTGTATCATTGAGGGGCGTGGGGCGGTCGGGTGGCCTAGTGGTTAAAGCGTTCGCTCGTCACGCCGAAGACCCGGGTTCGATTCCCGACATGGGTACAATTAGTGAAGCCCATTTGTGATGTCCCCCGCCGTGATATTGCTGGAATAATGCTAAAAACGGCGTAAAACCATACTCACTCACTCATTGAGGGGCGCTCTTCAATAAGTCCACCTTCCGGTAGCTGATTGTCTTTACGACTAAGTGGCCAATGGTCGGAAGGTCGTAGGTTCGATCCACGGCCGCGTCAAACCAAAATAAGTAAATATGGTACTTGTTGTTACCCTGCCTGGCGTTCAGCAATAGTAAGGGAGGTATGCTCTGAGTCAGTAGACTGAGCGGGGTATTCATGTTAACCTGCTGTATGGTATCTCAGTGGGCTAGCACTATAAAACCGGTAGTCCGGATAACTTTTTACAGCTATATTTTGCCCTTTTCGCCTAATGGAATTTGTTTCGGCGGATAATATAAACTGGTAGATATGCTCTGGCATTGACAATATAATTTGACTAGCGTGGAGGCTCTTCGTGACAGAATATTATTGTGCACTTTTGCACACATATATTTGTCTGATGTTCCTCTCCAGAAGCATGTCAAGACTCATGATGAAAACAAAACATTCCAGGGTTTTCTTGAACGAACCAACGATGTGGGACATAATCTTAATTCCACTGTTGATTTTGATGATGGGTCTGTACTGCTGAACGGTACAGAAATGAGTGTCAACCATGCGAAGTGCTGCCACATCAAATCAGCACATGATATTATTTTTTAAGGATGACATGATGGTGTGGCTCTATCCTTATATGACCGTTTTCGCCATGCTTGTGTTCTTGACACAGAGGTCCATCCATGGTTCGACCTAGAATATATAGAGGACCTCATGGAAAATGATCAACATACAATTCTTAGGAATAGGCCATATGCAGCCTCAGACCTATTCCGATCAACAAACCTGATCTTGTCCCTTTTGATAAATCCAATGAAACCATTTATATTGAAGTTTCTGTTCCTTTCGACACTTATGTGATTGACAAGATTCAGGAAAAAACATGACAGATGTATGGACCTCGCTTTGGACATATCACGTTTGCATCCCAAATACAAACTTGTTAGACTCCCCATTGTTCTCGGTTCCTAAGGTGTAGTCCCTCTCAATCTGTTGCCTGGCATTGGGAGAGTACTCGGCTGCGCTGCCAGGAATACAGCCCTTCTGACAATCTGGGTAATGCAGAAGGCTGCAGTGTTGGGGAGTCTTCACATCCCCTGCAAGTTCTCGATGGGTTCGACTAGGTTAAGCTTCATGGGAGAAGACCAATTCGCTTTCCGGGACTGCGTGTAGAGGGAGCAAGGGGCCTGAGCTGATGATGAACCTAACCAGCCTGATTGTGCCAAGATCACTAAAACCTTCTTTAATATGTACAATATTATATATAATAATAACGTATATTTGTGATGCCCCTTTGAAGTCATCCACAAGGTGCATTCGTTATGTGATAAAACTAGCTACACGTACTGCATTTCACTTTGTGTGAGCAGGAGAAGTTCTTAAGAGAAGGAACATCAAGACAGTGAAACTATTGGAACGTCGGAGTTTGCGGAGTGTTGCACTAAGGAATGTCAGTTATTTTAAAAGAACTATTTTGAAACGGTTTTGTGTGAAATGGCATGTGTCGCTTCAGCAGAAAATGACAACTTCCCATGTTTAAAACAAAAGCTGTAAACATGTTGAAGAACTATTACCATGCAACGCTTTCAAATCGCCGTTAAAAACCACTACACATTTTGATTTTGAATAATCCGGAATAATCTTCTTCATATGCTTGTCTTGCGATCCTTTCGACATCGCAATTTCACACTAAAGACAATCTGTAATCTGTACTTGTATCCTACTGGCACTGACAGAACTTCAAAGAATCGGTAATGGATAAAGTGCGTCCATGTGTCCATTCTCTATTGATGATATCAAACCATGACAAACCTCGTACAGCAGAGTATTTACATCCACGCAGATGAAACCTTTGTCAGACCATCGCTATAAATCACCCCTCCCCCCCCCCCCCCCCCCCCCAAAAAAAAAAAAACATGACCAAATTAAATATATATGTTTTAATGTTAAGTTTGATTTAGTCGGGGCTTGCATACTAATTTGCATGTACGGATTATGTGATGTAGAAAGGTTCGAATCATACCGCTATCTTTAACAGACGCAGCCTGGTTAGTATGGTTTCAATCAAATGCCTCGTATCATCATCAGATTTATTCCCGAATTTCATATTTGATGCTGAGATCATTTTCATGGCATTGCAATTTTCTAATTTATTGACTATTTCGCCATGGTATCAACGCTGTGAAGAACCCCCGGGATTGAATGTGTCACATGCAGCTATTGCTTGTTGTGATGGGCGACTAGGTTGGATGGTGTGGTTTTTGGTTTGAGTTCGTGTCACAGTGCATGGCATCGGGCGTTGCTCGTGTTCACTCGACATTCACTCACTCACTCAAAATACGATGTTAAGTTTTGAACAGTTTTCTATTGACATTGTCCATTGCAACCTACATTTAACACTTCAACGCCAGGGAATAACCAGTCTCGATTATCCGCACAAACAGACTATATTGGGGGTAATAGGCAAAATAGGTTAGAAATTATATGAATGGATAACTGAAAATCAGGTGTTCGCGAAATGACATGGACAATGAACAAATAAAGAACATTGTAAATATTATTGTAATAATTAAATCATGTTAGCATTCAGTCTGCGTTATGTGCTAATGGGTGCTTCTCTACAGAATCGACCGCCTCCGTGGTCTAGTGGTAGAGCGTCCGCCCGGAGAGCGGCTCGGCATTATATTAAGGGCCCAAAACAAGGACTGGTCGGCTCGGAGTCAGTATACTGTGTCTGAGTGGGGTATTCATGTTAAACTGCGGCATGGTATCTCAGTGGTCTAGCACTATAAAATCGGCATTGGTCCGGACAAGTACAAGCAGCCACACACAGACACGTGCATGCGCGTCGCTACATAAGTGCAACAATCTTGAGTGAGTGAGTGAGTGAGTGAGTATGGTTTTACGCAGCTTTTAGCAATATTCCAGCAATATCACGGCGGACAATAATCTTGAACGCGACGTTAAACCCCATTTCACTTCACCTCTCAACAGCATCCTATACGAATAACGTATCAGAGTATTCAAGGTGTATGTTTAAGTTTGAAAATTAGAATTATTTCAGCAATGTCCAATGAATAGCTTCAATAAGAGCTTGAAACCTGCCGAATACATTCTATAAATGAATAAATGTTGAATAACATTCTACGCATGCTTTGTTTATTTTAAATATCATTCAAATAAATATGTTGTTTGCAAAGTAATTTGTTTGTTTATTATATAAACAATACCGTAGATAATCTGGCCATAATACCGGACTAAGTATGTGAAGATATAAGTACGCTATGTGAGAGGAGGGCTTATTTTAACAGTCAAAGATGGTTACAATGAATAGGCCGAACACAGCAAACTTGAGGCCCCCAAAGCTAATGACTCCCGTATCAAAGACTCCCACCATCGAATATCGGTTTCTTGTTTGCTTCAGGTTTAGTCCCTACCAAATATAGGTGTGTGTTGTCTTTTGCCCCACACTGTATTGCATTGAAGTAGCTTTACACATCTTCTCAATTTATATGCAATTTTCAATCTGGAAATATTCTTCTTTGGGATTCAATAATAGGATTTAAAATTTGAGGGGAACAATTCCCTTCCTCTTCCTAAACAGTCTTTCATAATTGAATACTTTTTCTTCGACTTCCCTAAAACGTCGGGTATAGTTTAGAGACAATGATATCAAATAATCAAAATGGCTTTCCAGTTGCGTTGAAGTGTTTTACTTTATTTAATAACAGTTGAATTTGTAAAAGGAAGAGGTTGTTCGCTCTGCAGATCCGTCACATCCATCAACATGTTTTAAGTTCACGAGCATTGCAACACTGAGTTCGCGATCAGCAAAGTTCCGAGATTGATACTTGCAAATATCGAAATCAAAGTAGTTCAAGTTATATTTTACAAAGTCCGTATGTTTTTCATATTTGGGGAATTTGTTTTCCATTGTCAATTACAGCTCAGACTAATTATTTCGATCTTTCTGCTTTGACATACAGTTTTAATAAAACCCAAATTAAGGTATCCTTTACATTAGTCTGTGGATATCAGTGTAATAAGATAGTACCGTTATTTCTGCGGATGAGATTAATACAAACAAAACAATAACTCAGATGTCGAGACGCAGGCTGCCAAAGAAGCCTTACGTGGATTGAGCTAGGACGTTATTAAAAGTAAACATCGTCAGCAAATGAAGGTCAAAGAGGCTGTATCTTTTCTGACGGTTCATCCGTCCCTTGCTGTTGATGACAGTAACTCATCTGATCCGAACATTTCACTGTCAGTCGTCACTGAAATATATTTATATGGTCAATACTTCGTGAAGCTAACTTTGAGAAAGATGACACATTTCTGGTCAGAAAAAGGTTTATGCGCTTTAAATCAAATAGAATCTACTCAGTCAAATACCTATTGCAGTAGAACTTTCGTGTGGCAATTTAACCAGTTAAGAATAGACAGACTGTTCCACAATGCCAATGCAATGCTCCTGAAGGATTAGAAAGTTGTACATGTATACATGAATATTACAAGCCACAGCCATCCCTGTTACCTGGACAATGTGGAGTGAGAGATTAATTTGTTTAACTAGCATCGGTGAACTTACACTGTCCCACTAAAGTGGTCGTGCTAACTCTACACTGACTACTTGTTGTATGAGGACGATGTGTGCTCGGTAGAATATAACTATAATGCTTTTGGCAAAGGACAAGTATTTTCTGGAAATAATTATACATAGAATGTATGCTGAGATAAGTACTGTGTTTCCACTATCAGGTTCGGACACATGACCTTAGTTAGTCAAAGTATAACTGACGATGCACGACAGTGCAGGCCTAGGGTAAATACCGCCTAGGTGCAAGGAGGAGTTAGTATATTCTCTCACTTAGGATAGTTGTCTTAACCTCTGTACTAGAATGTTCACTTGTCATGTCAGATATTGCTACATCTACTACAATAAAAGTCTTCTTCACCCAAAGTGCAATTATTTCTCTACCTTGCCCATGTGCATTGTGTCACAGTTATGCGAACTTCTTGTTGTTGGACAAAAGGGCATTCCCAACACAGGTATTATCTTATAATAGATTGATTGCAATAGAATATACCGTTTTCAAACAAACGTCGCTGCGCAAAACTAACCCGAAACCATCTTTTAGAGAACGCCCTCATCAATGAGTTGTTCGTTGATGAAATGTCAGTGTTGACGTAATATACTCTGCCAAAAAAAAAAAAAGTGATTTTAGATGTATATTTTATACATCATATAAATAAGCAACGGATGGTAATCGATTGTTCAAAATTGGCACACATCATTGTCATCGACGCAGGTTCCATATGGCTCACATGTAACAGTAGTTTTCCTGGGGAAGGTCATTTGTTTTCAATATCTTGTATGGCCAAAACTGGAGTCGTCCCATGGAAGCAATTAGATCCCGAATTGTGGCTTTGGAATGTTCACCCACTCTGCCTGCAGTGTTTGTGTCAGCTGTCGGAGGTCCTGTGGTTGTTGCTGGCGTGCTCGCAGTCGTTGATCCAGTTCATGTTGTGAATGTTCGATTCGGTTAAATTCTGGAGACCTGTAGGGCCCCGGAGGACCAGGATGTTGATATTCCTAAAACAGACTGTTGTCAGTCTTCTCGTGTGAGGTCGGGCGTTGTCTTGATGGAAAATGACGTTCGCTTGCTGCATAATGGGAAGGACCAGTGGCCTAAGAATCTCATCCGTGTAAGGTTGTGCCGTCAAATTCCCCCAAACTTGCACCAAGTCTGGCATACCAGTGTAGGAGATGGCTGCCCACATCATCACACTACCACCTCCAAATCTGTCCACTTCATGTATGTAAGTTTTTGCCGAACGTTCCCAACGTCTACCATCCGCACGACGAAGCATAAAACGTGACTTGTCACTAAATCAAACTTGTCTCCATCGCATTTGCTGCCATACCCTGTGTTCTTGACACCATTGACGACACAGCCGACGATGTAGGTCCGTCAAAACGACACCTCGAACTGGTCGTCTAACGTGAATACCTTCAGTGCGTAAAGGGTTCCTCACTGTCTGGGCTGATATCCTTCGTAACCCTGACATTGTGGCTGTGAGGTGGCCGTGATGGTTCGTACACGTACGTGATGTAGCCATATCTGTCCCGTACTCTAGTAATAATACGTGGTCGACAGGATCTAGAAAGGTCACGTGTTGTGACTGGTTCCATAGCATTGTACTGGTGTTAGGTGGAGCGTGGAAAATCCTGCCAATGGCTGAAGATGATTCTCCTGTTTGCAGTCGGACGATGGCGTTGTTGTGTTGAGCTTCCGTCATGTTTTCACTGTTCACCTGCTGTACGATTTTGATGACAAGCTCATGGAAACCCGCCGTTTAACAAGCTTAACAAGAGATGATGCACCTGCATGTCATATTGGTGCCAGGCTCTCGCTTGGTTAAATTTTTGCGGTCATTTCACGAAATTTCTGCAGCACCTCATTCTGTCCACATAAATCCATCCCAGAAATGATCAATTCAGTTTTTTTGTATCAATTTTGTATGGATGTCGACAACAAATATTTACAATTTTACTTTTGTCTAAATGTTTTTTGACTGAGTATAAATCAACCATCTGATGATTCGTAAATATATTTTTTGACTAAGATGAAATGACTCTTGACAACATGTTGTTTTGCTAGTTTTGCTTCATTTCATGTTAAATCATGGAAATATTGGCGCCAAGTTCTCTGACATTTACGTATTTCGTCTGACATTTAAATTGATAAAGAGGTATAAGCCGTGATGCTCAAATATATCAAAAAGCTAACTTCAATCATTTTGACTCAAATTTTATATATAGAAGGGAATAACAAATTTCAAGGACCAATCAATACTCTTATGTCATTAGAAACGGAGAGTCACCCGATGTTTAACCATTTCGCCAGACAAATTCATCAATATATTTCAGACAGAAAAAATATGATTGCAGTGAAATTCGGATTCACAAACACGGACATGTGTCCTTCCAGTTATTTTTTGACCCAATCGTCTGAGGCGTCGTAAATCACTGCGAAGAGTTGCTTCCCTTAGGCAAGCCAGAAATCTGGAATTTGCGCTCGAATCCCTGTTGTATCTATGTTTGTCAGCGCAATTCCCGTGGTCGTGGGTTCCACAAAGCGGTAGACGTCTAAGACTTGCATAAATTCGGGATTTCCTCTCACACCGCGGCGGCACCCCCAACTAAGTCACTCATCAACAGTGTCCGCATTGTGTTGAAGAAAGTCCAGATACCACACTTATTCACGAGTTTCATAAAATTGGTTTTACACGAGAGCGAGTTTAGTATTTTATTTATTACTTGTCATTTATAATGTTTTTAGAATTATACTGTTGAGTGTAAATAGGCTGACACCTACACGATCCATGGCATAATCAAACTGAGTTTAACAGAATAATACTTCAAACACGTCAAAAGTTGAAACGTATGAATTTAATATCATACAATGGTCCGTCCACCTTTAGAATTCAGGCGTTCGTCCCACAAAATTATCGTAGTGCTAAGGCTATCACAACTCACATAATTAACTTAGACTAACGACTGTCGTTGCGCTAGAGTACGATCGCTTTGTGGAACGGGGCCTTGCACCTCAAAGTTAACAATCACGTCACAATACCCAATGACGTAATTTGTTGAATTTTGTTGCAAGATCCATCGGCGAAACAATGCCATGTGACGTCAGCCAAGCAACAAGGTTGCTGGGGTCATCGAGTGTGCATAAGCTCCTCCCAGTGACCTATCATCTCCACACACAATGTCGTTGAATAAGCCAAGGGATGTTGAGAGCTTTCAATATTTGTTCGTGAAACGTGTTCCGAGAGTACATAAGCACGCGTTTTGGTATTACACAATGTGTAATAAAGCTGTATGTTTATTAAACTGGTGATCTCTTCACGGGCAGGTTATATATATAGATGCTCCCCTGGTGTCCCTAGTTAGACGTCTGATTCATTCCTGGTGAAGGTTTTGCCATTGTCGGTGCCAGTGCCAGTTCCTGTAAATTGGTTACTGATGGGACCAGCTTCTGTATCTTGCGCCCCAGGTGGTCCCAGATATGTTTCAGATCTGGACTCATAGTGGTCAAAGGAATGGTCGTGATAGCATCCTGTTACCAGTCGAGAACGGTGGGGTCTCGCGTTTTAGTCCATGTACACGCGTCTCCTGGCCAGAGTGCGGTTATCAAATTGTGGTGCAAGAATCGGATTAAGGATCGGATACATGTCCCCCGTCAGATTCCCATGTACAGTGACCATGATCAGCTTGCAAAGGACAGACAACCCAACATCATGACTGATCCTCCTCTGAAGGGTCTGTGAGGCAAATGCCCCTCGGCGTATCTGCCATTCATCGTTGCCGCCAAACCCAAATATGTCCGCAAACTATCCGACCTGCTCTCGTCCATCAAGTGGACCTTCCTTTAGGTTCCAGCCAAGCACCATGCCAACAAGTCCCTCCTTGACCCCAGAGTCGATTTCGTCAAGTCCCTGGTGACAATTATCTGTGGTATCTCCAGTTACCCCTTCAAACTGGAGCAAAGGGTTGTCAGCTAACCAAGCCGGTCGCGACGCCGGACGTCACACGAGGCCATCAGACCTTGAACGGTTCCTTACTTTACTTTGCAGATGTTTCAGTGCCAATCTACCAATAATGGAATGATGGTAACCAAGCGAACGAACAACTCTGTAGGTCTTTCCTGCATTAACCATGCCTATTAGACACCACATTTCGCCATCACATAGTCTCCTGCGAGCCCTATTGAACAGTAATTATGAGTACAGTTCAGCGTTGTTTCAAATTGTGCTTGGATTTAGCGTCGACTGCTTTTAACAAGTCGGGAATGGCTTGTTACAAGCCGTACAACTTGCATGTGCTTTACGCGTCAGAACTGCTAGCAAACTTTACATGCTATTTACCTTTGCAATTACTGACGCTACTATTAACCAATCACATTAGCTGTCATAGGACAGTGGTTGCCATTTTCAGGGGGTGCTTATCTTTTATAAGGTGTGTGTTACTTTTTCTAATTCAAATAGTTTTAGGTTTGGATAGGATGGTTAGTTGGTTGGTTTGTTTGTTGTTTTACGCCGCACTCACCAAAATTCCAGCTATATGTCGGCGGTCTGTAAATAATCGAATCTGGACCAGACAAGCCAGTGATTGATATCATGAACATCGATCTACGGAATTGGGATCGATGCCATGCATCAACCAAGTCAGCGAACCTGACCACCCGATTCTGTTTGTCTCCTCTTACGACAAGCATAGTCGCCTTTTACGGCAAGCATGGGTTGCTGAGGAGCTGTTCTACCCCGGATCTTCACGGGTCTGCATGGGATGGAAAGGAATTGTATGGACAGTCTGTTTCCTTTGTTTTAAACTTCACTTGTGTAGATATTTATTTACTATATCAGGTTTGCATATGCTTGATTATCAAATGTTGCAGTGACTTTCTGGTCGTAACCAGACACCAAACGGACAAGCCGAAAATATAAGTTGAATCATTAAAACTTATATTCCTCTAAATTCCAAAGGTGTCTTATTTCTAATTACGCTGACACACCAGTCCTTTATATGACTTTTAATTTGTGGATAACACATTCAAATTCGACATCAAAGATCCGACTAAAGTTCATGTATGTTGGAATATGCCAAAGTTCTTTTACCGAGTTGCAAACACATAAAGGTATCGATTGCCGCAGTGAAATACACAATACAAAATACAAAATTGAAACCTAACTCCATGTCTACAGCTTCAAAATAGATTAGCTTGGATCCCAAGGATCAAAGGTGTGACCTTTCCACAACGTCTTCAGCATAATTGTGATATCCTTTGTCGCATAGTTGATCCGTATATTAGTATATGTCAATGTACATTTCATTCCAAGTGTTTCCGAGTGACAAGCATATTGAATATTATAAAAAAAATATCATATATTACGTTTAATGATAAATTTGATTTATTCGCGTTATTTGAGAACATGACATCATTAGCTGATTAGGCACACACAACACATTAGTTGATCATGGTTTTTATTCTTTTAAATATGAAGCATTATTCTGAGGTAAGAAGTAAAAAACATCTATGTGTGCAGATTACAGCAGCGTAAGGTGTACCCGAGAGATATGCATACACTTGTTTTATATACAAGATCAAATGTGAACATGGTCTTGCGTTTCAAAAGGTTTCTCCTTTTCTTTCAAATTCTAACGAGGATTCATTAGGCTTAAGAGAGATCCAACAGCATTTTCAAAAACGTTCTTGTGAAAAAGAAATTTAAGAAATTTAAATTTTCGTTCTTTCATTCAAGTTTTGTGTTCTTAAACAAGTTATTGTCAAATGTCATGTTACTGTCATTTCCCATTAGGGATGCAATGGTGCAGTCAGATACTCGAGATCTTGGTGATTCTTTCTCCTTGACTGCAATACGCTCTCAAACGAGTGAGTGAGTTGGGTTTAACGCCGCTTTTAACAGTATTCCCGTTATATCGCGGCGTTTCAGTCTTGACAAGTATTTTGTTATGTACACATCACGATTCGTGCATCTGTCAAACCATACATATAGTCCATACTATTTTTGTTTTAATTGATTTACAGTTTTCGGTGAATTAATGTCAAAACAGTTTGTGTATGTTGGAGTGTACATTTCATTCAAATGCTTCGGTTCGTCGCTCTGTTCAACATTCTTTCCACATATAACACCAGCTTGCAAATAATTACATCTGGGATTTGTGAACCAGTGGTTGACAGTATGAGCAACAATCCACGGCCTTTGGTTACGATGACACACTAAAGCCGGTAGATGATCTTAAGAGCTTCATTGTTTATACGAAAGAAGGTTTCGTCAAGCATGTGCTTTTCGTGCAGCAGACTGTGTTTGTTTGTTTGTTGTTTAACGCCGGACTCAGCAATATTCCAGCTATATGACGGCGGTCTGTAAATAATCGAGTCTGGACCAGACAATCCAGAGATTGACATCATGAGCATCGATCCACGCAATTGGGATCGATGACATGCATCAACCAAGTCAGCGAACCTGACCACCCGATCCTGTTAGTCGCCTTTTACGACAAGCATAGTCGCCTTTTACTGCAAGGATGGGTTGCTGAAGACCTATTCTACCCCGGATCTTCACAGGTCCAGACTTCAGTTGGAGATTGTGGAACAGTTGGTTGGTTTGTTGTTTTACGCTGCACTCAGCAATATCCCAGCTATATGACGGCGGTCTGTAAATAATCGAGTCTGGACCAGACAATCCAGTGTTTTAATCTCATGAGCACCGATCCACGCAATTGGGATCGATGACATGCATCAACCAAGTCAGCGAGCCTGACCACCCGATCCCGTTAGTCGCCTTTTACGACAAGCATCGTCGCCTTCTACGGCAAGCATGGGTTGCTTAAGGCCTATTCCACCCCGGATCTTCACGGGTCTGTGGAACAGAGTGAGCGGTGTAAATACATGGTGAATCTTTCACTTGAACTCTTGGGTATGTTGAACTAGGACAGATTAATAAGAACTTCTTTTGGTACATGGGAACCTTTTGTCCTTTTTGATCAGTATTCTTGTGCTGATCGTCGATTCTTTGTGAATGTGATGTAAATATGGTGGCTTTAGATTACCCGCTTTGAACAGTATTTCGATTGTATCACAAAGAGTCAGCTTAAGATTTTCAGAACAACCAAACCGGTTTAAGTTAAACCGTCAAATTACTACTTATATGTTACTACTCATTGACAAGCCATGGATCATTTTCAGAATTAACTAATACGCAACCAGCGGATCCTGACATGGTAAGGGTCGCAGTTCTTCACAACACAGCATCAGCCTGCTGATATAGTTTAAGTCTTGTATCTATAACCGCTAGACGCCTGGTTAACAGTACCCATGGGTACGGTCGGTGTAACAGCATTGACGGCGATCATTCACAGCAGCTGTCGTGTTGTCTCGCCCCTTGGGGTAAGCGTGAAGACTATTTCGCCAATATCCGTGATGTTGTAAAGACTTAGTTCATGTGTGGCTCTTTACTTTGCCTCCTTAGCATAACAGAACACGTTGGACATGTCAAGTAAAAGCGGACGCGATAAAATGTCTAATATACACTGTCGTAAACTAGCCCCGGGATGGGCCTGGCTCCCACGTGTTATTGACAGAGTCCCAAACGGGATATAATTGGTGAAGGAAATTGATAATGAAGCCGTGGTCATATGGTAACGCGGATAAATAGCACATATATCATGATTAAGTCACAGCTACCCCCAACACTCACAGATGGTATACTGTATAATGACAAAACCGATAATCCAGACCCCCGTTTCTCTGGAAACTTCATAATGTGGACGATTTCTATTTTGATATGATTTTTTTCTTTAAAGCAGCCATACACGTTGTTACGATTCGTTAATCCAGACATTTCTAATAGGGACGATTTCAATTTTCGTCCAGATTAACAGGGTTAATATAAAAGAGACATTGCTACCGAGCTATGGCTCAGTAATGGAAATATGTTCACTCCGACGATTATACAGTAAACTACGGTTATAACGAACTTAAAGGGACTGCTAATTTTAGTTCGTTATAACCGTAGTTCCTTATAAGCATATTTACAGCATAACAACAGCACATAATCGGGACCAAAAAAGTTTGTTATATCCGTCAGTTAGTTATAAACATGTTGGTTATAACCGTAGTTTACTGTATATTGAACAGAAGAAGTTAGGAATAATGAATATTTTTGGGGATATGTTTGTTTTACAATTGTTTGCTACGAAAACACACACATTATTCACGGTCTCTAACTGTTTTGTTCAGTATAGTTTAGGCGTGCCGTTGTAAGTAAGAGGTGAGATGTATGGTAAGCAAAAGTAGACAAAACCCTTCCTTTGTACGATTCCATCTATATCATGAGCATGTGTTAATAAATCTCTATGAATCACTATCAAATTTTGACGATACCAGGTGTTCACAAACACATGCAAAGGCAAGTCAACTGTTCACCTGAAAAAAACGGAATTATACGGTACAAATCAAAACAGGGATTTGCATCATTGAACATCATTTTTGTCACTGATGCGTCAAATTTGGTAATGTCCTCTAAAACTGAAAGATATGCATTGACAGTGCTGAGAATCAAAGTTTCGTTTGTGCGGAACAAAATGTTAATGGGCATGTTAATTCCACCAAATGACATGTTTAAAGTTGTACTGAGGTCTTCCATGTTGAAACAAGTTCTGAGCAATAATCACATGCCGCCCATTATAACAATGTGAGGTGAGGCGAAATGGGGTTTTACGTCGCGTCCAAGATTATTGCACTTATATAGCAACGTGCATGTACGTGTATTTGTGTGTGGCTGCTTGTACTTGTCCGGACTTATAGTGCTAGCTCACTGAGATACCATGCCGCAGTTTAACATGAATACCCCACTCAGACACAGTATACTGACTCCGAGCCGACCAGTCCTTGTTTTAGCCCCTTACTGCCGAGCGCCAGACAAGGTAACAACAAGTACCACCTTTTAACGTCTTTTGGTATGGCGCGGCCGGGGATCGAACCCCGGACCTTCCGCTCTCCGGGCGGACGCTCTACCATTAGACCACGGAGGCGGTCCATTATGACAATGTAACCTTGATCCCTTATTATGAGCTGTCGTCAACGTGGTGTAAAGTAAGGATAGAATGCATTGATGAACAACTTCTTTAGGAGCGACGTTTCGGTGTAGGTTCTAACACTGTTATCAAGCAAGTGATGTACAGAGTATGTTTGAGAGTAGTGGCAGTGTTTGTACAGTAGTGTAGATTTAAGATGTAGTTACACCTGAGTTGGGAGGCCTGTACACAAAGGGCAAGTAAAGATATTGACCCCTGATGTCAGTAATATATACAAAAGGATGAGGCCACAAATATACTAGGACACTAAAGGATTATGACTGATCGGGGTCTTTGATGAGTTGATTGTACGTCAGGGTATGTTATAGCCGTGGTCCCGGTTGGTTGGAGTCTTTTGATGTTGATAGTTTCTTGTAGTTTTCTGATTTTGAAGTGGGGTCGGGTAGCCTAGTGGTTAAAGCGTTCGCTCGTCACGCCAAAGACTTGGGTTCGATTCCCGATATGGATACAATGTGTGAAGCCCATTTCTGCTGTCCCCCGCCGTGATATTGCTGGAATATTGCTAAAAGCGGCGTAAAACCATACTCACTCACGGATTTTGAAGTTGGTTGGTGCTGAGGGCCTAGACTTTATCCCACTTGTGTCAGTCTATAGAGGCCGTGATTAAACAATGAAGTTGTGTTCTGCACTTCAGAACATATTGACTACATCAGTGAGCAGTTCTCATGTTGATGGTGGCAACTGTCTGAAACATGAAGCAAGGAGACTCCGTCTCATTGCACCCATCTTCATCAACCAGCCTCCATCCTTCTGTCAATTGGTTTGGACAGAACGCTTGAACGTGTCTACATAACTAAAAGAGCAACCCTGAAATGTGCCTGTGTCCTTGATTATCTGTCAATCTTCATGAATACAATATTGTAGACAGCACTCTGTAACACCTTTCTCCTCCTTCATCAGAATACACTGAAAGCGCGTATACTTGAGTTGTCGAGGGTACTAGAAAAATTCATGTCAAACTATATGCATGTATGCAAGTACGACCGGAACATGGTATCAGCCAAAAATGTGAATTAATAGAGTTTCCAGTTGAAAGTACATGGCTTCAGCGTGCCCTACAGATGCAAATGTTAGGGACACATGAGGGATGGTTTAATACAACGTGTTGTGTGTCCCATGAAGGGATAGTCAAATATTGATTCCCATGTCAGGTGTTATTTTGGATAGAATTACATTTTCAAGTTAGGCTGCTGTTTTATGAATAATAACATTTCGTCATGAAAAACGTTGTGTACAGATTTTACAACATACCACATCGTCACGACGTTAGAGCGTCACTTCTAATGCCTGATTGAATACTTGATGTTGATGTATACTTGTATGTGAAAATAGATCACAGTTACACACTTGGATTTACTACACACACATAGATTTACTATACTCACACACACATGGTTATACTATACTCACACACACATGGATTTATTCCATTCACACACATGGATTTACTTCAATCGCACTCATGGATTTACTCCACTCACACACTTGGAATTTCTACGCTCACACACCTTGATTTGCTACACTCACACACACATGGATTTACTACACTCTCACACATAATACTGTAGCACACACATGTATATGCACCACACAGACAGGGACTGAACACACATACACATACATGTACAAGATATTATCAAAATATGTTTGCGACACACACACTCAATGGAATTATCACACACACACAGTAATTACCACACACAGGTAATCATTTTCAATTTCAATTAAATGGTGAGTGAGCGATTGAGTTGGGTTTAACGCCGCTTTTAACAGTATTCCAGTTATATCACGGCGTGTCAGCTTCATGTGGGTGGAAAGCCCGAAGTGATGCAGGTCTCAGACTTTTACCACTTCGGTGAAACCCACGAGCACGGGTATGGTGCTGACAAACCTAGAAACATAATCGGGGTAAACCGGGATTCGAACCCACAATTATAGGTTTTGGCGGGCCCAAGGGACGCAACTCTGCACAGCGAATCGCGGCGCCTTAGACGACTGGGCCACCCGTGCCCCCTTCAATTTAATGGAATAGGAGCAGTTTTTCATAATTTTCAGTGATAATATTTTTCCAATTGTTTTTCCAGCACAAGATGCATTTCAGATAATTATAGTAAATTTTACATTTCCTAGTCATATCTCAGTCGGTAAACTGACAGGGCAGAATCAAATTACTATTTGAACAGAAAACAAAATATAATACTTCTTATGAAGACAGTTAATCGTTCTTTCTGGAGCAGTGTTGCCATGGTAACTGTCGCAAAACTACTGATTCTACCATCAGTCAACGCCAGAGTAAAGTATGACCCGCTGTCAGACCACTTGGGCAGTTCATGTGTACCTGGGGGCAGCAATGTAGACGTCTAGCAACCTTTGGACAATTGCCTTGCTGTTTGTATAATGTTAACTGTCACCTTTCAGTATAACCTTGTAACGCTACTTTTTCAACACGACGTGTCAGTTTGGTATGAGAGGAAAACCCGTGGTGATGTAGGTCTTTGAACATTTCAATTTCGATAAACTCACGAAAAGGGAAGGATAATCAAAGCGAATCTGCGACTCGACCCCACGATCACAGGTTCCTAGCACACCTAAGGGACACAACTCCATACCACGAATTCCGGTGCCGTAGACGACTTGGCCTGCGATAACAGACCCTTTTAACATTTGGGGAGATTTTCTTAATAGAGGTCAAATTTAGGTAATTTGGTAATCTGGTTCTCCCCCAAAACAGATATTTGGAAATAAAAATACAAAATTTCACTTTTGAATCACTCACAAAATGTAAAATAAATCGAGGGAATATTAACCATCGTACGATTGTAGTTTTTAGATTAATGAATACAGTATGTCTAAACAAGTATAAATGTTTTGAAATCTTGTATTTTGGCACAAAATGTATAATACCCGTATATTATTTTCCTATATTCACTTTTTTTATGAAACAGTGAAATAGAACCCAATGCACAATACAATGAGTGGATAAAAAGAAGCTTCTTTATTTTTTCCCCCATTGTGTCAAGTTGATAGAAATAATTGACACACAAACTTCCTTCCTCTTATTTAACCACAGAACGATCAAAGATATTCAAGGCATTTTTTCGCGATAACCTGCTACTACTATTTGGGAGTGATTTATAAATGTGGGTATGATATAGTCGAAATAGTTACAACTTACTTTGCTTAAATTAACACAGATTTTTTTATGGTTATGAAAAGGTGTGTTGCTTTTATTATTGTAATTTGTACATCGTACATCCTAAATAAAATGACAGGTACTTAAGCCTTAAATGACGGACAGTATAAAAAGTATACAGACTACGATAGCAAATGTGTTTGTGTGCGTGTTTTTGTTTTGTTTGTTTGTTTGTTTTTTGGTTGTGTGCGTGCGTGCGTGCGTGCGTGCGTGCGTACGTGCGCGCTACCTATACAAAGGGACCACTAATTTTAGTTCGTGATAACCTTTATAGTAATTCGTTATAAACATATATGCAGCATGTATGCAACACATGGCTGGGACTAAAAATAAGATCGTTATATCGGTCAGTTCGTTATAAGCGTGTTCGTTATAAACGTAGTTTACTGTAACACAATGTATATGTGCGTGCGTATGTATATATATATACTCAAAGGGGGTTGCAAGGTACATCCAGGCGCGCTGAAAGAATTCTGTGGAAATTTAATATATGCAGCAGCAGTAATAAATTGTTCACAATGCCGATCCAAATATCCCAGCTGTTTCAACTTTTAACGGGGGCGATCGGGTAGCCAAGTGGTTAAAGCGTTCTCTCGTCACGCCGAAGACCCGGGTTCGATTCCCGAAATGGGTGCAATTTGTGGAGCCCATTTCTGGTGTCCCCCGCCGTGATATTGCTGGAATATTGCTAAAAGCGGCGTGAAATCGAACTCATTCACTCGCTCAACGTAAATAGTAAATAGTGCCTGTTTTACCAGTTTACATATATATTACATGTAGGTGTGATTTTCGGGAGGTGACAGTTTCTAGCAGAGCACCAAGGGGGCGATTTGAGCGCTTCTTATCATCTTGCTAAGTGCTGATTGGATACCTATCTGAAAACAAGGAATTCATGCCATCTGTCCACACCATTCCGGATTCAAACTTTTGATTTTGTTTTTAGTGTTTGTATGTAAAGTAAACCTGAATATTATTTGTTGATTGTGTGATGATGTATTTAACAATTTTCTGTTCTGGGTTAACCTTTGTATTCAAACTTGGAAATTCCTTCGTAACGATATATGTTGGGGATATTCTTGTACTCAATTATTACGTCATATAATTTTATCATACATCTCAAAAGAAATACATCATCATCCTTTTCAGTCATATATTAAACTTGAAACTGAAAGCCGTGTTGAACTTGAACCTTTATGTCATTCAAACTTGAGTGAGTGAGTTAGTGAGTGTGTTGAACAGTTTTCCAGTTATATTACAGAGTAGCAGCAGCTTAATGTGATATGAAATCAGTCGTTTCCACTTTGGTGAAGCCCAGGAGGTGAGGTGAGGTGAAATGGGGTTTAACGTCGCGTCCATGATTATTGCACTTATATAGCGAAGTTTATGCACGTGTGTGTGTGTGTGTGTGCGCTTGTACTAGCCCGGACTGATGCTGTTTTATAGTGCTAGCTCACTGAGATACCATGCCGCAGTTTAACATGAATACCCCACTCAGACACAGTATACTGACTCCAAACCGACCAGTCCTTGTTTTAGCCCCTTTATGCCGAGCGCTAGACAGGGTAACAACAAGTACCATCTTTTAACGTCTTTTGGTATGACGCGGTCGGGGATCGAACCCCGGACCTTCCGCTCTCCGGGCGGACGCTCTACCACTAGACCACGGAGGCGATCTGAAACCCAGGAGCACGGGTATGGTGCTGACACACATAGAAACATAATCTGGGCGAACCGGGATTCGATGCCAGGATCATTGGGTTCTGGTGTGCCCAAGAGACACAACTCTGTTCAGCGAATTGTGGTGCCTTATACGACTTGACCACACCTATCCCCTCAAACTTGTATTGATGTGAGGATGTTTCCGAGGATTGTTCTATTCTCATTTTCCAAAAATGCAACAACAAAGGAAACCACAAATTGCTTCAAACGTATAAAAAGTTAATAGTCAGCCAAGTGTTTTCCTGGAACAGTGTCACGTTTATTTACTATATATAAGCTATGTCCTTCGGATAATGACCAAAAGGAAACACGACAGCCCTGTACCAACTTTCAACAATCGGACAAGTGCTTCCGACATACCTTTCATAAAGCGACACACGACACTCAAATCTGCCAATTATTGCCAAGGGCAGAAATATGAGAACCAATGATTGCACTTATGCATTGAGAGTCGTTCATTATTTATATGAAAGGATCCCTTGGGCCTGCATCAACGTCAACCCCGAATATTTAACGACGTCTGACATACCGACGTCTGACACAACCCAAATGTCAATGTTTATAAACCAGCGTCTGTCAAGGACTTACTGGCTGGTGAATCATGGTACCAAACATAAAGAAAACCAGACGGATTATGTGACGCGTTACAATCCTTTTTCGTTGATTAAATCACCGTTATAAAATGCACACTTAACGACAGACAATTTATGGGCTTGTTTCTTACCCCATTGTCACAAAAACGTTTAGTCTAGAAGATCACTCTTATGTGTCACGGATACAGAAGAACTGTCATATCTAACCTAGAATATATATATTCAAAATATGGCGTTGGCTTAGCCGAGCGTTGTAATCATTCAGACGTCATGTGGACATCTCAGGTTTGAGTATCCACATTGTCCAAAGTGTGAAACCAATTTCTATATATCTCACTGAGAGAGATATCTTCGTCATCGAACATTTCAGACTTGACTTTCAATATCGAGGACGTCGCGTTGGATTTACGATTAGCCTATCCATAAACTTTACGTGGATTTAAAACGTTCGTACGCACGCACGCACGCACGCACGCACGCACTCACTCACTCACCCACTCACTCACTCACTTACTCGAGATGCTGTGTGCTTTCGTGACCATGATTAAAGCTTTTGCTCTCTCCAGACAAAAGACAAATGATGTTCAAGAGCAGTAATGGCCGAACTCCAGTTTTTCAGACAACTATTACACAAGATTCCTGTAACCGAATACTCTCGTTTGAAGATATACGTCCTCAGCGTGTGGCCTGACCTACACTGTATACCCTTGAGATGACCCAACACGCTACCGTCGACTTGGTGAACGGTGTTGGGTTCGCGATTATTAGACGACTGAGAAGCAAATTACAATGAATGGACGGGACCACGAATGTATCAGGTCGCTGAGAATGTATCTGTCCAAGTTTACCCTGTGATCGTATGAAACAAATGAAAGGAAATGTACGGTCGGTATGCCTAATGTGCGTGGTTGGTCGCTATTTGCAAAGACAATCAACATTTTTCTCAGCGAGAAGTAATTCACTTAAGTTCCAAAACATGACCGGTAGTTATTATAAGAATCTTGAGTGAATACGTTGCTTTATGTATTTCAAAGGCGTAAGAGTAGCATTGGTAGCTAAATAAAAGCGAGAGTATCGTTTTAACAATTGTCTGCTAAAAGCAGAGTCTGTACGATAATCCGACGGTTTCATGCGTTATGGATCACTATCAATTACTGATGATACAAGATGGTCGCAGAAAGGTGAGCGTGTCCTGTCCATCGGTGGCACAAGTCACAGACACATGCAAACGTTAAACGTCAATACCAGAGAATAACCAGCCTCGATTATCTACCGAAAGAAAACATGACAACATAGAGTGTAAGTCAAAACAGGGAATTGCATCAGATATTATGTTGGGCAATGATGCGTCAAATTTGGAAATGTATCCACAAGCCTTCCATGAAACCATTTCAAATAAAGGACTAAGTATCTTTTGAGGAAGGTTACATGACGCCTGTTGAAATCTTCGTGGAAACTCGCTTGCACCTCAAACGTAATGAAATCTCGACACCAAAGGCTGCAGCTGAAACCGATCAGGCACTCTTAAATTTCCAGCTCATTTGGGGTAATCCGTTGAAGAGAGGCGGCTATTCGACTATCAAAGAACGATATCAGATCATCGATACACCTGAAGATTAAACATCTCGGCCAAATTACCGTGTTTTGATTTAGCCAAACAAGAGGGAAATACGATACATATGCTTACAGAAGCAGATCAGTAAGAAGGGAAGCGCACTTTATGCCCATGTTGATGCCTAATTTTTTCTAAGTATCCTATCCTGAAACTTCACAAAGTTGCTGTTTTTTCACATATTGTTTTCTAAGTAAACTTCAGGTGACATTTGCTTTCATTCTAACACATTTTGCCGCAGATTTAGATGTAGATATATCTTTTTTGTTTGATGTGTTTATTGTTTAACACCACACTCACCAATGTTCCAGTTAAATGACGGCGGTCTGTAAATAATCGAATCTGGGCCGGCCAATCCAGTGATTTACATCATGATCATTGATCCACGCAATTGGGAAACGCATCGACCAATTCAGCGAGCCTAACCACCCGATCCCGTTTGTCGCATAGTCGCCTTTTACGGCAAGCATGGGTTGCTGAAGACCTATTCTAAACACGGTCATCGTATTGAGTGACAATGCCACATGGATCCAGGAATAAAGCTTTCCCTGTAGGATAAGTTTGTTGTGTTGGATAGTGATGTAAAAAGTGCCAAAAAGTCTGAGAAAAAATGCGCAAGTCCCTTGGGTTTTGAGAATCCACATGGTATTAACTCCATTTGCCTCAAATACTGTCTGTTAATATCAAGAAAGTCCTTCCTTGATTATACTAAGGGTTATTGTTATCAACCACGACACTTCACAACATGGCGGCACGTTAGATATAAAGGGAAATATGCAAATGCGAATGTATGTATCCATTTACATAATGCACTCTAATCTATGGAAATGATTATGGATTTCATTTTGTGTTTTAAAAAATCGTTAGTATTTTAGTAACAAATTACATGCTATAAATTATACTATAAATTCTAAATATATTATTTATATATGCTACATAAATTATTCAAAACTGTTAACATTGTGAATGGTTTCCCTGTACACCTCTATGATAAAGTATGTATTTGGCGCGGTAAACAGTAAACATATCACAGCAGAGAACACGCACGAAAGTTAGCTTAATTCAAATATGAAAAAAACAGAGAAATATTAATACTTAGAACATATATCTGATATTTATCCGATCTTACACGTCAGTGGACAACCCGTTTTAATTCCAAGGCCTCTCGGCTAAAAATCATCTGCATGAAGTAAACAATGTATAATTATTTATATCCACATACACAGGGGTCAGTTACAAAATATGATCCTGCTAACGACAACATAATGCACGCCTTTCCTGTCAAGGGCCCATCACAAAGGAAATAACAATGGTTTGTTGTCCTGACTCTGATTCCCAATCCCGTCGTGTTTTTTAATCAAGATGGGAACGTTTTAAGATATTCAATTACTGGTCGCTCATCAATACGTCTCAGAATAAGGTTCCAATACATTGCAGCACGTGTAGGAAGGACATCAAATGAACCCCACCGGTGTGTAGATCAGCTTCCTATTTTGACACTGTAACGACAGCCACAGACCCGAAAACAATGCTGTCGTTAAGGAGAGTAATGGAATCATCGATCGGGGTTCATTTAATTACGTTTTGCTGGGAGCAACAACCAGAAAATATTGAAAATAAGTTGGGGAAAAGTTTTAACTTTTTATGAATTATTTAGTATTAGGGGCAATAGGGTATTTGTTTACTTCGATGTTGAAGTAAATGGGTCGGTGAAGGTAGTGTTGTTTATGGTTTGTTTGTTTGTTTTTTGTTTAACGCCTCACTCGGCATGTACATAATCGCGTTGGACCAGACAATCCAGTGTTTGACATCATGAACATCAATCCATGCAACTGGGATACGATGACATGCAGCAACCAATGCAAGTCAGCGAGCCTGACCACCCGATCCCGTTAATCGCCTCTTACGACAATATATCTTAGGTTGCTGAAGAATTCTATCCCGGATCTCCACATGTCGATCTTGTTGATAGTACGAGGGGCGTTCAATAAGTTTTGCAACTTGGGCATTTGTGTTTACACAAACATTGTCAACTTGTGGCAGGTGTGACAAAAGCCATAACATTAGGTTGACACGTGTCATAACAAGTTCCAGACACAACAATAAGTTAAATGTGATGGCTTCATTCACCTAAGTGTGGTCACAATCATGGATTCTCTCAAACATGAACAAGCGTTGTAATAAAGTTCCTTACCAATGAGTGGTGCAAATTAAAGCAAAAGAAATCCATGATCGCATGTGTAAAGAAAGTGATGAGTAAGGTTGCTCCTGACTATTCCACAGTTTGCCGTTGGTCTTGACCTATTCTCAACCCGGATCTCCAGGAGTGACTTTTCAAATGTCTTCCACAACATCACACAACTTGAAATACATATCTCTACGTAATATTTCAAGGCCATGGACAACAATAAGTTAAATGTGATGGCTTCATTCACCTAAGTGTGGTCACAATCATGGATTGTCTCAAACATGAACAAGCGCTGTAATAAAGTTCCTTACCAAGGAGGGATGCAAAGCAAAAGAAATCCATGATCGCATGTGTAAAGTTCTGAATAAGGATGATCCTCACTATTCCACAGTTTGCCATTTGTCTCTACAGTTTAAAAGGATTAGGAAGTCCACAGACGTTAACTCAAGGTCAGGCAGGCCTTCTGATGCCACCCAATTTTGTCTGACCGACGAGTGAAAGCATATGAACTTTCTAGAGAATTCCAAATAACATGTACAGTTGGAACTGTTGGAACCATTATTCATGAGCATCTTGGTATGTCCAAGGTATCTGCAAGGTGGGTACCTAGAAACATCAGAGCTCAAGACCGCCATCATAGAACTGAAAGTTGTCGAGACCTCCTGGATCTCTATCCATGCAAGGGAAGCACCCCAATTCTCCGCCTCCGAGGAAGTTTCGCACTCAACCATCGGCTGGCAAGGTAATGGCCACCATATTTTGAGATGCAAGAGGCATATTACTGATTGATTACATGCCACCAAAAACTACAATCAATGGACAGTATTATGCTACTGTGGTGAAAGATTTGCGAAAATCTATTCGCCAGAAACGCCATGGGATGTTAACACGTGGTATTCTACTTTTTCATGACAACGCCCCGGTTCACATGTCGAGAATTGCACAGGCCGCCATATTTGAATGTGGATTCGAACAGTTAAATCACCAACCCACAGCCCAGACTTAGCCCCCTGTGACTATTTCCTGTTCCGGCAAATGAAATCTGCCCTACGTGGAAGACGCTTCCAATTATTCATGTCGGCTACTTGAGACACGACACGCATGTGCCTATAAAACTTGTATATTGCTGGTTTGTACCTTTCGGTTATTGATTTGTGAATCCCAACATGCTCATATGCTGGACCTTGGGTTACAATTTGGTGATGATTAACCATAACAAGGACGATTTTCCCCCGGGCATTTCCGATTTTGTTTTCAAACATATCGTGTGTTATAACCTAATCTGTGATAGAAGCCACCAGTGGCAGACTAATTAAGGTTGCCTCTTTTTTTAACGTAATAGAGGATATACTTTTGTCCATGCGAGGTAGTTGCAAATTGTTTTGGCCCTTTTGCATTCGCGGTCAGATCATGTACTCTGGGAATGAGGGCCGAGTGGTTTACCTGATGTGCGGGATGACGTATTGTTTTACGCCTTTTTTAGCAATATTCCAGCAATATCACAGAAATGGGCTCCATACATTGTACCCATGTTGGGTCTAGAACCCGGGTCTTCAGCGTGACGAGCGAACGCTTTAACCTCTAGGCTGCACCAACCCCCATACATGATTAATGTAACCTGTCTATATTTTTTCTTCGTATGTTGTTGTTACGATAAACTGCCACATATATAGTACACTATGCACTTACTAAGCATTCGCCTGATGAAGGCGCAGGAAGTAGCCCTGAAAAGGCGTACAAAGAAGGGAGCACGGGTGGCCTAGTCGTCTAAGGCACCGCGATTCGCCGTGCAGAGTTGCGTCTCTTGGGCACGCCAGAAACCTATGAGTATGGGTTCGAATCCCAGATCGCACCGATTATGTTTCTAGGTTTGTCAGCACCATACCCATGCTCGTGGGTTTCACCGAAGCGGTAAACGTCTGAGACCTGCATCACTTCGGGATTTCCTCCCACATTAAGCTGACACGCCGCGATATAACTGGAATACTGATAAAAGCGGCGTTAAAACCAACTCACTCACTCATTCAAAGAATAAAAGCAATTCTATCTATAAAAAATGTCCTGTATTTCTGAATCATCATTTTGTTGGATTATGTACACACTAGCGTGATGTCACGTTGACTATGACGTTATTTCACTCATAACGTCGACGTTATCCATAAACGGAAAGAGGGTGTGTGCTCCCAGAACTGTACCTTGTCAAATACACTGTGCATGGTATTAGATTAATTTGCAGTCAGTACAACTGCCATATTTAGTCCACCGTATTCAGCGCAAATCAAAATCGTTTAGACTAAATGTCTCCTAGAGGGACTTTGAAGGAGCCGCTTTGTATTCTGTTGTCCCAAGTGACAGATAATTTCATCAGTTTAGAGTCAGTAGTGTAGTGGTATCCTCTAGTATTGTCTAGCAACTACAGTTTGGGATGAAAATTCACAGCTTGCGAGATAACTAGCTACTGATTCAAAACATTTTTAACGGGACTGTACAAGTTCTGTTCTTCTGATGTTGAGGGACACTACCCAGGGTGTTATACCCGTCCCTAAGTGTATGTCAAAATAGATAAAAGCCACGCGAGATAAAGATATCCCAGAACCAATTTTAAATGATGAGTAAAGAACGTTTCGGTACAGCCCACATATAGATATTCCTGGGGGTTTTCAGGACCTGTTGTAAAATATTATCATACATTACTTTTCAAATGTTGAATAATGGTATCTTCAACAGGTGATATGTACGGTGTATGTGTGTATGTGTGTGTGTTTGTTGTTTAACGCCACACTCAGTAATATGCCAGCGATATGACGGCGATCTATAAATTATCGAGTTTGGACCAGACTAACTAATGGTTGACATCATGAGCATCGATCCACGCCATTGGGATACGGTGGCATGCATAAACCAAGTCAGCGAGTCTGACCACCCGATCCCGTTAATCGCCTCTTACGGCAATATATCTTAGGTTGCTGAAGAATTCCATCCTGGATCGCCACGTGTCGATCTTGTTGATAGTACGAGGGGTGTTCAAAATGTTTTGCAACTTGTGCATTTGTGTTTACACAAACATTGTCAACTTGTGGCAGGTGTGACAAAAGCCATAACATTAGGTTGACACGTGTCATAACAAGTTCCAGACACAACAATAAGTTAAATGTGATGGCTTCATTCACCTAAGTGTGGTCACAATCATGGATTCTCTCAAACATGAAGAAGCGTTGTAATAAAGTTCCTTACCAATGAGTGGTGCAAACTAAAGCAAAAGAAATCCATGATCGCATGTGTAAAGAAAGTGATGAGTAAGGTTGCTCCTGACTGTTCCACAGTTTGCCGTTGGTCTTGACCTATTCTCAACCCGGATCTCCAGGAGTGACTTTTCAAATGTCTTCCACAACATCACACAACTGGAAATACATATCTCTACGTAATATTTCAAGGCCAAGGCAGTAAGGAGTTATTGCTGAGTTATTGCTGGAGATTCGTTTAACATCACTCTTGCAACACAGGAGATAAAAGGCACAACATCCTGGAAAACATTACATTCAAGATTTATGTGCGTGGTTTGTGTATATTGGAATTTGTCGATTATATCGTTTTTATTACTAATATCTCTCCTCCAGAACGAAAGGATTAAATTGTCATAAAATTGTAATAGTGTAATAGTTGCACCTTAAACGGCTTATCGCCTATCCCTTAACAGTTGCCTTCTGCCATTAACTGCCAATTGTGAAACGGTTATATCCGGACTTAAAAACTGAAATTGTTTCCATCGAGTAGCATCATTCTGATAGTACCGTTTGTCAAATGGGCTGGAAATTACAGCTCTTAAGTGAGTTAATTTCTGCAGTTTTTGATAGCTTGACATTCAACTGTCGAAACTTTAAGAGTCTTCACATCTCGGGATTACACAGTAATTGTATCATGGTTAAGAAACGCCTGGAAACACGAATTTTGCGTTTCTCGTACGTAATACTTGAACATGACATGTCATTAAATGACAGTTAAATTTACTTGTTTAATAATCAACGTTTATTCTTTGCCACGTTTCTGATAATTCATGCTGTCATTCCCGACTGCGTGGAACATATATGAAATATTTTGCCATGCCATCTCGAATATTTGCATTTGGCGTAAAAGGAAAAATAGTGATGAAACGTATATAAGGATAGCTCAGAATGAATGATGACAACAGGTGTTTGCAAAATTCGAACACAAAGCCCACCAGCACAAATCAAACCATTATTATGATATTCGGATATGTTTAATTTGTTAGACTTCATTTTCAATTTAAAATGTCCGACATTATATTGATTGAGGACCTGCACATTGCAGAGTGAGTGTGTAACCGTTATACGGAATCAGCCCAGTTGCAAATTGTGGAAACTAGCGTGAGTGAGTGAGTGAGTATGGTTTTACACCGCTTTTGGCAATATTCTAGCAATATCACGGCGAGGGACACCAGAAATGTACAAGGTTCTTTACCGAATTGTCGCTGTTACAGTACAATTTAGAGTGAGTATGGTTTTACGCCGCTTTTAGCAATATTCCAGCAATATCACGGCGGGGGACACCAGAAATGGGCTTCACACATTGTACCCATGTCGGGAATCGAAACTGGGTCTTCGGCGTGACGAGCGAACTCTTTAACCAATAGGCTACCTGACCGCCCCGTGTAAACTAGCGGGTGGTCAGGCTCGTCGTCCGGTCTTCGTAACGTAACGGCGTTGGCGCTGCTCCTAACGTCAACACTGGTTTGTCTGACTCCGAATCTAATAATTATTGGCCGTCATACTTAAATACTGCTGACGGCGGGATGTTATCCAACTGAGTGATATACATATTTATGATATAGTAACATTTTTTTTGTCTTGCAGACCACCAACACACCTCATCCACACGGCAACAGAAAACTACTGTGTCATGTACAAGAGATACAATTCGATTGGAAGGATTGGACGTGAAACCTATCATCGACTGAGGACCTGACCTAATTTAATTAAGCTTGCGAATCTCTCAGGAGTTAATGTCCAAAGGGAAACAGAAATGTGATTCCGATTTCTTTCTAACCACCTATCGTTTATGTTTGGAAGCTTTACTTTCAGGAATAGTCGAAAATTCCTTCTGTGCATATTGTGTGAAATACGTCAAGCGTCGTGCTCAACAGGTGTTTGCAAAGAAATATGCAGTTCCGGACCCACCCAACAAAACATAATACGGGTTGAAAGGACCAACCAAGCAAAAAACTTGACAGTTGATGTTGAATTTCGCCTTGTAAAAATCTGTCCACCGTTATTTATAGCAGAAATCATATAGACTTTGAACAAGATTCCAAACCCATTGTGAGGTTCATTTCAAGAACACCTGGAGGTTTGTCCGTGTTTCGTGTGGGAAACAACTGCGGCTACATAATTTATCCTGTTTCAATCAAGAGTTCCACTGCGGTGTTTGTGAATATGTACATGTACAAACACGCTTTGAATAACCAACACAGTAAATCCGTGAAATAAAGGTTCAACGTTTTCATTCGCGATTTAAACACCATTGCGCATGTCTATACGCCATTACAAATTGACGTCCCTATTGCGCATGGCCATCCATCACATCAAGTTAACGTCAATCATCTTCATTTCTATCGACAATTTAAATTGGACACTGATCAAGTAAAATTTTGAACCATTGTTGTGTAAGACCACTTGAGCGAAAATGGATCTCCTCTATGACATGGAAGCAATCAACTGGACGTTTCTTCGCTACAACATATCAGGTTTTCTGGACAACTATGATTACAACGCCGACGATGCGGATGAGTACGAGAGGCTGTTTGCAGCCGGTGTATATATCAATAACTATTATCTATGGGTCATTTTCGGGTTCGGATTTTCAGGAAATATTGCCAGTACTGTCACCCTCAGTAGAATGAAACCGATGACGACGTCTAAATTTTATGTTGCCCTTCTAGCCATCATTGACAACATGGCAATATTTCAGAAGCTGCTCTTTCATCAGTTAACCTATCACGAAGTGGAAATCGGAAGTATTGGTTGTAGGATAATGAATTTTCTTTATCTTTGCCTGGTGACGTACTCCAATTGGATACTTGTGTTTATGGCTATCGAACGTTTTATGGCAGTGACGTTTCCATTAAGAGTTTCTGTGATCTGGAACCTTAACCGTGCCAGATTGAGCATGATTATTCTTGGAGTGGTTATAACAGCAATATATTCCCATACCTTTTGGACAACTCTCTCCCATGACGGCATACAGTGTGGCATTGCGGAAGAATATGATTTCTTTTACAGAAGGATTTGGTACTGGATTAACGCCTCTTTGTATTCATTCATTCCATCGGCCATTCTTATAGTGTGTAACCTGTTAATCACGTTACGCGTTAGGAAATCGGGACAAAGAAGAAGTCGGCTATATTCTGAGACTGAACTTGAAAGAGGGACTCATTTAAATCGATACGAACGACAAATTACCATCATGCTGTTGACGGTCGCTGTGGTGTTTCTTGTTCTGACTTTACCAAGAACCGTCTTCGTATTGGTAGATTCTTCGTGGACCCCTGGTCGACTGTCCCTGAACTATGCCAGGAAACTTCTTCTTGATCAGTTGACGTTTTTCTTGTGTGATGCCACGCATGCTGTCAATTTCTACTTGTATTTCATTACAGGACAAAAGTTTCGGCAGAGCTTTCTTGGGATTGCTTTCGGGAGGTCCAGAAACTCTAGTGTCGCGTTCAATCATTCGCGGGTCCAGATGACCCACAACGGCACAGGGGAGTCATCACTGAATGCTGGGAGTCTCACGTGTAAGGCGTGCGTGCAGATGAAGGGGGGCAATGAGTCAATCATGATGCAGTCCAGATACAAGTAGACGGGATATTAGAGGGGACACAAGGCTTGGGTCAATTGACAATCAGTGTTTCATCCCTTTGTCTGCTGACGCACATGTTATAATGTATAGCAGCTAATTAATAGTCCATGAATCATGGTAACAGTGATGTTGTTTGGCTTTCAAACAGAACACTCATAATATCATCTTCGTATGTCCAGTGTGTTGTTACATCTCAATTCAAATGATATGGACCCGCGAAGATATGTCTTCAGCAACCCATGCTTACCGTGACAGGTGACTATGCTTGTCGTAAGAGGCGATCGCGACTAACGGGATCGGGTGGTCAGGTTCGCTGACATGGTTGATGCACATCATCGTATCCCAATAGCTAGGATCGATGCTCATGACGTGAATCACTGGATTATCTGGTCAAGACTCGGTTATTTGCAAACTATTGAATATTGCTGAGTGGGGCGTTAAACAACAAACAAAGAAACAATCTTATGATAAGTTCTATAGATCCTTTCGATAGCATAGCTTCATTTGGTGTCCGAAATCATGACAAAATATCAAAGCTCGGATATAAGGAGTACTCGATAAATGATTGAAACAGGTTGTGACATAACCAGCAAATGGCTTGACTTGTTTTATGAATGGCACAAGCTATGGTATTACTAGTAGATGGTTTTGCGATATCATGAGCAGATGGCTAGTCTGCGATTTCCTGAGTACTCGGCATGTTATGTCATCCTTGTTGATCACAGAGTAATAACATGTCAGTCTGTCAGTCAGTCTGTCCTTGTTGATCACAGAGTAATAACATGTCAGTCTGTCAGTCAGTCTGTCCTTGTTGATCACAGAGTAATAACATGTCAGTCTGTCAGTCAGTCTGTCCTTGTTGATCACAGAGTAATAACATGTCAGTCTGTCAGTCAGTCAGTCCTTGTTGATCACAGAGTAATAACATGTCAGTCTGTCAGTCAGTCAGTCCTTGTTGATCACAGAGTAATAACATGTCAGTCTGTCAGTCAGTCAGTCCTTGTTGATCACAGAGTAATAACATGTCAGTCTGTCAGTCAGTCTGTCCTTGTTGATCACAGAGTAATAACATGTCAGTCTGTCAGTCAGTCTGTCCTTGCTGATCACAGAGTAATAACATGTCAGTCTGTCAGTCAGTCTGTCCTTGTTGATCACAGAGTAATAACATGTCAGTCTGTCAGTCAGTCTGTCCTTGTTGATCACAGAGTAATAACATGTCAGTCTGTCAGTCAGTCTGTCCTTGTTGATCACAGAGTAATAACATGTCAGTCTGTCAGTCAGTCTGTCCTTGTTGATCACAGAGTAATAAGATGTTATAACATTTCGTTGGATATCTTGTTATAGGCATTTAAACTAATTTGATATATTTACACCACTGGAGGTTGCGAAGTGAAGAGTTAATAACGCGGTTTTACTTATCAGCGAGTTATGAATTCACCTTGGGTTATGACTAACCATATAGCATTTGGTTTTGTGAAGCGTGCAAACTCTGAATTGTTGCATTTCTTAGACGCTGGCGGATCACAAAGTGGACACAGTTTATGGATAACAACTTCTAAATTGTAGCTAGGGTAGCCTAGTGGTTATAGCGTTCGCTCGTCACGCCGAAGACCCGGGTTGATTCCCGACATGGGTACCATGTGTGAAGCCAATTTCTGGTGTCCCCCGCCGTGATATTGCTGGAATATTGCTAAAAGCGGCGTAAAACCATACTCAGTCTAAATTGTACTGTAACAGCGACAATTCGGTTAAGAACCTTGTACAGTCGTCAACCTAAACATTTATGGTAACATTTACATTTTTCTACACATGTTGGTATAAATCTTGCCATGCTAACAGTTGGCGTATGGACAATGAACTTGATGTCTTCACCCCATAGCAACTGGAAAGGATATTTTTAGTACCAATGATACTTATATACTTAGTATATCTATAATGTCAGATACAACTTATTGTACCTTAGCCATTTGATTATTTAATTTTTGTGTATTACCATTGAAGAATTAAATGTTTTGTTAAGTGTATCCATTATTGTGTTCTTTTCTTGGAGACGGGGAACAAGTCTAACACACTTCGTTACATGCACCATTAAAGTTGTATACTATATACTCATATATATACTATGTCAACACTAGATAATAACCAGTCCCCCTTGAGAGAGATTCCATTTGATTTCATCAAACTAGGGCTGGGAGCGGTAACTCGGGTACTCGGGCCGGGTGGGTACTGAGGATCCGGGTACCCACATGACAACATGTTCCTGGACCCGTGGTAAGTCACGTGATATACTGTTTAATGCCAAAAGAATATCTGCAACGCTACACGTCTCTCATATTTGCATTTCTTTCTGGCAATCACGCATTGCTTCTGATTTTTCTATCAGGTCTTTAAAAGGCATTTAGAACTGATACACATATGGAAGAGAAAATATGGATGTCAACTTCTTTATTATTCCTCTGATGAAGATGTAAGCATATACTCCAAAAAATTCTCTTCGTTATGATTGTTATATGTTTGAATAAAGATGAAGATTCAGTCAACTGCAGTGTATACGTGACCAGATCGTTTTATACGTGTATCAAAATACTTATTGCCAGACCTCTGTTCCAGTCGCACAATTTGGGCCCATCTCTTGAGATGTACATGTACAGTGGGTACTCGGGTAGGGTCGGGTTATGGGGTAGTAAATTTGGACTCGTATCAGCCCTAAATCAAACAAAGTATATGTTATTATCTGTTATCATTCTTGTAAGATGCAAGATGCTAAGATTCAGCCATGTGAATGTTGTTTAACGCCGCAGGCAGCAATAGTTCAGCTATGTCACGTCGGGTTGCAAATACTCGATTCATGCGAATCGGTTACCCACTGTAACTGCCATGTCCAGACCTTAATCAATCGTATACCAACAGTGGATCCTTTGAGTATATTGGTTTAAAACATTTAACATTTAAACATCAAATAAATGCTTTGACCAGGTGTGTGTGTATGTGTATGGGTGAACGTGCGTGTGCGTGTGCGCGCGCGTTTGTGTGTGTGTGTGTGCGTGCGTGCGTGCGTGCGTGCGTGCGTGCGTGCGTGCGTGCGTGCCTGCGTGCGTGCGTGCGTGTGTGTGTGTGTGTGTGATCTGTAGGTATATTATTCGTGTCATCAATATCCATATCCCTAATGCATACTGTGGATACTGTTGTTATTGTGTGATTGTCATCACGTTGTCACCACTATGTTGTCGATGTGCGGTTGTCGTCAATGTGTCTTCGACCGGTGAAGATCCGGGGTAGAATAGGTCTTCAGCAACACATGCTTGCCTCAAAAGACTATGCTTGTCGTAAAAGGCGACTAACGGGATCGGGTGGTCAGGTTCGCGGACTAGTTTCATGCATGCCATCGATCCCAATTGATCGATGCTCATGATATTAATCACTGGATTGTCTGGTCCAGACTCGATTATTTACAGACCGCCGTCATATAGCCGGAATATTGCTGAGTGCGGCGTTAAGCAACAAACAAACAAAGCGTGTGTGTTTTCTGTAGATATATAAGCCAAGTCATCAATATCCATTGTCATCACTTTGTCACCATTACTACTATGTTGTCGTCAATGTGTCATCAGTGTATAATCACTATATCATCATATATCATTGGGGGCACGTGTGGCCCAGTCGTCGCCGCGATTCGCTGTGCAGAGTTGCGTCCCTTGGTCAAGCCAGAAACCTCTGACTGTGGGTTCGAATCCCGGTTCGCCCCGATTATGTTTCTAGGTTTGTCAGCATCATACCCGTGCTCGTGGGTTTCACCAAAGTGGTAAACGTCTGAGACCTGCATCAGTTGGGGCTTTCCTCCCCCATTAAGCCGACACACCGTGATATGACTGGAATACTGTTAAAAGTGGCGTTAAACCCAACTCACTCGCTCATTGTGTTATTTTAGTGTCACCATTTGTAATCACTACATTTTGTACGTAGCCAATGGGCCATCATGCGTCATCACTGTGTACCAACTGTCGTTGTCATCACTAATCACAGCGTCATCATATTGTCATTTTGAGCACTCTTTCCCTTTTCGTTACCGTCATCAATATACTTACTTATTCATCATTGTGCCATCATCTTTACAGTCTCACTAGTGGTAGGAGTTTGTTGTTAGTGTGCCAATGTCACCACTGTCATCAATGTCATTACGATGTCATCATTCTGTCACCATTCTGTCATAATGTCACTGCCAACCCTGTATCATTATTCTGCCGTTGTTATCATTGTGTTAATAAAGCGATACATTTAAACTTACCATGTTCAATAGAAATATGTCCATAAAACAGAGTCGATTGTTCGACTCCGACTATATCACGAGCATGTGTTTATGATTCATTTTTGAATAGTAATGATACAAGGTGTTCGCGAAAAGGTGAGCGTATCCTGCCCCGGTGGCACCCGTCACAAACACATGCAAATTATGACCATTATCATCGTTTTGTCACTGTAACCCCTTTCATCATTGTTTCATCACTGTGCCATCATCATGTAGTCCCCTTCCCTCATTAAGTGGCTGTGGGGTAGCCTAGTGGTTAAAGTGTTCGCTCGTCATGTCGAAGACCCGGGTTCGAATCCCCACATGGGTACAATGTGTGATGTCCATTTCTGGTGTCCCTCGCCGTGATGTTGCTGGCATTTTGCTATAATCGGCGTAAAACCACACTCACTCACTCACTCAATCACTCACTCACTCACTCACTCATCTGTTCTCCCTCACACATCCACACAACTTAAGGCGGGGATTGACTTATGATCATATCAATTTCATGTTATACCCTTTGCGGTATTGTTTCAT
This sequence comes from Haliotis cracherodii, assembly GCF_022045235.1. Classification (NCBI taxonomy): domain Eukaryota; kingdom Metazoa; phylum Mollusca; class Gastropoda; order Lepetellida; family Haliotidae; genus Haliotis; species Haliotis cracherodii. The sequence continues at coordinate 8,952,670 of NW_027266276.1, read as the reverse complement.
TTGTTCAAATTATATCTTGATTGCATTGACCTGTTTGCACGTGAATATTACATAAAAGAGGGATACAGCATTTCTATATGAAACCATGTTAATCCAGATATCGCGGCGTTCATTTAACCTTTGCATGCACAAATACACGACGCCCGTCCCGACACTCGTTAATACGGACATGAACTTATCAGGTTTTTTTCGGAGTGAAGTCACACGTACGAAATAAAATTGTGTTAAGATCTTGGCCTACATACTTTGAGGTAAGAAATTGTGATAAAAAAATTATAAGAATTGACTTTCACTTTGTGTGAGTATGAACCTTCACAGAGGGCCAAACTGTATGAACGTCAATGAACTCACACGAAGTGAAGGTCAATTCTTAATTAATGAATATTCAGTAGGAATAGTAACATGGTTGTGCAATCTAGCCTTGGACGTGGCTTGGCCTGGGAAATGACCAGATTACATCATGGGTTGTTTTCGATAACTCTCCATATTGCTTGTCTCAAACGCCGGACATTTTTTCCAGGTCCCCACGAGTTCGATACAATAAGGAACGACTATAAAAGACGTTACTCCTCGAATTGTGTCTAATGTATTAAACTATCATTATTGATTTCTCGAAAATTGTATAATATTTTAAAATCAAAGACTTGATTTTCCGAACGTTGTATAATGTATTAAACTATAACAGTTTTAAGAACATTGTTTTAAGAATTGATTTTCACTTTGTATCAGTTCATCGGAATATGAGGGGCGGTCGGGTAGCCAATAGGTTAGAGCGTTCGCTGGTCACGCCGAAGAACCGGGTTCGATTCCCGACATGGCAACAATGTGTGAAGCCCATTTCTGGTGTGCCCCGCCATGATATTGGTGGAATATCGCCAAAGGCACTCATTCACTCATTGGAACATGAGTGAAGCTCCGACGTTCATTCAATGTTTGACCCTCCTTCTATGAAGGTTCATGCTCCAATGAATTCGCACAGAGTGAAATTAAAATCTTAGAGTTTTTTATATCACCATCTTTTACCTCGAAGGATGTAGATCTATACACAATTTTATTTCGTATTTCATGTTTACACTGACAGCAATACAACAATTAGCTAGCTTTAACGCGGGATGAAGTAGAGGTGACACGAGCGAATGCATGCTCACTTTGTTCTACAGTAACATCATTAGTAGCTTGTTTACAACAAACATATTCAAATAATATCATCATTAGTTTAGAAAGGTCTGTTAAGAACTACCTCAGTAAGTCATAAAGTCATAAAGTACATAAAGTACAACCGGGTCTCAAATGGCTGACATGAGAGAGATTTCCTGAGTTAATGAACCTGTGGCGGTTGCTTAAGACACTCACTGTCAGTCTAGGCACGGATAGAGTCGATACTACGATAGTTTTGATGTAGATCTTTTCCTTGTGTTCACGAGGATGGATCGTGGCGAGGATATTCTTGAATGGACAACTCTCCGACTTATCCCAATGTATGCTAAACCGCAAAGTTGAAGATTAAAGGGTTTGGATGATCAAAGCAAACGCTTCTGTGTTTGTTAGTGTTGGGAAATCCCCGGGGTTTTCTCCAGGAATGTGAAAGTAATCCGATCGTTTCAAGAATACAGTCCCGTGAAAAACGTATAAACGCCAAAACGCGTCCTTCATTCACTCATGAACTTCAGTTTCGCGGACCGACTTCTCTTCCTTTGGGGGCGGTCGGGTAGCCTAGTGGTTAAAGCGTTCGCTCGTCACGCTGAAGACCCGGGTTCGATTCCCGACATGGGCACAATGTGTGAAACCCATGTCCCCCGCCGTGATATTGCTGGAATAGCGGCGTAAAACCATACTCACTCTCTTCCTTTGAAAAAGCCGTATATCGTGTAAATTTCACATTAAAATATAATTATGTATTAAACAATAAGACTTGATTTTTCTAACTTTGTATATTGTATTAAACAAAAAGACTTTGACAACTCTAACACTGTCGGGGCATTAAATGGCCAGATCGTCCAGCGCCCTCAAGAGAGCCAGTAGCCTATGATCATGGGTTCAAATTCGCCCGATGCTGTTTTTAGGTTTTGTCATGACCATACCCCTGCTAGAGGATTTCACCAAAGGAATCAATGTCTGAGACTTACATTTCTTCTTGATTTCCGCCCACATCAAGCTGACACGCTGTGCTTTACCTAAAATACTGTTCGAAGATGTGTTGAAGCACTCTCTCAAACACTGTGTCTGTGATGTCCCTGGTTGTGTCTGGATACCAACCAACTAATAGGCATCAAACATCAATAATTTACATTATAACGTCTGATTGCATCATTGTATACGAACAAGGTATTTACAACAGGTTTAACTTTGACGTTATTTAAGACTGTGTAAAAACAGCGTTGTACTCAAATAAAACGCTTGAATTTTGTTAATGTACATTCCAATTTAGGAGGCTGTCTCTGCAAACTGAATTATTCTGAATGACGACAGCAGGCTTCAATTACTCTACCACCTTCATATAAACCTCTGCAGAGTTTAATCAAATATGTCTTTTTCTCCCGGTGACTCTAACCATTAAAACAAGACGTATTAAGACTTTTATTTAAATTTAAAAAACAGAATGAAACTAATGTTTCCTGACATTGCATTCTACTTTCCAACAACAACTTCTACCAATTTCATTTAAATGAAAGCTCTTATATGAAACAGTATGACCAGTACAATGAGATTTCATTAAACATATAGTTTGTAATACATTAAAGAAGCTAAGCAGCATCTGTTAGACTAACATCTAGTCTCTGAAATGAACATATTTTACAGAAGAAAAAAACTTTTGTTAAATTATAGTTATAAAAATATAATATAAATGAGCCCAGAGACATTCTTGACACTGTACTAATCTAGACTTGCCATACATTATAGACTTGCATGGGCTGTATTGAATACATAGAAGGTATAGGTAGTTATAGCAGTATTTGCTGAAGCCAGAACCCATGGTTATAACATTGTTGTCATGGTTGCTCCGTTGGCACCAACATATGCGCCAAAAAGCCTTTCTAAATCACAACAAAATTGCACTAAAAACAGAGTCCATTTAAGAATTCCAACATTTTCATAAGCATGTGTTTATGAATCACTTTTAATTAGTGATAATACCAGGGGTTCGCGATATAGAACACCAAGTCACATTGTTTACATACACAAATACGGGAACATATGGTACAAGCCGAAACTGGATGCGTTAAGTTTGGAAACATCCTCCACATGTCTGCCATAAAACACTTTGAGGTCTTGTATCTTGTAACCGTGATCGAACAACGTCTGAGCAGGCAGGGTCGGGTGGCCTTTAAAGTATTCGTTGAGTGAGCATACTCGATTGTACCTAAAGCGTTGTAAAATGTGGTTACCAACGGCCGCAGCTGCTGGAATATTACTCGACATGAAGGGGAAGTTAACTGTTGGAAAGTTGAAGTCATCCATCTTCTCTTGCCGTGGGGGTACTTTGTGTGACTATGGATGTTTATAATACAGAAATATGTGTGAAACACAGAAATATGAAACGAGTTTCACTGGGGGGTTTTATTTCTAGTTTATGTTGGTAAATAAGTGGCAGGGAACTGGCAATTTGACTATTTATGAACCATATCAGATCATCGACATACCTGAAGCTTAAGTAAACTTCTTGGCCAAATTCCCATTTTTGACTTTGCCAATCAGAGCAGATATTTCGATTCATAAACATACAGAAACTGACCAGCAAGGAGGGGTCACAATCTGTGCCGAAGCTGATGACTACTTCTTGCCTAAATGTCATAGCCTCAAGTATCACAGAGATGTTGTGTATGACGGGTCAAGCATTTCGCATAATAAAAAATAATATTATTGTTTTCTCAGTAATCGTCTCAGGTAACATTTTTCATTCCCCCTTATCCCCCGACCGTCAACTATGTTGATACCACATAGATTGCAACCCCAAGAATAAATAAACAAACTCATCGTGTTTGCCATTCTGGGAAGCTCTTTGCATGTGGAAAGAATAAGCACTGTGTAATTCTAAAGTTCAAAATAGTAACATATTACCTGGGGGCCCAAGTCGTGCAGGAATGGTTAGAATTACACATATGATTGTTGGTTCGAATTCCGGTTGTTTCTAGGTTTGTCAGCACCATACCCGTGCTTGTTGGTTTCACCAAAGTGGTAAACGTCTGATACCTGCATCATTTCGTGCTTTCATCCCACATCAAGCTGACACGCCGCGACATAACTGGAATACTGTTCACAGGGGCCTCACATTTATTCACTCACTCAGTCTTCTTCTCTTTATAAATTCATCCAAAAGAAGCCACACGTGCATCGTCTTATAACTGCTATAACACCGCAAACATTGCTAGCTCCCCAAAATCCGTGTAAGGTCACTGAACAAACCATCCATATACTTCTGTACAAAATGAAATATAAACTTCAATTATTTAAATATTAAATTGAACTGATGGTCTTCACAAACACGGGACTAATTACTGAAACCGACGATCATCTTTAATTCCAAACTGGGTGCAGATTTAGAGAAAGGTGAGGTGAGGTGAAATTGGGTTTAACGTCGCGTCCAAGATTATTGCACTTATATAGCGACGTGCATGCACGTGTGTGTGTGGCTGCTTGTACTAGAACGGACTGATGCCGATTTATAGTGCTAGCCCACTGAGATACCATGCCGCAGTTTAACATGAATACCCCACTCAGACACAGTATACTGACTCCGAGCCGACCAGTCCTTGCTTTAACCCCTTAATGCCGAGCGCCAGACAGGGTAACAACAAGTACCATCTTTTAACGTCTTTTGGTATGACGCGGCCTGGGATCGAACCCCGGACCTTCCGCTCTCCGGGCGGACGCTCTACCACTAGACCACGGAGGCGGTTTTAGAGAAAGGAACAAACTCAATATCAAGCGATCAGTGCAGCTAGTATATCTCCTTCATGTTCAATCTCGCCGCACAACTAACTTTGATTCTGTTGTAGCACCTTGAGGCCTCTGCAAAAACATAACATAAACGCTAGAGAACAACCGGTTTCGATTATCTGCCGAAACATATTTCACGGGGCGTAAAAGGCAAATATGGAGCCGATACAGTTAAAGGATGTGGCCATGTTGGGAAACAAACTTGACACGTATGAAGCAGCCAGGCAAGGAGTAAAAATATTATTTCTGCTTTGAATTTGATACCAAGGATATGTCAAAATAAAAAAAGCCTTGAAACTTTGGAAAATCAATAACTGTTTCTTCCATTAGATGATAAAGCTAACCTCAGTGTCCTGGTAAACAGTGTTATAGATCGGCGAGATCATTCATTGGGCATAATATGCCTTTCACGGCGAAGAATAACCAATTTATATCGGGTGTTAACCCTATTTAGTCTTCAAGAGCAAGTACTTAAGAACCAATTTCACGGTCCCTTTTGAAGAAAATTGTATTTTACAATCATTGATTTCTAAGGGTCATTGTGTCACTTCCTAATCGATGTTCTTTGAACACGGAACGATGTGTTTCAAAGATTTAATTTAATTAAACAAAATGTTTATTAATTTCGTTTGTTTTCTTTTAGTATGAGATAAATCTTTGTTCCTGGGATGGAACTATGATTGGGTTATAATTTAGCTGTTTACATCAAAGTCTAATTTGCAGATGCTACTTTTTTCCGAATCAAAGCCTATTATGTTTTAGAAAACATCCGGTTGGTTCTGATGTTCACGGAGTGAGTAAATGAGTTTTGTTTAACGCCGCTTTGAAAACTATTTCAATTATTTTATGTGGCAACACAGCAACGAAGGAAAATCGGACGGTGGATGAGGTCGATCTGGATTCATAATTACATCTCATGTTATACATGAGGAAAAAAGTAACTCTGCTTCATATATTGTTGTTGTTTGTTTGTTGTTTAACGCCGCACTCACCAATATTCCAGCTATATGACGGCGGTCTGTAAATAATCGCATCAGACAATCCAGTGATTAATATCATGAGCATCGATCCACGCGATTGGTATCGATGACATGCATCAACCAAGTCAGCGGACCTGATCCCGTTAATCGCCTCCTACGACAAGCATAGTCACCTGTTACAAGCATGGATTGCTGCTTCATATAAAAGTGGTGTAAATGTTATGTTATTGAAACTAACAACATTATATTTGGTCAGTCGTCTGATCAATGTTTTATCATGACACATTGATTGACGAAACCCGTTTATGGCAAAGGAGACAGAGCGACACGCCCTAAAGAGGGGTGGTGTGACACCCCAATGCCAATATCTTCTGAAACTCAGATGCTGTCTGCACCTAGCTAGGGGTGCCTGACGGCGACGTGGAAGCAAAATTTGGCGTATCGCTGAACGTCGGGGCTCCCTCCTGTCTCAACCCAGGAACTGGCAGAGCGTAGATGTAACTGAATATGGTTTTCTTGTTGAGTGAGTGAGTATGGTTTCACGCCGCTTTTAGCAATATTCCAGCAATATCACGGCGGGGGACACCAGTAATGGGCTTCACACATTGTACCCATGTCGGGAATCGAACCCGGGTGACGAGCGTACGCTTTAACCACTAGGCTACCCCACCGCCCCTTTCTTGTTGACATCACACGTGGACGACCGGCATGTGGCAAATAATGAATGTCGTTATGCTGTAGATAACGTCTCCAAAGAGCCCATTATGAATATGTAGTCTTAAGAAATATTTCCCAGAATACAATTTAAACACGGTTCATATTTATCGTAAAATAGTATTTGTCATAAAAACAGCGCTACCGAGTTAGTTGATGAAAAGGATGCGGGCATGGAGACGATAACGATAATGAATAAAAAAACATTGCATTAACTCTAGACACGTACTTCAAAGTAACTGAATAACCTATATTTATGAGTTTTTATTGTTACAATAAAACGCACTAAAGAGAACGCAAGGCTATGCACAGTCTAAGCTCTAAACATTTAATGGCATTATTCAGGTTCCCTGTTTTTCCCACGGGGCTTAAAAGGATTCATCTTCTTCAGATAGTATATTTTTTCAAAAGCCAACTCTTTGGTTTGTTTCAAACCAATTTAAAGGAGTGATACTCCCACTCAAATCAAATGGCATTGATAGATGGTTCACAAGCCGAATAATACAATTTGGAGTAGAAAATTGAATCTCACTACAAAGGTACCACCCATGTACAACTTGTAAGTGGAAATGATACGAAAACATGTCAGCAAAGGTGATATACAATTTCCCGATTTTTTTTTTAATTATAAAGAATATATGTTCTGATGGCGCTAACAATTCTTGTGTAACCAGACTACGGGGTAATATTTTGAAACAGACTTCCGATCCTGTCCCTATTGTACGGAACACTTAACGACGGGGCTAAATCACCGCGCCAAGGAAATCAAGACGGCATCCTGGTTGTCATACAAGCGCCGCAAACCTCTGTGCAGAGTTGCGTCCCTTGCGATGCCAGAAATCTGTGATCTTGGGTTCGATTTGAACATTCGCTCTAATTATGTTTCCAGGTTTGTCAGCAGCATACTATTTTTTGTGGTTTTCACCCACGTGGACTAAGACTTTCATCACGTTAATGTTTCATCAATATGGTCTAAGACCTGGACACTGTGGCTTTCCTCCCGATTTAAAAGAAATCCTGTTGAAAGTGGCGTTAAACTAAACTCACTCCTTCACTCACTCATAGTTGGAGTGAGAGAGTCATAATTATACATGACGTCTGTTATATCCATTTTTCACTTTTGTGTGATTGAAATGACGTAGTGCATGACGTCACTATCCTCTCGTGTTTAATGAGTGTGTTTTACAACGTGGTCACAAATATTTCAGGGATTTGATGGTGTCTAAACCAGACAAACCAGTGATTGGAAGCAAGAGTAACGATCCACGCCATCGGGGTACGATGACACACATGTTGAATCTGACCAAGGAACGCAACTCTGCACAGCAAATTGCGACTGGGCTACCTTTGACACACACACACACACCCCCCCCACCCCCCCCACCCCCCCCCACCCCCCCCCCCCCCCCCCACACACACACACACGCACACACACACACCAAAAGAAAAAGAAAAAGAAGTAATTCCATGTTTTTTTTTACACCGGACCATATTCATTATGCAAACTGGCTTCCAGATCATTTGCATAACATGACTGCACTAGCATTGGATCATCCCACTGTGGAAGAGGAATTCAAGAAATGTGATGTGTGGTGAAAGAATATAAATCTTAAAAATGATTGCGTTCTTTCTTCCACAGCTATACACTGACTATCAAGCACGCAATGGCAAGCCCGAAGACCGTTTTTGTCATGAGAAACAAACATGTCCACCATCAATCTCAAAGTTTGGCAAGCTACGTTCCGATAATAAACGTGGTCTCACGTGTCTAGAAACACTGTCTTCAAGAACGAATACTAACCCAGAGGTTATGCACAACTCTTACATAGGGCATCAACAGTGAACGTGCTAAGACCAATTAGGAAAGACATGGCTTTTGAAGATGTGAAGATGTGAAGCACAGCTACAGACGGTGTCCAGTTTTGACATTGTTTGGGAGGATGGATTCTCTGCAGCTGACAGTTTCAAATCGACAGCAAGAAGCAAAACGAGGGAAAGGAGTTATAGGCAGCGTTCAACCAAACAGCACAACTCCTCACAAATAGGAGGCATGTCAGATTTGACGAGAACAAGACAGAACTGTTTAAGTTCTTGTCTGACCAAGTCATTTCATTAGAGTGTGGGAAAAACAAGTAATAATCACTTACGACAAACAGGCTCTGTGCAACACCAGAAATGGTCTTCACATGTCGGGATTCGAACCCGGGTCTTCAGCGTGACGAGCGAACGCGTTAACCACTAGGCTACCCGACAGCCCCAGGATGGGTATGATCAGTAGTACATGGCTATGAGACTACACATAGCTATGAGACTACAGTGCAGAGCAAGGTGTAAATGTGTTGTGGCACAGTTAATTTCTACACCACTTTGCAAATGGGGTGGCTACTGTGATCGCATTTAATTGTCACCAGACAATCAACACATCAGGGATGTGTTCTGTCCTATGTGAGCGCTTCTTAATGACCTCCATGTTTGAAGGGGCAAGAGTCACCAAGTGGTCAGAGGTGCCTCGTTTCGATTTTAGAGTTGTCTCCCCTAGATGTGTCAGGATACGCACCTGTGCGAGTAAGTTTCACCAGCGTTGTGAAGACCTGCATCACCTGGTTGTTTTTCGTCCCAAATCAAATTGACATTCCATGATTGTAATGAAATAATGTTTTAAATCGCGTTAAACCTTACTCAGTAACTAACTCCTTTACGGCCATCAATCTCTCCTCTCGCAAACATGGGAGTGATGAACATACTCACAATATCGTACTAGGCTATGCTTGTGTAACTATGACTAATCAGACTGATGTGTTGGATTGTTGTGTTCAGCGGGTGAATATACATTGCATGGCAATAAAATAATTTAAACAACAATATGAATAATAATAATAATAATAATAATAAGTGCATTTATAATCCCTGGGGAGAATACAACCCACGATGCCTGTGAGGCGCTAGATGTTAACAGCCACATTACCATCTCATCCTACCGGGTACCCACTCACTGCTGGGTGAACAAAGTCTAAGGAGACACAACATGTGGTACATATGCTTCAGTGGCGCATGACCGAAGCCTTAGAAAGTCTCAGAAGTCAAGCTGCTGAACGTGGTCACCCATCCAACTCCTCTCCGAGACCGACGTTGCTTAACTTCACCTGATTTGTGATTTGTGACCACGTGCCACCACCTTAAAATCAATAGACGAATTCTGAAAACGATAATTACAAGTTCATCAAATATCTGATTCATAACAGGAGTATAACCTGATCAAATTAATATAACAACGTCACCTTCGCAGGAACCAGTTCATTGTGTGGGCTTGATGACAAAGGTCGCAACTCGGTTGGCTATAAGAATATGGATTACACATCAACATCCTTGTCATTCCCTCCAAGACCCTACAAATAAGAGGACGGTTACGGCATCGGCCACAACGGCTGTGACAGTAAGGATAACGCACTGTTGGGTGTTGATACAATCACGTTATTGTGAACGCGGCATGACAATAAACACTTTGTTCAAACGGTGTGTTATGCTTTTTCTTTGAAAGGGCTAAGGTCACATTGATTCGCTACCTTTAGCACCAATCAGGAATATGATACTCACAATGCATCATTAGAATGGTTTCTTAAGAGAAAAGAATGTGACAATACCATTTATTAAACAGTAACTCGCGTGTCATCAATTTATTTCATTATCAATTCTTTCTGTAAATATATGGTGGTAGTAGTAGCAGCGGAATAGGAGTGGTAGTAGGAGGAGGAAGAGAAGCAGCGGCAATTGTAGTAGCAGCAGCAGCAGTGTAGTATCAATAGTAGTGTCCCCATCATTATTATCACTAACATTAGCAGTAATTCATAACGCATTCTGTAAAGATATAATCTACTTCATTGGCTATAGTAGCAGTATCATTGATAGTAGCAGGAAGGAAAAATAGAAGTATTATCAGTAGCTGTTTGTAGCAGTAGAAACAGCAGGAACATTAGTAGTAGCAGTAGAAGTAGCATCAAAGGCAGTAGTGGCAGCAGTAGCATTAATAGTAGAAGCAACAGTAGTAGCAGTAGTTGTAGAAGACGCACTAGTAGTAGAGCAATAGTGGCAGTAGTAGCATTACTAGTAGAAGCAACAATAGTAGCAGTAGTAGTAGAAGAAGCAGAAGTAGTAGAGCAGTAGTGACAGTAGTAGCATAAATAGTAGAAGCAACAATAGTAGCAGTAGTTGTAGAAGAAGCAGTAGTAGTAGAGCAGTAGTGACAGTAGTAGCATTAAAAGTAGAAGCAACACTAGTAGCAGTAGTAGTAGAAGAAGCAGTAGTAGTAGAGCAGTAGTGACAGTAGTAGCATCAATAGTAGAAGCAACAATAGTAGCAGTAGTTGTAGAAGAAACAGTAGTAGTAGAGCAGTAGTGACAGTAGTAGCATCAATAGTAGAAGCAGCAGTAGTAGTAGAGCAGTTGTGGCAGTAGTAGCAGTACTATTAGTAGTAGCAGCAGAAGTTAGTAGTAGTAGTAGTAGTAGTAGTAGTAGTAGTAGTAGTAGCCGTAGTAGTGTCATAGTAGTAACAGCAGAGCACAAGTAGCAGTATCATCATCATTATTATTAGCATTACTCAGAAGTAGTCTCGTGAATATTATCATTATTATCAGTATGATTGTCATTGAAATGTAATAATAAGATTATGAAGAACATAACGATGATATTAATAATTATAACAATTATCGCTCTGTTTACATCATCACGCATTCTCTAGCCAAACAGTGCGAAAATGCCACAAGACAAAATCCCCAAGCCAAGACCATTTCAACAAATAAATAAAAACTGTCTTTTTAGCGTATCATGTTTTGTTCTGCTGACGCAATCGTTGAAGGTGGTGAGTTATCGATGTGGCACCACGCGTCTCTGATGGGGATCAGGCATGTCAATAATGCATCCATGACGCTGAGCCCAGTGACAGGAGGTTTAAGCCTCCTGGTGACTTTCATCATCACTTTACCCCTTGTGGATCTGGTCCTCGCACAGGGGCTGCACTTTCGATCGCAACGCCTACATCCAAACAATACGTTGACCGGACGGTAAATTGTTTCTAGTCATGTATATAGGCTTCATTGATCACGCCAAGAAATGCAAATGATATCATCAATAACATAGTAACAGAATTTGTGTGATTGATTGCGTCTTGTTACCACTTTCGTGAGCTCCCTAAAGATATCTGAATGTTCCGAAGCTCACCTTCCGTAATGTCGATCGAACTGTGAAAGGGATGTGGTTGATTGTTGAAACCAACCACGAGTACAATGCTTAGATGATTTACGAGTTCATAATCGTGTCTAAACATAATTTTAATAGTGATGATGATTATCATGCCATGTGGATCATACAGCGCAATTATTTTTTGGTTGTTGTATACAGTAGTACATATCTTGCAAACGGTTGTACATATTTACATTTAGTACTAACTACTAAATGACTTTATCGCGCGTATCCAAACCATGGGCTAATTACGTCTGTAACCCAATCACCCCTCGTAACTCAATCACCCCGGGCCACCACTCGGCACCGTGCCCGGGGAATAATCCCGCGCAAGCATCATCCCGCCCTTTGTTAGTCCGTCATTCGCGAGCAGCCCTTCCCCAAGTACACACGTGTGTCACTGTATCTAATCGCTTTCCCATTTTACGTTTCCTTTGTACCCAGTCGCGAACGTTTCGCCGATTACGCTTTGAATACCATCTATTCCAACACTCGCCGTATCGCCTTTACACAATCGCGACCGTTTCGCCGATTACGCTTTGAATACCATCTATTTCAGCACTCGCCGTATCGCATTTATTCCGCTCTACTCCCGAACTTCACCCTCGGGACAATTTACGCTTGTGGAATACCAACTCACCACCCCGACTTTTCGTGATGCCTCCCAAGAGAAGAGCAACCGTCAACCACAAGCTTGTGAGGGGAGCCAAGCAGGCCAGGACAACCAGAAGACAAACCCCGGGAGTACACATTGTACAGGAGACAACAGCTGATGGTGAGTCTGCCAATTACGGAAATATCGAAGGTGGCAACAGAATTAACGTACAATCGGCGCAGCTTGTAAATGCCGCGCAGGTTGCCAACTCGGCTACCCAGGTAAACGAGCAACTGGGAAAAATACTCCAGTTGCTGGAACATTCAGCGCCCGGCCCGGTTAGCGCAAACCAACAGGTAAGGCTTGGTTTTAATTCTCCCGCCATTTCGCCCAACATAGGGAGAATCCCCGATGCGCACAACGAGGCCGACGGTGACGCGGCCCCAGCCAATCACATCGCTGGATACGGGGATTCCCTTTCCTTCCGTGCGGACGGAATAGACGCGCACGTCAAACAACAGGTGAGGGAAAAAATCTGGCGTGGCGAGTATGTCGACCTCGGCACAATACTACCAAACACCGAGGGAAGTCACGAGGACGGTACGGTACTACAACCAGAATCAGGAGGACGGGGCGCAATGACACGCGTACAGGGGGACATCGCCAGTCAGGTATGCTGGGATTTCAATAAATTTGGCTGTAGCAGGGTCAACTGTAAGTACACTCACAAATGCGGTAAGTGTGGCAAACATTCCCATAGCTCTAGGACCTGCTTTCGAGGGAATGGGGTCCAACCGACCCCATACAAGCCCAATCAGCCCTTTCCTAACAGAAAACCAGCCGGCAAGGCAGGTAAATTCAATGGCCCCTTCCCCCGTGGATCTCAATGAAATGGCACCCTGGTTACGCCAATATGCTAGGGTCAATTACAGAGATGCAAATTATTTATGGGTAGGTTTTAGCTTTGGCTTTAAGCTCGAGTTCCAGGGAAGCCGCACGGGTCGCCTGGCACGAAACTTGCGATCAGCCACACACCAAGATACGGCAGGCTACGTGAAATAAAAACTACAAAAGGAAGTCGACCTTGGCAGGATGGCGGGCCCCTTCAAGGACACCCCCCTAGACAACCTCCAAGTATCCCCAATAGGCCTGGTGCCCAAGAAGCAGCCAGGATATGGTCAGCACCTGGGTAAGCATGCGGAGGAATTCCGTCTAATTCACCATCTATCCTATCCCAGGGGTAAATCTATAAATGACTTCATAGACACAGAGGCCTGCTCCGTTGTGTACGCCAGATTTGATGAAGCTACCCAGATGGTGCAACAACTGGGAAAGGGAGCATTACTAGCAAAATTCGACATTCAGTCGGCCTTTAGAATTATACCAGTCCACCCATCCGATTTCGAGCTGCTAGGCATCAGATTCGAAGGTGAGTTCTATTTCGATAAATGCTTACCATTTGGCTGCTCCATATCTTGCGCCATATTTGAAACGTTTAGTACCTTCTTGCAATGGTGCATGCAATCGCATCTTCCAACGTGCCCGGTCATGCATTACCTGGATGACTTCCTAACGGGGGGCACAGCAGGCACCAGCCACTGTTCAGACAACCTCAACGGATGCGTGAATACACTTGAACAGCTTGGGGTTCCTATTGCGCACGACAAGACGGTGGGCCCCACAACCAAACTGACATTCCTAGGGCTGGAAATCGACACCATTGCAATGCAGATCAGAATCCCAGAGCCCAAGATCAAGGAGGCAACAAGGGAAATCCAAGACATCCTGTCAACAGGTAACATCAAGGTCACAAAAAGGGCCCTTCAGTCCCTCATAGGCAAGCTTAACTTTATGTGCAGGGCTATACCAATGGCAAGGGCATTCAGCCGCAGGCTAATCGATCTGCTTAGCAAAGGTAAGCAACCATTTCACCACATTAGGATTACCAGCTGGGTCAAGGAAGACCTACAAATGTGGTTAACATTTCTTACGAGTTATAACGGCATTTCAGTGTTTCAGGACCAACTATGGGTGGACAGCGATTTCCTCCAGCTGTTTTCAGACGCAGCGGGTGGCGCCGGCTTTGGGGCCTACATGCAGGGCAAATGGTTTAACGGCGCATGGCCACCCCGGTGGGTGACGGATGGAACTACACGGGACTTGACGCTCCTGGAGCTGTTCCCCATCACACTGGCCATCCAAATCTGGGGCAAGCAACTCACAAACAAAAAGGTCCTCTTTTACTGCGACAACCAAGCCGTCGTAACAATAATCAACAAGCAGTCAACCAAGGCCCCCAGAGTGATGAGCCTACTCCGTCGCCTAATCCTGCAGTGTCTCCGATATAATATTATGTTTAAGGCAAAGTATGTATGTTCCACTGCTAACACTATTGCCGATGCTCTCTCGAGGTTTCAGCTCAAACGCTTCCGAGAGGCAGCACCAGCCGCGGACCAGAACCCCACACCTATCCCGTGCAACATATGGCTGATCTGAGGCAGGAAGCCGGCAGACTCCTACAACAATCTCTGTCTACTAATACATGGGCCACTTACCAAACAGGCATCAATGCCTTGCACCAGTTCCGGTCCGCACACCAGCTACAAGAGGTGTGGCCAGTCCCGCTGGATCAGGTCGTAAACTTTATTGCTTATCTGTCAGTCACTCACCACTCCCCTAACACAGTCAAGACTTACATTGCAGCGCTGTCTTCACACCACAAATTCCACGGGCTCACCGACTGTACAAACCATTTCCTGATAGGCAAGATTGTAACCGGCTTACACAAATCAGCGGGCCGACCAGACACCAGAAAACCGATCACTGCAGATCTGCTGCAGGTAGTAACCAACAATCTGCCTCACGTATGCTCATCAGCATATGAAGCCAGGCTGTTCAAGGCAGTCTACTGCACAGCCTTCTTCGGTTTCTTTAGGGTTAGCGAACTCGTCCAAACTGGACCCTCAAAAACAGGTTGCGCCATCCAGAATTTAAGCTTCTCGGGCAACCCCCAGCAGCTTTCAATCCATTTACCACACTCAAAGTCTGATCAGTACAGGATGGGGACAACAGTTACAATGTCACCTATACCAGGTAATCCGCTATGTCCGGTAGTCGCCATCAAGCACTACCTGGAGGCGCGCCCCTCCGGCCCACAACATGCATTCGTCCACTTTGACGATTCCCCCGTTACAAGGTACCAATTCCAGGCACTCCTAAAAAAGGCCTTAGCACACAGCAACATAAACACGGCCTGCTATTCTTCGCACTCCTTCCGCATTGGGGCAGCCACATCAGCAGCCATGAACGGGGTGCCTGAACACCTCATACAACAATACGGCAGGTGGAAATCAGATTGCTACAATGCTTACATACGCCTACCAACAAATTCAATGTTGCACAATTAAATCAAATAGTCTTTCATGGTACTTACTACACTTCTTATTGTTTACAGTTTGGATGGTGGGATCCAGCTACATGGCCAGGGCACGGCAGTACTTGCTCCTGAAGGGCACCAGCCCGAACCAACCGAGGATGCTATGGCTGGCACGAGGGGGGATGAGGTGGAAGGAGCTGGACACCATTCTGGATGCACAGGTCAAGGCGACACGGCGCAGCCCCAGAGCCCTCATCATTCACCTGGGCTCCAACGACCTGTGCTCGGTCAAAGGCAGCCAACTCTACCTTGACATGGTGGCATCAATCCTTCGGATACAACTCCAGCTTCCTGACACCAAGATCATCGTATCCTCAATGCTGCCCAGGCGCTACTGGCACGATGCCAGGGATCCACGAAAGATCGAGGGGATGCGGAAGAATATCAACCGCCGACTGACCAACCGAGTCAAAGAGCTCGGCGGTACAACAGTGCCACATCCCCAGATCCTGGCATCTGACAAGACATGGTACGCCTGGGAGGGCGTCCACCTCAGTGACAAAGGACTGTGTGTGTTTACGGACAATTTATTGCATGCCCTGGCGCTCGTTTTGCGCCAGTAAGGATATTATCTCCACAGGTTAGTGTTTCCTTTCAGTGCATAAGCAAGCCGGGCAACAATGCTATCTCCGCGTATCGCGTGGCCGTGGGTGTGGGGTAGCACTCTGGTGCTTTGTGGCGGGGTTCTTGTGGGCTACACTGCTAGTAACAAATTAACTTGCTTCCAAATTAATACTCGTGCTTAAGGCTACCTGCTTTTCAGCGGGAACCTTTCCGGGGTTACCTGCTTCTCAGTGGGAACCTTGTCTTTCCCGACTTTTCAGCCGGGGAATCGTAGAATAACATACGTTGGGGCAAACAGTTGCCACGTATATGGGCCCGGCGGCGGAAGTCGTCTTGTCAAGCGGTAGCTGACAGTTGGGTCCGCGGCGGGAGCCGCACAATGGTTTTGCTAATGGGGCCGGACAGTGTGATCTGCTTTGGCCGGCTACCTGGGGCCGGGCAGCGGCAGTCTGACTTAGGCCAGCAGCGTGGAGCTGCTTTTGGCAACGTGGGAGTTGCCAAGCAATGGTAGCGTTTAAATATGCTACCGTGGGGGCCGGACAGCGGTAGCAGTCTCAGGCCAGCAGCGCTAGCTGCAATCGCCGTCGGCCACGCGCGTGGCCATGGCAACGGTAGCATTTTTGGTATATACAATTAGCAGCTAAGTAGCCCACTAGTACCTGCACACCCTCGGCCATTTAACCCAATCTCATCTTCTGTTTTATTACAGGCACGGGCACCAACGGCTCGGTGGCCCGTGCCTCTCCTTGGCATATCGCGGGATAAGTTGTATACGGGAACACATATTTTGCATACAATAGAACATATGTTGTATACGGGAATGCATATGTCGAATACAATACTACACTTGTTGCATACATTAGTACATGTTATATACAGTAGTACACATACAGATTACTCAACGTATCTTTCAAGCGAAGTGCGTTTGATGCGTTTTCAAGAATAACACTTGCAATCGGAATATTATCGTACACTGACGAGTGTTGTAAGTTATATATTTAAGTTATTAAAAGAGACAGCACTGGAACATGGTGAACGTATCAATACAACAAAAGTGTCGACAATAGACTGAAATGATGAAAGATGCGATGCTGATACATGAGACATGCTTAAGAGGGCTGGTCAAAAGGTTCTAAACCCGACTATCATTCAAAGTGACCTAGTCAGTGTAATACATCGTTTAAGTTCATTGCAAGTGTATGTGGTCTGTTGAGGCAGTTTGTATATTAGTGACAGCCAGTTGAACGTGATAGGGGGCCAAATGAACACAGAAATGGATGACCGCATGTTACAAGTGTATTGGGAGAAGTGCCCTAGCTAGTGCACTGTTTAATGCTGTGCTGCTATGGTGTACGGCTGGGATACAAGCATTGGTGGTGACCCAAGGTCTGGACGTCACTCAACTTCCATCAATGACTATTCAATCAAGGAGATAGACAAACTTATACTGTCAGATAGACGTATTACCATTGCTGAACTTGAGGAAGGCACAGGTCTAAGCCATGGATCCATTGAAACTATTATTCATGAACATTTTCAGATGAATACGATATCTCCTCGTCGGGTGCAAATTGCAAGGTTTCTAAATGCTGATCTTAAAGACAAATGAACTGAAATTGCCAAAGAAAACTTGAGGAGGAGTTCGACAAGTTCAAAAAGAGATTATTAACGGGTGATGAAACATGGGTCTACCACTATGACCCCGAGTCAAAACGTCAATCACTGGAAGAGCACAATTCCACTTCCCCGGCACCAAAGAAAATAAGTCTTCAAGATCAGTGAAGAAAGATACGGCCACTGTATTCTGGGATGCAAAGGGTGTGATCCTCGTTGATTACTTAGAAAGTAAAAACACGATTACCAGTGCCTACTATGCTGATTTGCTTCATCGCCTGAGAGATTTTATCTCAGAAACGCGGCGAGAAATGGAGTTCTACAACTTCATGACATTTCCTCTTCTCACACATTTACAATTGCAAAGGCTGCTTGTCGACATTGTGGGTCGAAGAGCTTCCTCACTCTCCATACTTGCCAGACTTGGCATCAAGTGATTTCCACCTATTTCCTAAACTGAAAAGAACACCTTCGCGGACAACGACGATGACCTCAAAGCTGCCGTGAATGAGTTCAACAGGGTGTTATCAGAAAACGTCTTCCTGACAGGAATTGAAAAGTTTCACTTCCGATATTAGAAATGTATTGAAAAGCAGGGAGTAGAATTGAAAAATAAAATTTAAAAACTTTCACAATTGTTGGAACTTAGAACTTTTTGACCAGCCCTCGTAATATACGAACCACAAATAACATCAAGATAAAACATCGGCATTATTAGGAATAATCTGTATCTAGTTTTATTTCTTCAACGCTAGACTGTGACACTGGAGGTAGAAAGATGCCAAGAGATGACGTTGAACTGGGTGTTTTTATTTAACACGAGTCAGCAGGTGGATGGTACTTTCATAATGAGCGTTAAGTACACACCAATAAAGGGACACCTGATATTCACGACACAAGACTTCACTGATTGACATTCCTCAGGACGTCATGTCCAACGACTGTCCACTTGGTTCAGGAGAGGCTATTCCCATTTGTTCAGGGCAGTAGCGATCAATTAATTGACGCTGAGACACACTGTTCTGTTTATCATTGATCCTTTGAAGCCTAATATTGCCATTATTCTTGTATAACCTACAAGCCATAAAGGATAAAGAGCCCGTATACGGAAACACTTGTTCACTGTAACAGCGCTAAATCGAAGGCATCTGCAAACATTAAATAGGTTGCATACAAAAAACAAAAAAAATCAAGAAATGGGTATATTTGGTATCATTTTGTAGGAAAATATGTCCTGAATCAAACTACGCAATAAAAAATCCTAGTCACCACGGCATTTTTTGAATAAGTGGCGCCATCGAGAGGCACCGGATGATAAAATAATTTTGCCAATAAAATGGTCATTTTAAAGTTTGATTATTAAATGAGTGTTTTTAAATAGACATATTACAGTATTGATATGACGCAAAATAGAAAAATGAAAATTCAAGTCAAAACATTTTTAATTTCACACATCATTTGACTTTAAAAAAAGCACATTTTCTGATTCATCAGTCAAAAAAGCATTTTACAAAATCAAGATATTTTTCAAACTGACTTATTTCTAATGTTTATTCATTTTAAAATAAAAACAACATGTTACCAGAGGATATTCAAATTATTTTCAATCAACACAGCATACCCCTAAAAAATGAATCAGGAGAGGTAACTCTTGCCCAAATTTACATTTCTTTGAGTAAAGTACAATTAGCAGCGAGTCAAAGGGACGTAACCGCATTACAAATACTCGCTGTTACATGCGCGTCCGGTATGCGCAAGAACAATTGTATCCAACGTCTTTCATGAACTATGCCAAAATCAAGTATAATGGGTTTATCTGAGGGTTATGAAATGCACGCAAATTGTGTCTATATATCTTTGGTGTTTCGTGACAATTAGAAGGATCTACCGGGAGTAGAAAGTGAGTGAATATGGTTTTAAGTCGCTTTTAGCAAAATTCCAGCAATATCACAGCGGGGGACACCAGAAATGGGCTTCACACATTGTACCTATGCCGTCAATCGAACCCGGGTCTTCGGCGTGACGAGCGAAGGCTTTAACCACTAGGCTACCCGACCGCCCCCGGGAGTAGATTATCCGACTGGGAGCAATGTAGACGTAGAGTACAGATACACATTGCTAACGACGCCCACAGTTAAACCCGTAGATGAATAGTTCCGTCAGAAGGTGCCAGTTTTTGTTACAATATGTAATATGTAATAGAGAGAGAATCTCACCCGAGTGTCTTTTGATATCAAATATATCAACACGAGTTTATAAAAGTGGGAAAACTCCGAGGCTTGCCGAGGATTTTTTGCCCCATTTATCAACCCGTGTACTGCTAACAGCTTCAGTAGAAGAGCCATTAGTGATGTCATTTGATTGTGACGTCATGGTGACCAATGACGTCACAATGGTCTGCAAAGCATTGTGATGCAATTTCATTGCAGCGATATCTATAGTATAGATATCGTTTGATCTCACCCAAGCGATATCTCCTGTGGGAGCCATATATAAATATATATGGTTGTATGTTTGTATATTTAAAAATTCCAAAAGTTCAATATAAGCAACCCCTAAAAGCCCCCTCTTGGGTTGCACACACCACTTTCACCCTTTTCGGAATACACTAAATGGTCCGGCATGGCCCGAATGCAAAATACGCTACAGTCTGAAAGCGCACGTTAAATCTCCTATATCAGTCAGTCATGTTTGTATGTTTGTTTAACGCCGCACCCAGCCATGTTCCAGCTAGTATTGTTCGTTTGTTGAGGTAGTACTTATGTTCTATACGGTAGTACATATGTTGTATACACTAATATATATGTTGTATATAGTAGTACATATGTTGTACATAGTATTACATGTGCTGTATCAGGTAGCACATCTCTCGTATACGGTTGCTCACAGTTTCCATACAATAGAATTTATTATTATACAGTATTATATATGTTGTATACAGTAGTATATATGTTGCATATGGTTGTACAGAATGATGATGTATACAGAAAGAACTAATGTATTATCCGGTTGTACACTCTTTGAATCTCACATATTTACAGTGAAGGGTGAGACGTCCTGGTTAACATGTGTCCGTCACATGATTTACAGGTTATTCTTTATCGGGACTGTACAGCATCCCTGAAAAAGACAGAAACGATGTGTACAGTTTTCAGTCACCAAAATCTTTTTGTGTGTCCCACTTTATTTGCTCCTCACTACGCTAAACCCGGTAACCAATTCACAGACTCGTGTCTGCGCTGTAATGAAGGGTGACATATTTCCAGTGATACACATTTACTGTAGACCACCTTAACCTACTCATGATACATGCTGTCACATTTCAATTCACGGACATAATAACGTGCACACTGTGGCGTCGACATCATCCAGACAATGTATCCAGGGAAGTCGACAAGGACACGTATGGAACAAACCACCTTGTTCTATCTACTATGCATCATTTAATGAAACGGCCTCTCTGTCCAGTACTGTAAGTTGTTAAGGTCTAGATACATCTGGACACAAAACACCCCATCTTACCTGCAATGCACGCCGTCATTAGACAAGGAATTTGCTCAGAACTTTAATGCTACATTGTCAAGGCCTATACACACCTTGACACGCCATCTTACCTGCAATGCACGCCGTCATGAAGCAGGCTATCTGGCCAGTGATGTTAGCTCTGACGACATACTTGCTGATGACATCCTTCCTGCTGGGTGCCAGGGCAGTGAGGACGCCCATAGTGACGCCCACAGCACCCAGGTGGTTCAGACCACACATGGCATACGTGCCTATAACCTCAGACCGCCTCTGAAGAGGAAGGACGTTAATAGTGAATGTACTCCACTTTCATCTCCCCAGTGTACACTACTGGGTGAAATGTACATGGTGTCATCGTTTTAATTGTTTGAGTCACAGTGTAGGAGTCAGATAATCAACTACATCTTGTACGAATTTAAACTAGCATCTACACTCAGTGGCACAGGGGAACAATCGTCTAAGACGCCGCAATTATCTATGCAGAGTTGGGTCCCGTAGTCAGTCCAGAAACCTTTCAGTGATTGAATATTGCTTTAGGCCACATCAACAGTATTGCAGTCTTTCGCGGCTGAACATGTCTTAGAATACCGTTTAGCTCTGATTATGGCTCTAGGTTTGTCAGCACCATACTCGTGCACGTCGGTTTCACCAAAATAGTAAACGATCGCGACTGAGATCTCCGCCTATGATTGTGACTATGACTTTAAATCATAAGAAGGATTATCTAGTACTGGAAGATATTTTGTTAATGTATTTATGATCATTTTTGCCACCTAAAAAATTGAACATAGTTTGTTGTAATAGTTGGATGTTCAGCGCTTTATTTAGATACTTTGATCTTCCTACTTGCTATTCGTGTTTTTCCCATGTTAAGAAACACACTTTGGCTAATCGTACCTGACTATCTCTTTTTCCCGGTTGACCAGGAGAGAAAGGTCTCTCTGAGGTCCGCGCGCAATAATATATACCTGTGTTAAGATCATGAGGCTTTTACCCCCAGGATTCGTTAGGCCATTTACGGGTCGAGGTGTTACTAGGTGGTCGCTCGAAACTCGGGTTTTGAAGGCAAGTGATTACAGGCACTATTTATCTGGTACTGACTGAGCAACCTTCTCGTGAGTGTCTAGCTTTTGGGGAATTTTAGTATTCCCTTGCTCAGTCCAAGTGGCTGAGTCTTAAGTCTATTAGACTAGTTTGATATTCAGATGTTCTCGTCTACTTTATGGTCTAAGTGACATATTTTAGGGATAGGGGGGCACGGGTGGCCCAGTCGTCTAAGGCGCCGCGATTCGCTGTGCAGAGTTGCGTCCCTTTGGCACGCCAGAAACCTATGATTCCGGGTTCGAATCCCGGT
The DNA here is from genome assembly GCF_022045235.1 of Haliotis cracherodii. Classification (NCBI taxonomy): domain Eukaryota; kingdom Metazoa; phylum Mollusca; class Gastropoda; order Lepetellida; family Haliotidae; genus Haliotis; species Haliotis cracherodii. The sequence continues at coordinate 8,929,715 of NW_027266276.1, read as the reverse complement.
TCGCCCCGATTAGTTTTCTAGGTTTGTCAGCACCATACCCGTGCTCGTGGGTTTCACCGAAGTGGTAAACGTCTGAGACTCGCATCACTTCGGGCTTTCCTCCCACATCAAGCTGACACGCTGTGATATAACTGGAATACTGTTAAAAGCGGCGTTAACTCACTCACTCACTAACTTTTAGGGATAGACCCTCTGTGTTTGTTTCCCGTCATTTAACCCAGTCAAGGATATTCATTCATTAGAGTGTTGAGTTAATTCACCCAGATGTTAATTGGTCGCAGCTGACGTAATTGGCTTCTGTGTATCGTGTTTGTATCATGACAAAGTGTTGTTCTTGCTACTTTGTATGACAGAAATATAGTTGCTTAGCTGAGCCGCTTGTGTATTTACTCTAACTTAATCAATCAGTGATCAGTGATCATTGTCAGTATAGATTGGATTGTTTCAAATTAATTCTTTATGTTGTCGCCTATTGATGCACTTTTCTGTTTGTAATAAACATGTGAACCCATAACCATGTTTTTCATTATTATTTTATTCTTTGTTCTGACAGCCCTGATCATTGGAGCACAGCTACGAGGCGTCTCTACTGTACAAAAAGGAATGGATGCCAAGTAGACACGTAAAATATCCCAACAACTCAGTGATTTGGCATTAACACCCCTTCGATCAATATTTCAGCGCTATCACTGCTATGTTACTTCAGAAAGCCAAGTGAGATGCATGCTGTTGACGTTTACCATTTTAATGAAACCCCCGGTATGTGCTGACACACCAAGGAGCCTGGATTCGAACCCAGCTAACGCTGGGAGGAGCTCTACCTGTACCGCCAACATGATAGCTGTATGTATGCAATGACAGGAGATGCTATTCACATTGCTTTAGATTTGTAGCCATTCCAAAACCACACTGACATTCCTTCCGAAGTAGCGGCTGTAAAATATCACTTTGTCATTCAGATATAGGCTCACAAATAATTATTTCAGTAACCATGTGATATTAAGTCCAAATGCCCTTTTGTGAAAACCACACTGACATTCCTTCCGAAGTAGCGGCTGTAAAATATCACTTTGTCATTCAGATATAGGCTCACAAATAATTATTTCAGTAACCATGTGATATTAAGTCCAAATGCCCTTTTGGTCGGGGGACAGAAGTGCTTAGTATCCTTAGACCGCATGTTACCTAACTAGCTACGGAATAACAGGTGAGTAGCTGTCTACCCTTGATTATCTGAGCTATCTACCCTGCACAGGTAAAGGGCTCTATGTAAACGACTCAGTGTGCACCGTGGCTGCCAGATTTCGGGGTTCGAATCCCATACACATCCTGATTTTGATATTTCATCCGTCAGCACGAATCTTCCGTACCCGCAGATAACATAAACTACTTGCGACAGCAAATTGGAGATTCATACCACAGACGCAAACTGGCCACCGATCAGTTATCGCCATTTTTGTTGTGTGATTATGCACTGTGAGTATTTCTTTTTACAGGGCTCTGTTAGTCAAGATAAACTCACTGTGAGTATTCCTCCAATCAGGGTCATGTTGGTCAAGATATACTCACTGTGAGTATCCCTCCATACAGGGTTCTGTTGGTCAAGATATACTCACTGTGAGAATTCCTCCATACAGGGTTCTTTTGGTCAAGATAAACTCACTGTGAGTATTCCTCCAATCAGGGTCATGTTGGTCGAATCCAGGATGACGTTGCCTCCCTCCCAGTGCCAGCTTCCGTTTGTTGACGTCACGTACTCTTCCAGATCGACACGGTTCAGCACCAGTTTACCAAACTCACGAAATCCCACAAATGAATTTGCGAATATCTTGATTCCCAGCAGTTCGCCCATCTTGAAGAGATCCGAACTCGAGAACCCCATGAGGTAGGTCAGTGGGTAGAAGAGGTAGGAACAAATCAGCTGAAACACAGACAGATATAACAGCTGTGTATAGGTATAGCTGAAACATAGATGCATATAACAGTTGTGTATGCGTATAGCTGAAACATAGATGCATATAACAGCTGTGTATGCGTATAGCTGAAATGTAGACAGATATAGGAACCACACAATGTGAAATATAGGAGCCAGATATAACAGCTGTATATCCGTACTTGTTATGCCTAAAAGTGAGATTGACGATTCAGAAAACAGAACTACTGAACCCACCGTCAGTACAAATCCAAGATGGTTGTTACTGACCTATTATGAGACCGTATACCGTCAGTTACCGCCATTTTTGATTTTCCAGCACCCACCTCACATATTTTCCATGAAAATTCTGGTACAGAAATTCGTTATTCGACACTGTTTTGTGTTGCAATATCAATAATCTTGATGTGCAAGGGCGTTAATAGGATTTTTATCACGTTCGTGACTTAAATGAAGATTATATAAAGTTAAAATTATCAACAAAGTTTGGCCTCTGAGGTTTGAAGAGTAGTCTCCCTTTGACCCTTAACGTCTCTGGTTGTAAGTGTAAAGTTTTGTGTTTTACGTTTTGACATGACATGTGCGACAAAGATACCAAATAGTGTAAATATTTCGGCATAATAAATTCGTTATGGTGTCTTTAGTTGCCGTTTACGGTGTCATATTGGATTAGCAGAAAACTACTTCTCTGCTAACCTAATATGACACCGTATACGGCAACGAAAGACACCATAACTAACAATGTAAGAACAGAGTTGCTGAAGTAAAGGATAAATCTAACAGCTGTATATTCGTACAGAAAGCAAGGAAGCTGAACCATAAGAGATATAACAGCTGTATATTCGTACATGTAGGAACATTGTAGCTGAAACATAAGAGATATAACAGCTGTATATTCGTACATGTAGGAACAGTGTAGCTGAAACATAAGAGATATAACAGCTGTATATTCGTACATGTAGGAACAGTGTAGCTGACATATAGGAGATATAACAGCTGTATATTCGTACATGTAGGAACATTGTAGCTGAAACATAAGAGATATAACAGCTGTATATTCGTACATGTAGGAACAGTGTAGCTGAAATATAAGAGATATAACAGCTGTATATTCGTACATGTAGGAACATTGTAGCTGAAACATAAGAGATATAACAGCTGTATATTCGTACATGTAGGAACAGTGTAGCTGAAACATAAGAGATATAACAGCTGTATATTCGTACATGTAGGAACAGTGTAGCTGACATATAGGAGATATAACAGCTGTATATTCGTACATGTAGGAACATTGTAGCTGAAACATAAGAGATATAACAGCTGTATATTCGTACATGTAGGAACAGTGTAGCTGAAATATAAGAGATATAACAGCTGTATATTCGTACATGTAGGAACAGTGTAGCTGAAACATAAGAGATATAACAGCTGTATATTCGTACATGTAGGAACAGTGTAGCTGAAACATAGGAGGTATAGCAGCTGTATATTCGTACATGTAGGAACAGTGTAGCTGAAACATAATATATATAACAGCTGTATATTCGTACATGTAGGAACAGAGTAGCTGAAACATAGGAGGTATAGCAGCTGTATATTCGTACATGTAGGAACAGTGTAGCTGAAACATAGGAGAGATAACAGCTGTGTATTCGTACATGTAGGGACAGTGTAGCTGAAATATAGGAGTTAGAAAATAAACTTTTGTGTTTTTGTGAATAGGAACAATAGAGTGAAATATAGAACAGATATAACAGCTGTATATTCGTACATAAAAGAAAAGAGTAACTGAAATATAAGATGGATAATTTTATATTCATTCAACATGATGTGGCTTACCCCGACGGCGTAGGCCGTTGCTCATAATATCAATCACTGGATCGCTGTTCCAGACCCGATTATATACAGGTTGCCGACACATAGCTGGAATATTTGTGAGTGAGGCCTTAAACAACAAAGGCCTACCGTAAATGAGACGCCATGGACACCGGCCCTTTCTCCGAGCCACATCAAGGCCGTGTCAATGAACTGTATGACGGCGATGAAGACGATCTGGTTGACCACGATGGTGGCGACAAGCTTGATGCCATCAACTGCTCCCACTGACAACGCCTCCAGCACGTTCCGGAACTTGCTGAAAAAAGCCACAGTCTGCATTAGTCAAACCAGATGACGGAGGCCTGTAACTTTGAGCTGGACAAACTAAGTTAATTCATTTCTTAAAGTCACAGTTTTCATTAGTCAAACCAGATGACGGCGGCCTATAACTCTGAGCTGGACAAACTAAGTTAATTCATTTCTTCAAGCCACAGACTGCATTAGTCAAACCAGATGACGGCGGCCTGTAACTTTGAGCTGGACAAACTAAGTTAATTCATTTCTTCAAGCCACAGTTTGCATTAGTCAAACTAGATGACGGCGGCCTGTAACTTTGAGCTGGACAAACTAAGTTAATTCATTTCTTCAAGCCACAGTTTGCATGAGTCAAACCAAATGACGGCGGCCTGTAACTTTGAGCGAGAAACTTCTTTTCTAGTGGTTGATACTGGGAGCATATACAAACAACAAAACCCTTTACGTACCATTCTGTGTACACAAAAAGAATTTGTTTACTATCACCATCAACTTGTGATGACACCAGGTGTTCGCAAAAGGTGAGCGTATCCTGAATCACAGGTGGCACTCGTCACAACCACGGTCAAACGCAGGTCTAATCGTACACCTGAACAAACTCGGGAACGTGGTTAAATTCAAAATAGGGATTTTTTTGTCAGTGATGTGGGATGTCAAATGATGCAACGTCCCACGCAGGGATACGATCACTCGCAATCAATCAGGTCACCGAGCTTGACCATCCGATCTATAAAGCCGCCTCTTTGGACAAGCAGAGATTTCTGATGAGTTCAAGATGCAATGTTTCACTTGACACTGAATATGCTTCATTGTAGGCTGGGGCGGTCGGGTAGCCTAGTGGTTAAAGCGTTCGCTCGTCACGCAGAAGATCCGGGCTCCATGGATACAATGTGTGAAGCCAATTTCTGGTGTCCCCCGCCCTGATATTGCTGGAATATTGCTAAAACGTGGCGTAAAACCAAACTCACCCACGCACTCATAGTAGGCTTCATAAGTTATACTTGAATACTAGGCCTGGATTTCGTATTGAGAGTACACATGTGTGTCAGTTACAGCTGAAAAAACAAATACCTGTTAATTACACTGTAAACCTAATTATTGTTTGTTTGTTTGTTTGTTTGTTTGTTTGTTTGTTTGTTTTTTAAAAACTCTTGCAACAAACCTTGTGGCCTTCAGTTTTATTCAACAGTTTGAAGTACAACTATTTATTCTATTTATCTTCAGGAACAGTGTTACTCCCATTTGTCTGTTTCATACCATGGTTTGCATGTATGAATAAATTCTGAAGGAAATGCGCAGTCAAGATTAACTTAGACATAGATATATGAAGTAGCTAGGTGGGGATTGTGGACATGTTTCAATTCAAACCGAATTCATGCTGAAGCAATCTACCAAACATGTTTGGATTATAATATTACATAGTACTGACCAACAAGAATATGTCAAGACTGTCAAGAAGATGTAGCTCACATACATTGTTCTGATGTTTGCACAGGTATTGTCAGCTAAAATGAGTGAGAATTAGCAGCGAGATGGTCTCTCTAAACAGAATATCAGTTATATCACAACGTGTCAACTTGATGTGGGTGGAAAAAGCACGATGTTAGGTGAGCTGAGGTGAAATGGGGTTTTACGACGCGTTCAAGATTATTGCACTTATGTAGCGATGTGCATGCGCGCGCGTGTGTGTGCGTGCGTGCGTGCGTGCGTGCGTGCGTGCGTGCGTGCGTGCGTGCGTGCGTGCGTGCGTGCTCGTGTGTATGTATGGCTGCTTGTACTCGTCCGGACTAATGGCGATTTTATAGAGCTATCCCAACGAGATACCGTGCCGCCAATTTAACAGTACCTAACTCAGACACAGTATACGGACTCCGAGCCGACCAGTCCTTGTTTTAGCCCGATGATGTCGAGTGCCAGGCAGGGTATCAACAAGTACCATATTTTGATGTGACGCAGCCGGGGATCGAAACCCCAGACCTTTCGCTCTCCGTGCAGACGCTCTACCACGAGACGACGGAGGCGGTCAGTACAAAGCGATGCAGTACGATAAGTACTTTGAGGACACCCAGAGATATCTCGTTCGCTACGGGACGTAGTTCCGCAGAAGGATTACAGCGCCTCAGACAACTGGGCCACTTGTGCCCACCAGGGTGTTATGCTCCATCTCAACAATGAAGTAATCCCTACACAACGGAACATTGAAAGGAATGTCGATGATAATTGTTTCTTGATATAGCGTGTATAGCTATGGGCCGTATTTGTTTAACCATAAAAGCTTATTGATGTTGTACCATTTAATAAAACGCTAAAGTGCATGAGAGTGGTTGCAAACATGGACACGTTTAGACCAGTAACCTATTACGGTACGGGTGAGATACATTTACTTGATCATTTACGTGCATTGGTATAAATACATAATTATGTATAAATATAAAACTTAGATGACTGTATGACTCAAGTTACATTGAGTATCTCGGAAAATATATAAACGTCAACTCAGGCAATGATCAGTCTCGAGTATCTGCCGAAACAGATTCCATTGTGCTTTAAAGACAAAATAGTCATGAACATTATACGAATGGATCGCTGAATATCATTGATGACACAAAGTGTTCGCGAAAAGCGTAAGCACGTCTTGCTCTATCGGTAACAGCCACCACTCACACAATCTTCATAAGAAGTACGTGTGTGTTTGTTTGTGTAGCGTAACGTCGTACCCAACAATACTCCTGTCATACGACGGTAGAGAAATGCATGAAAACTCAATGCGGACGTCGGAGCAGCAGCATACATAACAATTTACTCTCACGCATCACAAAGTAGGGGATTCATCTACCTTGTCTTTATAGTGTAGGCGTCCTTGGGCTTAATCTTGGTCCAGCGCGTCTCAGGTACCATGAGTTTGGCTATGGCCAGAGCAGCAGGAGCAGACATGATGGATGCAGCAAGAAGATGATTTGCCGGAGCCTGGAGACACAGAACAACATCGCGACCGTGGAACAACGTAAGGCCATTTGCTGACTTTCATTAGTGAACATTTCTTTAGATATTAAGCTTTTGTAAACGCCATGGGTATTCTATAAATCGCAAATAAATTATACATGTTCCAGATTGCGAGGCCTCGTCCGTAACCTACAAGTATGTTTTTTTTTATCGAACAATGTCACATTCGACAATACAAGTCCATGCACGTATGACTAGAAGTACGTTCTTCAATTAATCCCTCCGTAATTTGTTTTATGACATACATCAGGTAGTTGTTTGATCCTACTGTAGTTGTTTGACCCTACTGAATAATGGTGTTGACAAAAAAATACTCATGTACATACAGGAATGTTTAGGACAAGCTGACATGTTTTTCTCTATGCAAGTTTTCGCGAAGACGGAACCGAGTTGATAAAATGACCAAAGGAGAATCTCTGTCCGGGAAAGACACGAGTGGTCAAGAATGACCTTGAAGTAGTTGTGACCGCGAATGATTATTAGTGGGATATGGCATGCAAATTTCATATGTTAACAAAAAGAGAAACCGGTGCATTGTATGTAGGTAACCGTTTCCGGTTCGACAGGGAAGGGAGCCAAGGTTATTCTCGCAGGTAAATCCTGACTAGAGCAGTACTTCGATCTTCAGAAACCTTCCTTTGGAGCACATGTCCTTATTGCTATGTGTATCCTCATACTAAATGTATTATGGTCCATGTTGGACATTGATCAAGGGGATTTAAAGTCTAGTTAATCCAGTTAATCCTCTACTTACTATTACCGGGGTTTTATATATATTTACAGAATAAAATGTATAAATGCAGCAAAGAGGGTTTGGGTAATCCTGGCACAGTCAGGCTGGTTAGGCTCTTCATCAGCTCAGGGCCCTTGCCCCCTCTACACACAGCCCAGACAGCGAATGGGGCTTCTCCGAGAAAGCAATGCAAAGTCGAACCCACCCAGAATGTTTCGGAGAATGTGAAGACTCCCAACACAGCAGCTTTCTGCATTACCCAGATTGTCAGAAGGGTTGGATTCCTGGCAGCAAACCTTGCTAATCTCCCAATGTAAGTCAACAGATTAGGAGGTACCAAACCCTAAGTCACTGAGAACAATGGGCAATCGGACAACTTGGTACTTGGGATGCAAGCGTGACATTTCGAAAGTCTGCAAATTTGCAATGTTTTTTTCCTGAACCTTGTCAATCACATAAGTATCAAAAGGGACAGACATTTGAGAAAATTGGCTTTATATAAAAAGTAAAGGTCAGGTTTGTTGGCCTGGATATGTCTGAAGCTGTATACGAACCTATTCCTAAGGATTTTTTGCATGACGCCCTCTACAAAGTGTTAATATCATTATTGTTGTTGTAGTTGTGACTTCCGAAAATAGACCGAGAAACTGTCTTAATTTTACCCCCAAAACGTACTGCAGTAGATGGAAATCAGATATACTTAAGGATTGAAGCTTTATTTGTTGACATTCATCAGCTGATGAACACAGTGCCTCATGATCACGTGAGCAAATTCCATGATGCGCGAAGCGATTGACAACGTAACCACGTGACATACTAATGTTCATCGGGAAATGAACGACAGTCAGCTTGGTAGTGTTCACCTAGGCGAGGTCACCCGTGACTGTCAATATAAGTATGTAATGACATACAAAACTATTAAATAGTGGCGAGGTTGAGATATGCCCTATGCCTTATTTCTTATATCCAATATGTCAATAAATATTGCATTCAAAAACCTGTCTGCCGTCGGCTTAATGAATGTTAATGAAAACTATTTCTTCAGACCTGCATGTATATGCAAAACAGGTCATCGACTTTTCCGAAACCTCTATAATATGGACACCGTTTCCATCATCATTGAAAGTAAATAGATAACCCACTCCATACGTTGTATACCGAACACCCACTATTGCGGACATGCTGCTTGGAACTATCTGAGGCTGCATGGGCGCAGTTATACTTACCCCAAAGCTTGTAAGCATTCCAAACACACTTCCAGATATACTAGCAAACCCGGCCGCCATGATGGCGTGCATCTCGGACGGTGTAACGAGGTTGAGGTACGGCTTCACAGATATGGGAGCCTCTGCCTGCAAAACAAGAAGTTACAGAATGTCACTGGGAAACCGAAAAAAAACTTTCATTTTGCTGTGCAGAGTTGCGTCCCCTAGGCGTGCTAGAAACCTATGATCATGGGTTCGAATCCCGGTTCGACGTGATAACGTTTTCAGGTTTCACAGGTTAAGGTTTTCAAAGTTGGACAAGTCTAAGACCTTCATCAACTATAAATTTGTATTATTTCCTCAATATCCCAATTATCTTCTCGAAATTATGAAGCATTTGTCCTTGCTTCGATGATTTTCTCGTCATATCAAGGGGTTTTTCAAAAACTCGAAATTTCGAGTTTTTACTAATTATTTCACTTATTTTCTCGAAATTTCGAGTTTTTGAAATACATTTTGAATAACGATAAAATAATCGAAAGTACGAGAAAATGATCGAAGCAGCAAGGAAATACTGGAAGCAACGAGAAAATTATCGAAATACCGAGAAAAAATCGATGTAACGAGAAAGTACTTAAAGATTCAAGAAAATAATTTAAATAACGAGAAATTTCGATTTAAAAAAAAATATTATGAATGCTAATGAAGTGGCAAAATTAGGTTTAGTAGAAAAAAGTAATCATCATGTTATTCCCAAAACTTGTTTTAATTACCGATGGTTGAATGTATTAGATACACATCTTCCACAGTATACATTTGATTGTAATACATAATATCATAGGCTATACTACCAAACAACAGTTCAGGATCACCCGATTCTTTCCTGTTACTATAGTTAATCTGTCATGCCATGATGATCCTTAACTATTATTTAGTAGTATACAAAGGTAATCATGACTCACGGGACCAAGGAACATGTTAAGTGCAGCGTTCACGGATGCTATAGGACTTGTGCCAAGACAGAAGGTCAGGAACCATCCAAAGTTGGCCACAAACGCCTGGAGAACCCCGTAGTGGTACAACACATTCACTGTGGCGCTCATTGTGATCACCAGCGGCATGACCTGAATCAGATACTCTTCATTAGAGCGTTTGCGGTCACTATTTAGAAAACTCTGTTTTTATGCAATTGTGGTCACTATTTTGAAAACGCTGTATAAAGTAACATGGTTAATTGGCTTAACTGTTCTTGTCCGTTTTAATATTATTGTTGTTGGCTATTACTTTTACAATTTCCAAGAAACAATTTTTTAATGTGGCTTTATATCTTATAGTATAAAACCGAGCATAATCTGCCTCGGAAAACCAGAAATAACATTGTCTCAGGTTGTACATTACAGGAATTGAAGCACATAAAGGAGACGAAATAATGTTTAGTTACAGAATGCTTCAAAAAGTGAACTTAATTTGGACAAAATAATGATTTTAAAATAATGTATTCAAGAACACGAAATAAACCGTAGATAAGCTCTTGGTACTCACGGCAAACACAAACTTATGATCTCTGTAGGATTGACCAAACACAAACACAGACCCCTTATCTGTATGTTTCAAAAATTCTTCAACTCTTTCTCCAAGCCAAAAGAATAGGTTGTAGCCTGCAGTGGTTCTTAGGATCAGGAGAGCACAGAGGAACTGCGTTCCAATACCCCAGAATACAGCGTGCCAGTTTACCTGAAGATCAAATACACGAACGAAGCGTGGATGAGTGAAAGTTGAGCAGCATTTCATTAAGAGACCGACCATTTGATATTGATTGATAATATTCATTATTGCAAGGCGCTTTCCTTAAAAGGATATTCAGTTTCATAGATTTAATTGAACAAAATATCAGATAGCCATACATGCCCCCTAACCTCATCCCCCACAATATCAAATGGTTGATCCTTTTTATCAAGAGCGTGAGCTTGATGTGGGAGGAAGTCTCGAGATGATGCAGATATTAGACCTTTGCCATTTAATACTTACGACCACTGAATGCAGAGAGACTGACGATGATAATCAGATCGTCTTTGAGATTTGAGCCCCCGCAAAACGAATTGCAGAACTTATACCACATGGCCGCTGTTTCTCCTTTAGCATAATATAGTAAACATGTTTCACGTTGCTGTTAACAATATTTAAGATACTCGAGCTACCTTTGTTTTTTAGCCTCATTTATTTATATTATTGTGAATTAGATGGGGTTGGTTTTGGATACATAGTCATTTATATCATATAAATAATATTAGTGGCATCAATGCAATAAACTAACAAGAAGAACGTGCATCACGATTCGATAAATATGCAAATGAGATTACCTCACAGAAGCTTACTTTAAAAAAGCTTCATACGTTCATGCGCTGCCTACTTGCCCGAAGAACTGTAGCTTAACGTTCCCATCAATTTTGTAAGAGTAACTTCTTTCAAAGGTATTTAGAGTTTGGAGCACTTAGTAAGGATAAGATATATGGATGAATGCCTTCTTTATTACGATCAGGAGCGACGTTCGGTGTAGGTTGCTTGATATAGTTGTCAGAACCTGCACCAAAACGTCGCTCCTTTTTGTAATAAAGAAGTTGTTCATCCATATATCTTATTCTTACTTAATTGTAATAGAGGTGTTCCAATGTGTCAATGTACTATAGAATACATTAGGCGGTTCACTCGGGTGTTGTATTCACGCGCATAATACAATATTATGTTCTAATATTTCATATTAACGATACGAAAATACGGCTAATATTCTTGTATGTATTTTCGACACTTCTGATGGGGACATCTATATATGGTCACAGGGACATTACTGCTGAATATGACTATATATAGTCACAGGAGGATCACCATGGCTAGAGTAGGTGCCCAGTAACATGTAGCTATCTGGTCTACAATAGGTCCTAAGTAACATATAGGTCCCCAGTCCGAATAACAATAGGTTCCGTGTAATCTGTAATTACCCGGATAGCAATAGGTCCCAAGTAACCTATACTTGCACGGAAAGCAATAGGTCCCCAGTAACCTATAATTGTCCGGATAGCATTAGGTCCCAAGTAACGTATACTTGTCCGGATAGCAATAGGTCCCCAGTAACCTATACTTGTCTGCATAGCAAAAGGTCCTTAGTAACCTATACTTGTCCGGATAGCAATGGGTCCCCAGTAATGTATACTTGTCCGGATAGCAATAGGTCCCCAGTAGGCTATACTTGTCCGGATAGCAATGGGTCCCCAGTAATGTATACTTGTCCGGATAGCAATAGGTCCCCAGTAGGCTATATTTGTCCGGATAGCAATAGGTCCCCAGTAACCTATATTTGTCCGGATAGCAATAGGTCCCCAGTAGCCTATATTTGTCCGGATAGCAATAGGTCCCCAGTAACCTATAATTGTCCGGAAACCAATAGGTCCCCAGTAACCTATACCCGTCCTGATAGCAATAGGTCCCCAGTAACCTATATTTGTCCGGAGAGAAATAAGTCCTCAGTTACCTATATTTGTCTTGTCGCAATAGGTCCCTTGTAACCTATACTTGTCTGGGTTATGGCGAAGAGCCTAAGAGCCATATAAATTATAGCCTTCATAAAATATTTGAAAGTTTTCAATTGAAAAGTGTCCTTTCTAACATTAACATGATCATGAAATGGATGAATTGGGTCTCCTCGAGCTCCCTGGGGCAATTTGGTGTCAGTTGGCGCGTTCTTCATGTATTGCGTTATGAAAAGATTTCCACTGAATAATATTGTAAGTGGATTCAACAAATTGGATTCACATGTTCCATACGTGTTTGTCAGTTCAGTGACATAGGCGGACGCTATGGGCCATAAAATTCGTTCGTTTCTTTTCATGCGTAAGGCGATAGATTAGTTTAAATATATTTCATTCAGGTTGAAATGGATTGGGAACAAGTTATCAAACTTAGGACTGCCTCTCCATGGTATTTACATGATGATGTACAGTAAATCATATACAAGGAAAACAGAAAAGAAGATGAGTGTATAGATATAAAAGAAATGTGCAAAAGAGAGACTAGTATATTTACATTAAGGTGTTACCCAAAATTCTTTTTATGACTTATACACATCTGCACTGCCTTAAAGATAAGTTGATTTTCGATAATGGACAAACCTTCATTTCCGTTTAACATCAAACTTAAATCTAACTTAACATTGCTTAGATTTGAATTTAAAGTTGATTCAACTAGTTGATTGTCTGGTGAAGAAAAGCCGAGTGCTGTATCGTCAGCAAAGAGTCTTGTTATGCAATCTAATTCATCATCAATGTCGTTAACAAATGCAATAAATACAAAGGGACCTAACACCGACCCCTGTGGAACGCCAGCCTTCAAAATCCTTGGCTTGGATAGCGCTACGATTGCTTATGTAACTAGACAGCCATTCATGTAACTTCCCTTTTATACAATACATTTCTAATTTGTACATAAGCCCTCTATGCCAGACACCATCAAATGCTTTTGACACATCACAAAAAAAATGCAATATTTTTCTCTATTGTCTAAAGATATACACATTTGATTATACAATTCAATTAATTGGTGGACAGTGGAATGCCTGACTGGTATTAATATAACAATTTATATTGCAAATAGTTATAGTTATAAAGAGGCTGAAATACAATTCTCTCAAACACTTTACCAATACAACTAATGGGTGAAATTGGTCTGTAATTTGTCACAACTGCATGATCATCTTTCTTATACAAAGGAATAACATGCGCTCTTTTCCATTCTGATGGACATGCATTTAAAGCCAATGAATGATTGAACAACAATATAAAACAATACTGATGCTGTTTACTGTTTTCCTTAATAGGTTATGACTTATTCTACCTGGACCAGATGCCTTATTAATTTGAATAAGGGGCGACTAACGGGATCGGATGGTCAGGCTCGCTGACTTGGTTGATGCGTATCTCAATTGCGTGGATCTATGCTCATGATATCAATCACAGGATTGTCTGGTCCATAATCGATTATCTACAGACAGCCGTTATATAGCTGGAATATTGCAGAGTGCGGCGTTAAACAACAAACAATAACGTCAAATATTTCGTTTTCTGAGACAGTTAATGTATCAAACATACTCTTAGTGCGTTGCTAGAAATATATTAATTCTTCAGTTAGGGTAGATATGAATTGGAAATATTAATTTAATCTCTCTGATTTTTTTAAATCTGAAAATATAGTGGGACAGACATCTTGTTTCCTTAACGGGGGAATGTTGGAAGATGTTCCAGAGTTTTTGACAACCTACATTTGTATCTTAATAATTTCTAATATGATTGTTTATTTACTATATATAGTTCTATCATCTATGTTAAAACTTTTCTTTCGCATGACTTTTCATGTTGTTGACTTTATTGCGTTGTATTTTTGTAGGCTATAATATCTGTCTCCTAAACTCTCCTTTTTAATTTCTTTCGTAACCTATAAATATTACGTATCCTGCACTACTTTCTTGTGAATCAAACCATTTGTCATTAGGGTTACAAAATTATTCAATCTTTCATACAACACTTCACACATATCATCAACATTTGTACATTCCTTAGATGGCGATAGAGGGGGAGGATAAAGCACCAAAAAACATCATTCAGAGCGATAGTTGGTGAAGGTTAAGCACCAGACATAAACATCAACCAGAGCGATAGATGCTGGAGGGTATGCACCAACAAAATTAATTAGCATTCCGAACGAAGGTGATTAGGGAGGATGAACACAACAGATACACATAAAATCAGAACGATCTACGAGGGAAGGTATATGCCATATTATGATGCCTGTCGCCTAGTAGATGGGTAGCAACTAGCAACAAATATAAAGCTCACACGGACGAAATAAGGGGGTGAATGCTGATTTAGTCCGTAGTTCCATCTGTATGATTGCGGTTTATGCAGAGTCGTGTTGCGGCCAGACAAACCAGGGAATGCGATATCAAGAGCAAACGACGCACCCCCTCAGGGCATAATGAAACGCACCCCTTCCTCTCTCGTAGGCTCTCACGGCAATCATGGGATAGAGGAGCCAATTATGCCCCAGACTCCCTGTCCTGGGCTACCCTTAAGATATCATCTGCATAAAGAGCTGTGTGTACAAAAGTTATTTGGATCACTGATAACGATGAATAGGAATATATACCAGTCATTTACCTTTAATAATTATTTAACGAGGTTCAAGTTTGTACACGATTTGTACAGGGTGCAGTTAAGGAGGATCGATTAAATCGGTGGGGCTATACATGAGTATTAAGATACTGATCAACTTGTATTGTGAGGAGGATTATCTGAGATCTGTTATTTAGATTTCAAGTATGTAGGTCATTAGAAAGAAAATTATGATGAATGATAGACGATGCATTGCTTTCGATTGATGTCTCTATAGCTACTGAATCTCATACGAGTTAAGTATTTTTCAACTTTTACCTAAATAAATGTTTTGCCAATTTTTAGTTCTCACTTGAAACTCACGAACATGGGTATTGTGCTGACAAGCCTAGAAACACCATCGGGGCGATCCGGGATTCGAACCCCCAATCGTAGGTTTCAGTCGTGCACAAGGGACGCGACTCTGAACATAGGATTGCGGTGCCTTAGACAACAGGACCATACATGCCACAGGTTCATTTGAGGACACGAGTGCACAAGAGTGCAATGTACACAATGATTCGTCGTGGGGTAGCTATATGGCCAAGTGGAGAAATCCTTCTCTGGTCACGGCCCAGATTCAATGAGTGAAATGCGTGAAGACAATCTCGGGTTTCCTCAGACGTGATATTTCTGTAACATTTGAGTTAAATGGATGTCAAGTGTAACTAATATATGCCCTGCCTGGAGTACCACAAGGTTCCGTTTTAGGGTCATTAATATCTATGTTAATAAAATGAAATTTGTTGTTTAAGACTTTCACTGTGATATTACGTTTGAAACAAGTATGTTTATGTGTAGTCGTTCAAATGCAGAGTTTATCTGCTAATTATGTCCCATATTCAGCTGACCCTCCCTGATGTAATACTACTATTCACGGTGTGGTGTTAATCCAACGTACTCGTCACCTGTCGAATTCAACATTAAAAAGATTGTTTTGACAACCTGTTGTTTTCGGGAAAAGATATTCCTATGAGATCATACTTTCTTAATATTCAGTCAAATTATGGCACTACAGGGTGGATCATCACTCTCTGGACAAATTATATCGAATTCGGAAAAATGGCTCGAAATAAATACATACCAGGATTAATATCTGAGAGTTTTTCTGACAATCACGTACTGTACTCACATGATCCGTCATGATATCATTTAACCTACGATCTGTCATGATATCATTTAACTACAGTCCGCTCTACAGTACGTCGTGCATAGGATTTCAATGATACTCTTAGAACACAGTGTTTTATATTGCGTACTGAACATTAGAAAGGCCACCTGTCATCGGAGATTGGAGCCTACTGGGGAATAGAAATTGTTTGTTTTTTCCAACGTCTATAAATTTAAACTTCAACCCGATTATCGATTGCAAACTGAAATTTGATCTTCCCTTACCATCTTCCCATGTTGTAATCATGATCACTATGAAGGTATGGTTCACTTAATATTCAGTGTCTCTTTTGTGAGGAGATGAGGTGGAACGGCCCTTTCCTGCCACAATGGTTTCGAAATCGACATTAACACAATAATATATATCGGTTGAGGTGAGATGAGGTTAAATCGGGCTTAACATGGCCGTCAAGATTATAACAGTTATTCTGTGTCTGTGTGTGGGCGCGTGTGTGCTTGAACTAGTCCGGACCAATGCTGTTTAGTTTAGTGAGCGAGTTGGGTTTTGACGCCGCCCTTAACAGTATTCCAGTTATATATAGACACTGACTCCGAGCCGACCAGTCCTTGTTTCATCTCATCCCCATAACGCCGAGCCTCTGCCACGGAAACAACAAGTACCATGATGGTAAAGACGATGACGATGACGACGACGACGACGACGATGATGATGATGATGATGATAATGATGATGATCTATCTTAATTTATTATGCTAATATATATCTCCCGTGCAGGTTTTCTTGTATTAGTGTTTCTATGCTCAGTACCGACGTGGGCTATAGGCCCATGGTAAGGTGTAGTACCTAACACCTTTCCTACATTAAAGCAATGGTTTAACATGGTTTTCCAAATTTGACACATTAGATTACGACGCGATTCCCTAATTTGACTTGTACCATATGTTCCCGTTTTCCAGGCTATGTACATATGGCTTGGCGAGAGGAAAGAAATAGTATCTACCTCATTCCCCTCTAACTACGTAAGTGTCGGTTAAAGGACTGATTTGTAAAATGTTTACAAGCAGGAGTGTGTACAGCTTCAATTTCGTTGATATATCTAATACCCCACATTTCAACAACAAACAGACAAATGGGGACAACTTTTGCATCAACGATCTAAAAAAATAAGAAATATGCCCTAGGCTTATATAAGTAATTTCTAAATGGAAAACAGTAAACGTTTAGCCTGATATTCTGTACAACTACAGAGTTCTGACCAATAAAAATGCAGTGATGACATTTTCGGATCGATGGTACAAAGTATGGGTACCTTTAACCACGCATGTGAGATACAATAACGTTTGTGGAACTGCGCCCAGGGTATTTATCATATTAGAATGTAATACCCTGGATAATTGAGGATGGGACATCAAATGACTTACTCTATCTGGATGTTTCGACATCAAGAAGCCGACAACGATGAAGAAGGTGAGACCGCCGAGGGGAATTAGGTTGTGTGAACCGGAATTGGCGGCATTTATCCCCAAGTAGGTGACTACAAATATCCCCATGGCAACATACAGTGACCTTGAGAAAAGGAGAGAAAGAGAAAGTGATGACAAATATACAGAACATGTTATGTTTCGTGCGAACATAAATACACAAAAGGCTCGTGGCATTCACTGAATTAATATATGCCCAACAAACATAAGGCAATAAACATGTAATGAACAAAGAATAATATATCGTTGAGCACTTTTGGGTCGAACTGGAAAGGGTCTGAGAAAGCGTTCGACTCTTCCAAGTGTTCGACACATACAGAAATGAAATGTTGACGTCTTTGCAACACGTATATGACGTGACGTGCTCATTCAGTTCGACACCACTGAGAATATATTCACATTAGAGTTCGACATTACGATGTTCAGCTGTATCTCTAACTCTCCGATATGCGTGATTCGCATGTGAGAAGCTTACCATTGTATTCCTCTCACCAAACCCTATGTACAGAATGTGACAAGCTTACCATTGTATTCCTCTCGCCAAACCCTATGTGCAGAATGTGACAAGCTTACCTGTATTCCTCTAGCCAAGCCCTATGTGCAGAATGTGACAAGCTTACCATTGTATTCCTCTCGCCAAGCCCTATGGGCAGAATGTGACAAGCTTACCATTGTATTCCTCTCGCCAAGCCCTGTGTGCAGAATGTGACAAGCTTGCCATCGTATTCCTTTCGCCAAGCCCTATGTACAGAATGTGACAAGCTTACCATTGAATTCCTCTCGCCAAACCCTCTGTACAGAATGTGACAAGCTTACCATTGTATTCCTCTCGCCAAGCCCTATGTACAGAATGTGACAAGCTTACCATTGCATTCCTCTCGCCAAGCCCTATGTACAGAATGCGACAAGCTTACCATTGTATTCCTCTCGTCAAAACCTAGGTGCAGAATGCGACAAGCTTACCATGGTATTCCTCTCGCCAAGCATTATGTGCAGAATGTGACAAGCTTACCATTGTATTCCTTTTGCCAAGCGCTCTGTACAGAATGTGACAAGCTTACCATTGTATTCCTCTCGCCAAGCTTTATGTGCAGAATGTGACAAGCTTACCATTGTATTCCTCTCGCCAAGCCGAAAAGCATATTTCTATTGCCATGCCTTATGTATAACAGGTTTGAAACTTTCTATCTTGTTCCCCTCGCCAAGCCCTGTGTACAAAAGGTTAAAATCTTACCATCTTATTCCTCGTGCCAAGCGAGGGTACGCCTGAAGGCCCTTACGTTGTTTCGAGGGGACCACATTGAGACACTGACGTATCCGTGTCCAGAAGTTCACCTTAACGATGACAAGAAGAACGAATATTGATGCTAACAGCAACCTCACTGATCCTTCGTCGCCGAAGGAATGGTACATGCTGAAGCCGAAGTAGACGAGGTATGCCGTCAATAATACCGCATATAGTATAGCTTTCAGCAGCGTTTTGTTCCTTACTATCCCGGCCCATAGGGACACCCTGCTCCGACGTATCACTCCTCCACATTCTAGATAATATTCTCTATAGTCTTCGTCGTCGTTGACGTCATTGATGACGTCATTGTTGATGTCATGGATGACGTTATTGTTGACGTTAGTCAGGGATGTAGACAGCGTTGTTTCAACAAATTTGCCCTTTTCGCTGTCCTGCAATGAAACATATGTTTCAGGGGTACAGAGTATGTGATTGAGCTAATATTTTGATTCTGTGTGCAATGTTTCAGTATGCAGCTAACATAGAACCAGTTTCGGAGTTTCTTATGGTCCCCGATCTTATCAATGGTACGTGTTAGATACTGTTATTGAGGCTTGGAATTTACACGAATATTTTGCCTCATTGTCCTCTTAACATGTCATATCATTTAATATCAGGGCGGGCAATATCTATTGTTATTTCTTTCCAGTAAAGAGTCTTGCTGAAATTATTTGTTAGGATGGGAAGATAAAGAGTGTTGCCTACACTAAGTTCACATTATTGCTGACGAGTCCTTCACACATATCATGTCATTTTATATTAGGGCGTCCTATATATTTTTTTTATTTATTTCCAGTAAAGAGTCTTGCTTAAATTATTTGTTAGGATGGGAAGATAAAGAGTGTTGCCTACACTAAGTTCACATTATTGCTGACGAGTCCTTCACACATATCATGTCATTTTATATTAGGGCGTCCTGTATATTTTTTTTATTTATTTCCAGTAAAGAGTCTTGCTTAAATTATTTGTTAGGATGGGAAGATAAAGAGTCTTGCCTACACTAAGTTCACATTGTTGCTGACGAGTTTCGCAGACAGGATAATTTGGTAAGAAACATGACCATGGCATCTGAAAATGATAACATTGAAGAACACAAAAGACTAAACACCTAAAGTACCTGTCGTGGACCATTGATTCCTAAAAGTATATATTTTCCAACATAAGGAAGCTCCGACGTTCCTACACATTGGCCCTCACTCTGTGAAGGTTCACACTTCATTAAACACACACAAAATGAAAGTAAATTCATAACTGTCGTTGGAATGCTTTAGGGGAATGAGGAGCGGTAAAATGGGGTCGTCGCGTTCAAGATTTTTTCGTTTAGATAAAGTCGTGCATGAATGCATGTGTGTGTGTGTGTGGGAGGGGGGGGGGTGGTGTGCTGCCTCTTTTTGTTTGGATTTATGCCGTTCGTATTCCTACCCGACTGAGATACCATTTTTAGCGGGGTGTGGTATGACGCGGCCAGGTGATTGAATCAATTACCTTCCTCTCTACGGGCAGTCTGTCCATCCATTACACCACGGAGGTTTAAGTGAGTGAGTGAGTGTGCTGGGTCTGCTTTTAGCAGTATTCCAGTTATATCACGGCGTGTCAGCTTAAAGTGGGAGGAAAGCCCGATGTGATGCAGGTCTCAGACGTTAACCACTTCGGTGAAACCCACGAGCACGGGTATGGTGCTGACAAACCTAGAAACATAATCGGGGCGAACCGGGATTCGTAACCACAATCATAGTTTCTGGCGTGCCCCAGGGAGGCAACTGTAGCACAGCGAATCGCGGCGCCTTAGACGACAAGGACACCCGTGCCCCCGCCCCTGCAGTGGCCTAAGTGCAGGAAGACACTCGGAGCATGTCGGCTCTTACCCCCATCCACATTATGCCCCAAGTCTTATTGAATTATTTCACGGCACACCATGTACCGCCGGATCCCATCGCACAAACTTAATTGAAGGATGAACGAGTTAAATTTTCTGTAGTCAGAGCAGAAATTAGGTATACCATTACATTTAGAGAAAAGATATAAGGTCAAATGTTAGAGCTGAGCCACAAATACCCCCGGGTTGTGTCGAATACCTCCAGGTTGTGTCGAATACCTCCACGTGGTGTTATATAACAGCTACGTGAACGACACAAGTGTGGGCGTATTAGTCCAGATTAACGGTAGCACTGACTTGTAAACGTTTATGTGCTCTTCGTGTTCGACAGGCTTCACAGTTTGTTTAAGAAGAGAAATGTCAATATTTCAATCTTATGCAACTTCGGGTTGTTTTGTTTTTTTTCTTGTTAACGAAGTTACTCTCTCTTGAACGACATGTTATCAGGTTGATTCAAGTACCAACATTATCGTGACTTCCAAGGTAATAGTTTAGAATTATCCCAGCTTAAATCGGTCATCTTTGTGGCAATTGTAGCTGAGATCACAGATTTCGAAGATTATTTGGGTCTTTTGTGGGGCTTTTGTATGCATTCCCCTTTTGCAAAAATCACATGTTTCCCACTTGGAACTGAAAAGGTGAATATATTCCGCATGGCAACATGATTATCGAATTTATAGCATATTAATAATAACAAACAAAGGTGGATTCTGCCCTCTGCCGATGTGAGGAAAGTATATGACGTCATCAATAATCATTTGATAAGAGAAGATAATGTATTGAAGTAGTCATGACATCCTAAGTGAACAGCGTTAAATCCAACTAAGTCACTCAATCTAAGTGACCTTAAATGTCCCCTCTTCTTTTCGTCCTCTCAACAAAACAGTTATTACAATAACTATTATTATCATTTTAGTTTATTGCAAACGTATCATAATAACATGAATTACTCAATTCATTCATTCAAATTGTACACTCAATTGAGACCGCCTCCGTGGTCTAGTGAATAGAGCACCCGCGACATGCCAAAAGATGTTTAAAAATAGTACTTTTTGTTACCCTGCCACGCGCTCGGTATTAAGGGGCTGAAACAAGGACTGGTCGGCTCAGAGTCAGTATACTATGTCTGAGTGGGGTATTCTTGCCATACTGCGGCATGGTATCTCTATAGGGTATAACTTATGATCGGCATTAGTCCGGACAAGTACAAGTAGCCACACACACATATATACACACAGGTACATGCACGTCGCTATGGAAGTGCAATAATCTTGAACGCGACGTTCAACACCATTTCACCTGACTTCCACAAAATTGATTAACAGCTGATTCGACAAAAAAAAACTAAACTTTCAATATAGTGGTCAATATCCATAGGAAAATCCACTCATAAAAAGACTATAAGTCAGCAAGTCCCCAATGAAAGATCAGCCACTGTGTTTAAAATACGTTGTCTCCCTATTTTTAGAATAATATTGCAAAATATGCATTTGTTTTCTTTGGCAACTTACTTGGTATTTGTCTGTGTTTTCTTCACGAAATTCGTATTCCTTGTCGGAGGACATATTTACGTGTTATCAGTCTCTCTGGGATGGTGTGCTTCACTGGGTCAGTGCTTTTATGTAAGTATGAACTCACTGGTTACGTTTTGGCGCTTGTTTTCGTACGTTCGTGAGATGATCCTTCATTCTATCCGTTTTGACACCGATAAGTGTTACAGTATTCTATATCTATGTTAGCAGGCACTGGTTTGACTTGTCCAAACTTGGGTATTTGCTGGCCATTGTCATATAGCTGGAATATTGCATACGAGGGCTGGTCAAAAAGTTCCAAGCCTGACAAACTTTCAACTTCGGGCCATGACAAAGTGAACTAGTCAATAGAGTACATTGTTCCGGAAGTTAACTGCAAGTGTATATTGTATGTTGGGGACCGCCAGTTGAACGTGATCGGGGTCAAATTCGACATAGAAATGGAAACGAACGAGTACTGAGCAGTCAAAAAGTTTTTACTTTAGAGAAAAGTACTCCCCAAGAAATCCATGACCGCATGTCACCAGTCTAGGGGGATAAGTGCCCTAGCTATTCCACTGTTAGACGTTGGGCAGCTATGTTTAAGGCTTGGAGAAAAAGCCTTGATGATAACCCTAGGCCTGGACGTCCCTCAACTTCCTTCAGTGAAGATTCAATCAAGGAGATAGAAAAAAACGTATGCTGTCAGATGTATTTCCACTGCTGAACTTGAGACACAGGTCTAAGCTATGGATCCATTGAAACTATTATTCATGTACATTTACAGAGGAATAAGATATCTGCTCGTTGGGTGCCAAATTTTCTAAATTCTTATCTTAAGGGAAAATGAACTGACATTGCCAGAGAAAATTAGGAGGTAATTGAGGAGTATTTCGTCAAATTCAAAAAGAGATTAATAACGGGTAATGAAACATGGTTCAACCACTATGAGTCAAAACGTCAATCCGTGGAATGGCACCATTCCGCTTCTCCGGCGCTTTAGGAATTCAAGTCTTTAAGATCAGTGAAGGAAGGTATGGCCACTTTATTCTGGGATGCAAAGAGTGTGACTTATCTATGACTTAGAAAGTCTAAACACGATTACCGGTGCCAACTATGCTGATTTATTTCATCGCCTGATAGATTCTATCAAGGAAAAGTGGCGAGGAATGTTGAATGCTGGAGTTCTACTACTTCACGACAATGTCTCTTCGCACACCTCTGTGCAAAGGCTGCTGTGCGACAGTGTTAGTTCGAAGAGCTTCCTCACCCACCACACACGCCAGTGATTTCCATATGTTTTCTGACTGAACACCGTCATGGAAGGCGCTATGGACACCGGCAACGATGACGTTAAAGTTGCCTTGAATGTGTTTTTCAGGGTGGCTTCAGAACACTGGAGGCTTCACTACAGATATGAGAAGTGCACTGAAAAGCAGAGGATTATGTTGAAACATACATTTACAAACACTTTCTCAATTATTGTTATTGATTGTTAGGCTCAGAACTCTTTGACCAGTCTTTGTAAAACAACATGCAGTAAGTAGGGCCATTGCATAACTCTTTACATAGGACTTGCTGAAAAAATAAGAATTATATTCGGAGCATGTCTTGAACTACGATCAGCGGATCCGCGCACGTAAAGGGGCGTAAAAACGTAAACTTAGGAATAGAATTCCCAAGATGTGTTCGTGAGACATACTTGTGTTCAGTTATCCATGGTATACAGGTCAATGTACATGTGTGATTCAGGAAAGGTATCTTTGAATAGAATGACCATGTCATACCAAGACACTGTGTCGTCGGACTCCTTTTGTTCTTTTGACAAATGATCATTATATGGTCCTAACCCTGTTACAGACCTACAACTTTCCACACCAGACAAGATGGTTTCAAAGTTACTTAGATGTGTTTGTTTGTTGCTTTACGCCACAATGAGCAATATTCTAGCCATATTATGGAAGGATGTGATCAACTGGCGACGACCCGTTGCCGTCACGATACGATTGTTGAGCCTGACCACCTGATAACCGCTTGAACTGCTGTAGACCTGCGTCATGACTGTGGAACGTGATCCACTGCATGCATGTTCCACAGTATACATAATAAAAGCCTAGGCAAGTATAGATCAAATTTAAACCAAGTCTAGTTTCCTTTTTTCGACATGGCGCCATTTAAAAAAAATATGATGTCATGACACATAGGATCACGTTACATGAGAGCTGACCTGCATTGTGAGCAGAATAATAAGAAGGATTCATCTTAATCGAAGCTGTTCCGGTAAATAATGATAAAACAAATGTATAGATTGTATCCATTTGGCCATACGTCCATAAGTCGAATGCCTTGGTTGTATTTTTTGTAATTCTTTCTTGAGAAAGTAATATTTATTATGGAAAGTATTCATACAATTAAGTAAAAACTGAATAAAAAACAGCGGCAATGAAGCATGCACTCTCAATCGTTTTTTTTTTGTTTTTTTTATCAGAACGTGATATCTGAGAAAACACACATGTAATTAAATTTATCATATAATGGGTAGGTTTCTCGGCAGGATAAAGCCAACGGATAAAAAGGATATCCGTTGGGGTCATATGCGGATAGAGATGCAAATATCAAAGGTCAAGTAGGGACTACTTTCACTGTTTATAAACAAACATGCATGGCGTCGCCCTCGTCACTTGGCGATCGAGTCAGAATTAACCATCGGGAATCTGGATAAACTACAGGAATAATTGCTGTCATTATCAAAAGAACAGTCTAATATACTGAAAATCAGTGTCTAACTGTGACGTAGCTAAGGCATTTTATAAGTTTTGGCAGCTTTGAAGATATAAATTTCGACACAATTTTGCGAGGCCACGAGGCCTAGCCAAGTGGGATCAGTAGCCATATTTGTGCTTGTAGTCCTCTGCGGCTTGAACCTTTCTCCACAAATTAAAATAGTTGGATTTGGCCGAAATATGTTTAAATTGTTACCTTGTTTCGTTTTGTCGCTGTGTGTACATCTGACTACACTTCTTAACGTTATGACAGGACAGACCGACTGTCAACAACGTCTGACCGTGGCTGTGACGTCTCATAGACTAGGATTAGAGTAGCTTCCCTTTGACATAGGGCAGTTACTCCAGCAGACAGACCGATGGATTGCCCCGAAAGGCAATTAAAAACACCTTTTGCGTATATGTTGCTTCGCCACTGTATAAGAAAGAGATTTCAGTTGGAACTATATTGGCTACTGTCACTGTCCGACTGACACATCACTTACCCTGTGACGTAATAAATATTAATGGGCGCATTTCAGGAAAACATTGAATATTTCGGTATTGTTTGTGAGAGAGGGAAAGCGATTTTGAAGCACAGAATTAAAGAATGACATTACATGATCAAGAGGTTATAACGCTTGTGTGTTTGGGGATGGTAAATATCCTGCATTAGGAATAAACACTATGTATTTAGCTCGCCAAGGCTCGCTAAATACAATGTTTATTCCTAATGCAGGATATTTACCATCCCCAAACACACTCGCGTGATAACCTCTATATATTAAATTTAAAAAGATGACACAGCACAGTCAAAGCACAGTCTTCAACCTAACTTTAATGACTGTCATTGAATTAAGTTCTTCTGCACCAAGTAAAATGTGCATGGATCACAAAAGACAGGGCATTTTTCATGATTGCATTTCACTACATATGAAGACATGAAAACATAGCTGAATGCATTTGATATGGTGAACATAAAAGAACCTATTTCAGTGAGTTTCTTTTTATGACAGGTAGGTATTGAGGGCTGACGTTGACATCGCGAGATGGTTGGTTGAATCTGTTATGCTCGACTACTAAAACCCGCTGAGATGTCCGCGCCATCAACCGAAACATCTCGGGTAGATGTTACGCTCAAGAATTTCTTTCCCCACTGGTAATTATGTACGGTATCTTTTCAACATACCCTGTAAATGATCGACGGAGTCTCATCAACATACCTGGTAATGATCTCTGGGTCTCATCAATATACATGTTAATGATCTCCGGTGTCTCATCAACATATCCTGGTAGTGATCTCTGGTGTCTCATCAACATATCCTGGTAGTGATCTCCGGTGTCTCATCAACATATCCTGGTAGTGATCTCCGGTGTCTCATCAACATATCCTGGTAGTGATATCCGGTGTCTCATTATCATATCCTGGTAGTGATCTCCGGTGTCTCATCAATATACATGATAATGATCTCCGGTCTCTCATCAACATATCCTTGTAGTGATCTCCGGTGTCTCATCAACATATCCTGGTAGTGATCTCCGGTGTCTCATCAACATATCCTGGTAGTGATCTCCGGTGTCTCATCAACATATCCTTGTAGTGATCTCCGGTGTCTCATTATCATATCCTGGTAGTGATCTCCGGTGTCTCATCAATATACATGATAATGATCTCCGGTGTCTCATCAACATATCCTGGTAGTGATCTCTGGTGTCTCATCAACATATCCTGGTAGTGATCTCCGGTGTCTCATCAACATATCCTGGTAGTGATCTCCGGTGTCTCATCATCATATCCTGGTAGTGATCTCCGATGTCTCATCAACATATCCTGGTAGTGATCTCCGGTGTCTCATCAACATATCCTAGTAGTGATCTCTGGTGTCTCATCAATATACATGATAATGATCTCCGGTGTCTCATCAACATATCCTGGTAGTGATCTCTGGTGTCTCATTATCATATCCTGGTAGTGATCTCCGGTGTCTCATCAACATATCCTGGTAGTGATATCCGGTGTCTCATTATCATATCCTGGTAGTGATCTCCGGTGTCTCATTATCATATCCTGGTAGTGATCTCCGGTGTCTCATCAACATATCCTGGTAGTGATCTCCGGTGTCTCATTATCATATCCTGGTAGTGATCTCCGGTGTCTCATCAACATATCCTGGTAGTGATCTCCGGTGTCTCATCAACATATCCTGGTAGTGATCTCCGGTGTCTCATCAACATATCCTGGTAGTGATCTCCGGTGTCTCATCAACATATCCTGGTAGTGATCTCCGGTGTCTCATCAACATATCCTGGTAGTGATCTCCGGTGTCTCATCAACATATCCTGGTAGTGATCTCCGGTGTCTCATCAACATATCCTGGTAGTGATCTCTGGTGTCTCATTATCATATCCTGGTAGTGATCTCCGATGTCTCATCAACATATCCTGATAGTGTTCTCTGGTGTCTTACCAACATAATTGGTTATGAGCTCTGGTGTCTCTTCAACATTCCCTGGTAATAATCACCGATGTCTCATCAACATACCTGGTTATGATCTACGGTATCTCCTCAAAGTACCATTGTAGTTGGTTGGTTTGTTGTTTAACGCCACACATATGACGGCCGAGTGATTGAATCCAGTGATTGACATCATGAGCATGGATCCACGCAATTGGTATCGACATGCATCAACCAAGTCAGCGAGCCTGACCACCCGATCCCTTTTAGTCGCCTTTTACGGCAAGAATAGTCGGGTTTTTTTACGGCAAGCATGGGTTGTTGAAGACCTGTTCTAACCCGGATCTTCACGGGTCACCCTGGTAATGATCGATAGAGTCTCATCAATATACCCTGGTAATGATCGATTGAGTCGGATCAACATACCTTGTAATGATCGATGATGTCTCATCAATATACCTGGTAATGATCGATGGGGCCTCATTAACATACCTGGTAATGATCGATGGTGTTTCATCAACATGCCCTGGTAATGATCGATGATGTCTTGTAAACATGAATGGTTCCTTTGACAAAAACGTACGAGAGGCGTTCTTGTCATGATTTGCTATCTGTGCTTTCGTTACGTCAAATGAAAAATGAATACAAATGAGTAGAGCCCGACACTGAGAGGGGGTTGGAGGATGGGATATTGTCTAAAAATTAGATACTTTGAAAATTATACATGTATGACATTATTTAATTAACACAAGGTATTTGTTATTATGCACACACTATATAACTCTAATGTACTCGGCAGCAGGGCAGCACGGCAGCTCCAGACACCCCGCAGCGCATCTATGAGTTGTTGCGACTGACAACCACTACACATCACACTTCTACGAAAACTACTGCCACATTCCGCTATACATGTATATACTTTTTTTTTAAAAAAGACACGCCGCGATATAACTGGAAAATTGTTAAAAGCGGCGTTAAACCCAACTCACTCACTCACTCAAAAAAAGATAAGGAAAACGACCCATAGCAAAACATCCATGGCATGGCCAGCACTCACTACTGGACTTTCCTCCATTGAACAATTCATTGCCAGACGTGTACGTCAACGTCAAAATCCCCCCACCGCTCTATATGAAGTTGGTATTGCTCTCTCATTGATGAGTGGAACAACATGAGTCAAGCTGACATTGGTGGAATATTCAGAAGCTTGCTTCGAAGAATGCGTGCATGTCTGGCCAACAGATGTGTTTGTATTCGATATTGGTGACATTGGCTGCAAAATGCAAATTTTGGAATCCCCCCCGGCCCCCTCCATATATATCATGCATTTTCGAAGAAGCAAAATAACATAAGAACAATGTTGATTACTAAACACTGCATCTTTTCTTAAATAGTATTCTAAATGACCATTCATGTATACATAACACACACACACACACACACACACACACACACACACACACACACACACACACACACACACACACACACACACACATACATGTACATACATACATATAAAGGCTAATGTAAAGCCATTCATTTCTACAAAACACACGAACACCTGATCATGTTTGATGTTTTTGTAAAATGATTTCCTTTATGGCATGTTCAATGGATAAGCAACTAATCCGTAAAACATACATAACAGTCAGTAAATGTAGTATGTTAGTTATTTGTTCAAAACAATTGTTTTTTCTTAAACTCGGGAATCAACAGATTATTCTTGATGAGTCAAGTTAACAATTTTCATTTATTTTCTTAAAATCTATCGCTCTGGTTGATGTTTATGTTTGTCGTTTAACCTTCCCAAACTCTCGCTCTGAATGATGCTTTATCTACCTATCTATCGCCTTTCGCTTGAGAAGAACCGAACGAATTTTATGGTCCCTAGCGTTCGCCTATGTCACTGAACTGACAAACACGTTTGGAATATGTGAATCCAATTTGTTTAATCCACTTACAATATTATTCAGTGGAAAACTTTTCATAACGCTATACATGAAGAACGCCCCAACTAACATTACCCGAATTGCCCCAGCCAGGAGACCGGATTCATCTATATCATAATTATGTTAATGTAAGAAAGGACCCTTTTCAATTGAAAACTTCCAAATATTTTATGAAGGTTATACTTTATAAAGGCTATTCGGCATAACCCGGACAAGTATGGGTTAATACGAACCTTTTATTTACCAAACAAGAAAACGTTAACACCGACCTTTTACTAACAGGGCAAGTATAGGTCCCTGGGGACCTCATGCTATCCTGACAAGTATAGGTTACTGGGGACGTGTTGCTATCCGGACAAGTATAGGTTACTGGGAACCTATTGCTATCCGGACAAGTATAGGTTACTGGGGACTTATTGCTATCCGGATTCATCTATATCATAATTATGTTAATGTAAGAAATGACCCTTTTCAATTGAAAACTTCCGAATATTTTATGAAGGTCATACTTTATAAAGGCTATTCGGACAAGTATAGGTTTCTAGGGACCTATTGCTATCCGGATAAGTATAGGTTCTTGGGGACCTGTTGCTATCCGAACAATTATAGGTTGCTTGTGGCCTTTTGTCGCCCGGATAGCTATAGCTTACTTGGGCCCTAGTCTAACCATGGTGATCCCCTGTGACTATATATAGGCGTATCCAGCAGTAATGTCCATGTCACTATATACAGTCATATCCAGCTGTAATGTCCATGTCACTATATACAGTCATATCCAGCTGTAATGTCCATGTCACTATATATAGTCATATCCAGCTGTAATGTCCATGTCACTATATATAGTCATATTCAGCTGTAATGTCCATGTGACTATATATAGTCATATCCAGCTGTAATGTCCATGTCACTATATACAGTCATATCCAGCTGTAATGTCCATGTCACTATATATAGTCATATCCAGCTGTAATGTCCATGTCACTATATATAGTCATATTCAGCTGTAATGTCCATGTCACTATATATAGTCATATCCAGCTGTAATGTCCATGTCACTATATATAGTCATATCCAGCTGTAATGTCCATGTCACTATATATAGTCATATTCAGCAGTAATGTCCATGTCACTATATATAGTCATATCCAGCAGTAATGTCCATGTCACTATATATAGTCATATCCAGCAGTAATGTCCATGTCACTATATATAGTCATATTCAGCAGTAATGTCCATGTCACTATATATAGTCATATTCAGCAGTAATGTCCATGTCACTATATATAGTCATATTCAGCAGTAATGTCCATGTCACTATATATAGTCATATTCAGCAGTAATGTCCATGTCACTATATATAGTCATATTCAGCAGTAATGTCCATGTCACTATATATAGTCATATTCAGCAGTAATGTCCATGTCACTATATATAGTCATATTCAGCAGTAATGTCCATGTCACTATATATAGTCATATCCAGCAGTAATGTCCATGTCACTATATATAGTCATATTCAGCAGTAATGTCCATGTCACTATATATAGTCATATTCAGCAGTAATGTCCATGTCACTATATATAGTCATATCCAGCAGTAATGTCCATGTCACAATATATAGTCATATTCAGCAGTAATGTCCATGTCACTATATATAGTCATATTCAGCAGTAATGTCCATGTCACTATATATAGTCGTATTCAGCAGTAATGTCCATGTCACTATATATAGTCGTATCCAGCAGTAATGTCCATGTCACTATATATAGTCATATTCAGCAGTAATGTCCATGTCACTATATATAGTCATATTCAGCTGTAATGTCCCTGTGACCATATACGTCGCCACCAGTAGTGTCCCTATGACTATATGTAGGATTGGAAAATACATACAAGAATATCAGCCGTATTTTACTGTCGTAAATATAAAATATTAGAACAGAATGCGTGTGAATACAACACCCGAGTGAATCGCCTGGTTGACGCAATGGAACACCTCTGTTGACAATAATATAAATTAATGAGCCTAAAAAACAAGGTAGCTCGACTATCCTGAATATCGTTAATAGCAACGTGAAACATGTTTACTATAATATGCTAAAGGAGAAACAGTGGCCATGTGGTATAAGGTTCTGCAATTCGTTTTGAGCGGGTTCAAATCTCAAATACGACCTGATTATCATCGTTTGTCTGTCTGCACCATTCAGCGGTCGTGAGTATAACATGGTAAAGGTGTAATATCTGCATCATCTTGAGACTTCCTCCCACATCAATCTCACACGCTTGATAAAAAGGATCAACCATTTGACATTGTGGGGGTTGGGGGTGGGGTTAGGGGCGCTTGTATCGAGATTAGATATTTTGTTTCATTAAATCAATTAACCTGAATATATTTTCAAGGAAAGCGCATTGCAACAATGTATAGTATCAATCAATATCAAATGGTCGGTCTCTAAATGAAATGCTGCTTCAATGTCACTCAATCACTCATTCACGCTTCCTTCGTGTATTTGATCTTCAGGTAAACTGGCATGCTGTATTCTGGGGAATTGGAACGCAGTTCCTCTGTGCTCTCCTGATCCTAAGAGCCACTGCAGGCTAGCACGATAGAGTCGGCTTTAGTCCGAACAAGTACAAGCAACCACAAACAACACACTTACACTTACACTCGCACGCACGCACGCACGCACGCACACACACACGTGCGCGCGCGCGCCTCATCCTCATCGCTACATAAGTGCAATACTCTTGAACGCGACGTTAAACCCCATTTAACCTCACACAATTCCGTTCAATGAGACCAATTCGCTGCTAATTCTCAGTCTCTGTAGCTGACAATATCTTTGCAATCATCAGAACAATGTATGTCAGCTACACATTCTTGACAGTCTTGTTTATCAATCATTACAATTCAACAAAGATTTACATGTGAGAAAATACTCTCCACAAGACTGGAATTGAAAAGCTTCAATAAGAAAATGTGCTTGGATCTAACATCGACTGACAGTGCGCGTTTAACAAGTCCTATCATGCATAAGTGTAGGTCTCACTTCCCTACTGATTACACCAATTACGTTTCGTGACAGTGATAAACTCTTCAGGGAACTTTAACTTTTTACAGGTGTGTATTATAAAGGCATAAAAATGCAGTTCATCAGAGGATATGTATTTCTTAAACACCATCTGCTAACTGTGCATGTGGTTTACCCAATATTTCTGCCACAACTGTGGTGTTTGAAATTTTACAAGTTAATCGTACCAGGTAGTTCACTTGTAATGAAGTTTTCATGGTATTTTCTGTAGATAACACGCATTAAATCACTCTCTTTAATCCTTGCCACTTGAAATACAATCACGAGCTATCTCGATTAATTATAAAGTGAAAACAAGACATTCTGGTAAAAGGGAATAGTACCTAGCCAAATAGCCAAAAATAGCCAAATGTTCTTTTAAAAAAATATCCATTTTGCTGGCGATATACATCATCATTGAGTTTTGATCACTGTTCGATTGTGCGATTCTGACTATCATAAGCATGTGTTTAAGAATAACTATCAAATAGTGTTCGCGAATAGGTGAAAATATCCTTCCCCCTTCGATGACTCCCGTCAGAAGCATGTAAATGCAAGTCAACTGTCAATCTGGAACAACTAAACTGAACGTATGGTTTAAGACAAAATAGGAAATTGCATCAGACAATAGTTGTGTCACTGACACGTCAAATCTGGAGAGTCTACCATGGAACGTTTTGAAAGCTTTACTAAAGACTCGCGTGTTAGAACCATCATAAAAACAAACATTGCAGAAAGACGTATGATGCGTTTTGCATAGCATGTTCGATTGTATCTCACAAAGACTGCTGCTGGAATGTTGCTCGAAATAAAGTTACTAATAGAAAGTCATCCCTCATACAGTCATAGGGACAGTGTTTGTCACTCAGTATCTAAATATGAAACAGATGAGGCGGCCTCTCTGTTATCTTTTATTGCTGGTGTTGGTGGGTAAATCAGTGTAAGGACAGTGTCTGTTTGACCATTATTGAACACTATTAGATGATTAATATACTTGAAGCTTAAGGCCAAGAACTCCTTGGCCAATGTTCCTTGTCTTAATTTGATCATCCGAGCAGTAATTCTGGCATGTATGCATATTGAAACGAATCACAAGGAGTGAAGCATGATTGGTGCCAGTGGGGTGCATGCTTTTTACCCAAATGTTCCATCCCAAAATTCCACATACATGTTATGTATGAGACTAATATGTTTCAAACTGTTATCCCGGTAAACGTCAGTTGACATTTGATTTCATGTTTGACACTTTGTGCTGAACCTTTGGAAAAAGAGATATATCTCAATTTATGGTCACCACGTTCAGTGACAAATGTTCCATGAATCACTAACATTTGATAAGCGATTCAACTAATCACCAGTTCACCCAGTAGTGAATGGGTACCCGGTAGGATGAGATGACAATGTGGTTCTTAACCTTCTAGCGCCTAACTGGCAACTGGGGTTGGATATTCCCCAGGGAGCTGACAATGATTCTTGAGTATACACTGATCGAGTGACTGGTGTTACACTACCGCTTTGATCATGCCCCTGAGTGGTGTGGATATATGCGCAATATAAATAGCCTATTATACTATCATTAATATACATAGGATCACGAATGTTACCAGATAACAAAGAAAGTATATAATGGTCACTGTTAACCGATTCAAAGTCCTTACGGAAAACTACATAAAAACAATAAAACCGACTCTTGGATTTAGATATGTACTTCTGTACGATGCTTTGTAAAGTAAAAATGTTGTCTTTGATAGAACACTCTTTACGGGCACCACCTTGGCACTCAGGATAATAAACTCAAGTCTTGCTGTGTATATCTTCCTACAAACGTCCATTAGGCATATTCCTCGATAATTATTGACATCATGTTTATTGCCATTTTTGTGTGAAGGATAAATTATGCTTTTTGACCACTGATCTGGGAAAATACGTGACTTAATAATACTGTTAAATAATACAAGTTAGTAAGATGAAATAGTATCATTGTCATTTTTTATCATTTCAGGCAGCACTCCATCAGGACCGGGGTTATAAGTAAATAAGATGAAAAAGCATCATTGTTATTTTTTAACATCAGAACCAGAAGTTTAGGATCACTTATATATTTTCAATCTCTTCATACTGATGTCTGTGTTTAACAATTTTTTAAAGTCGTCATCATTGCAAACATGTATTCATGATACCCAGAAATGGCAAAGTCCATGAGATAGCCAGTTAAAGTATAGACTTAAAAGGATATCTGCAACCCCATGTTGTGATGTAAGTTCGGTTACTGTTATATCAAGATGCTATATACCTAATATCACGGGCGTATTCAGGATGTATGTGCACAAATCCGATAATGACAGCCTTACTCAACCCGATGAATTGTGAGTTAAACACAACAATTATACAGTCACTGTATGTCCAATATACAATGATACAATCATTCTCTACCCTGAGTATCAATACTGCCACACCGCCTCTGTTATATGCCCTGTGATTCAGATATATTGTAATACGTGTGGTCAGGGAAGGAATTTTCAAATGAGTCTGTATTACAGTTGCCCCATACTTCTGAGATACTAATTGTATCATAGAGCAGGCAAAATTTGATAAATTTGTCGCTATCGAGTTTGTTGTATTGTCCAAGGATGTTCCAGTTCAAGGGGGAGATAACTCTTTCGAACTGGGCCTGGCCACATCGCTGCAGATGACTGTCATCTGATTGGTCAGATTGTAATCGACGAGAGAACGAGACTGACTCAGTTTCAGGGTTCATGACCATAGTTTCCAGGTTCCATAATTTCACTTGTAAAACCTGAGACGACTTCTCTTCCTCTACGCCCATTCAGCATCCATTAATGACTTTAACATCTCTCCTTTAGACCTGACTGCCTAAAGAGTAATCTTCTGATAATGCTACATCAGCGTTCTTTGGCGATATTGCGTTGCTAAGAACTGTGTTTCTATCGCTTTAGCTTAGGAATTTAGCAATGATAAATTTCCCCCGATTGATCGATTGGCGCGTTCGATCCAGTCATCTGTTTAGATCTTCTCCTTGCCAAGTTTCTTTGGGCTTTAACTTTGTGATTTTACCAGCGCTTCTCAGAGTCTTTTCGTCCAGACCGGTTTGGCTGCAAAGTGGGGTCGAAAACATAACTGCATGACTCCTTATTCGTTATGCAAACAACCGTTTAACGTGGCATACCTTGCATCAGGTAATATCAGTTGACCCAGAAAGAGAGTGGTAATTGGTAACACATCAGCCAACGTCATACCTGTCACCCAAATTGACAGCCGCAGGGATATCACACAAAAAGTCGAAATATCAACTCAGTAGTCACGATCCACTGTGATGTTGGGTCATAAGGTAGAACTTTATCGATCTGTTTGATTCCTCGTGGGTGTTTGAATAGTTCAGCACGTGCTCTCCATTGACTCAAGCTGTCTCCCATGCTTGTTCATGCAGTTATATTTTTCAGATATGTCCAGTTTGTTTGTTTGAACTGAATTTCTTTACCAACGTCAGTGAGACCAGTCTTTACTTACAAAAGGACTCAACTCTTTTACCTACAGATATGATCATATCATTTCTATTTGCCAATACCAGAAGAAAATTCCACTGCTCCCTACTGTTTTGGCATGGTACCGATAAATTAAGGACCATTAGCCTCTATAAATAATATGTCACTCAGTTACAAATACACATGAATCCCAACATTACAGCATGACTAGTAGTGTCACTCGCATCCATTATGATTATCGAAGAAGCTAATAAGATAATAACCATATTGATTAGTTAAATACCGAATCTTTTCTTTAAAAGGTACCAAATGGCCATATCATTTATGGTTAACTGCTTAAACATTCAAGCTCACCATTCAGTACTACTGACTGGCATATGATTGCATAAGGATTGTTTAGAACTCTTATTTGTTATATAATAAAATGAATGAAAATTGTTAAGTCGACTTACCAAGACTAATCTGTTATTTCCCGAGTTCCTTTTTAACAAAAATCAATTGTTTTGAACAAATAACTAAGATACAACATTTATTGAATTTTACAGTTAGACATGATGCGTCAAATTAAGAAATCCCTTCAATTTGTCTACCAAAAGCTCTGTTTGCACAAATATCTGGACTTAAAATTAACTATGATACATGTCATGTTGTCTGGGTGGGTCCTAGCAAAAGATAATGCAGACAAGATCTAGGCTCTTCAGAAATCTTCAAAATTGTGGCTATAAGATTTTCAACTGACACTCACAAAGGAAGTCAAGTATTTCCATTTAACTTAAGAGACATCAGTCAATAAGACTAAATACTCATGTGGGCGAATTCGTCTATCTTTGAGTGTCCATGATAAAATTGAATTTTGAGATCAAGATCTATGACACTGAAGAAATTATGTTTTCATCAAGAATCCTGACATGCTTCACAAGAGGATCATCAGACAAATAAAGTGCACAATACAATTCTGTCATCAAGAGCCTATGGGTTAATCAAACCATGCCCTACGATTAGGATTAGAAGATTTAAGCGATTGAGGGAAGAGCGAGGGTGGTGGGATCTATTGTCTGACATGATTCGTCGTGTGAGGGTGTCAATATCTAGAATTTCTTGTTTCGTCCACTCAGCAACACCAAAGGCTATGAAAGGACCAGTACAGCATTAATATGTGTTGCTTTAACTTTATTGAACTCCAGACTTTGTTTTTCCTTGATATAGGCATCCTGGAGGTTGCCCCCAACCTGCATCCCAAAGTACGTATACGCCAGACCTTCCACGAGGTTGTCCATAACTCTTCCCCCAAGTATACAGACTGATCCTCCCTCTTCTACCTTGTCACATTTCAGATGAAGAAGGGACAGTCGGGTAGCCTAGTGGTTAAAGCGTTCGCACGTCACGCCGAAACCCGGGGTCCATTCCCGACATGGGTACAATGTGTGAAGCCCATTTCTGGTGTCCCCCGTCGTGATATTGCTGAAATAAGCGGCGTAAGACCTCACTCACTCACACACTCACTCACTCAGATGAAGAATGTTGCATTTGTCGAGTCCAATATAATGAGAAAAACATTCGACAGTGTGTCAGTGTGGACCCTCCATCCCTAAGTACGTATAGGCCTGACCTTCCACGATAGTCACTAACTCCTCCCCCAAGTACACTGACGGATTCTCCCTACTTCTTCAGTGTCACCTTATTGAAAGAAAGGGTATGACTAACCACATTATTTATGTGACTCTGTCCAACCTATATTCTTGTAATAAAGAAGACAATTTAAATAGATTAAAATGAAAGCACACTGTGTGTAGAGCAAATATCATGTGTCACCAACATGTTTTAGTCTTAGTCTGTTTCTATTTTCTTTCTATAGATATTTGTTGTGTTTCGTAACTGTAACCTGACACTCCGTGATGTAATTGGAATACTGTTTGAGGCGGTGAAACGAGTTCACGCTAGGATTTAGAATGTGAATTATCAATCAATCAATCTTTATTCATGTTACTTATGAGGCCAAAGGCCTATAGTACATTGTGTGGGGTGTGTTACAAATTCATACATTTTCTTAGTTTCATGGCATGATAAATGAACATTGATAAATTTCTAATAGTTTCTGTAAAATCACAAATCATTAATTTACAAAATTTGTTACCGTTTGGGTTGCGGTAGAAATAGTTATTTAGATATTTTGCTCTTAAATCTTCATACACTGGACATACACATAAAAAGTGATATTCATCTTCAGTACAATCAGTTTTACAAATCCTACAAAGTCTGTGTTCTCTTGTAATACCTTCATATCTGCCTGTTTCAATAAATAGATCATGTGAGCCACAACGGAATCGAGAAAGAGCTGTTCTAAACTTATGTAGATTTACACTTAATAGATAAGGTTCTAGTATAATAGTAGTCTTAAATGCAGTGTAGTAGTTTGCTTTTCTAGAACTGGACAAAGAGTCATGCCATTTTCGAATGTACATATCTTTTAATGTATTAGAAAGTTATTTTGACGAGTCAAAACTTACTGAAAATATGGATAAAACCAAACTTGTAGTTTTTAAAAATGGTGGTAACATATCCTGAAAAGAAAACGGTTTTACAGAGGGAAGCCTGTAGAAGTTGTTCCATTTTATAAATACTTAGGCTTGTGTTTTACAAGTAGATTAACTTGGTCAAGGAATGCACATAACATTTCATTGCAAGCCAAGAAAATGTTTGTAGGCATATTAAAAAGTCTTAGAGTTCTGGACAATGTTACATATGATGTTTATTTTAAAATATTTGATGCAAAAATAAGCCCGATGCTATTGTATGGATCAGAAATTTGGGGCCTAGATCATTTGGATGTTATTGAGAAAATACATTTATATGCATGTAAACGGTTCCTGGGGGTAAAATCTAGCACAGAAAACGCAAGGGTATATGGTGAATGCGGACGGTTTCCCATGTATATCAATAGTTATTTAAAGGTTATCAAATACTGGGTCAAGCTATTAAATATGCAATCTTCAAGATACCCGAGAAAATGTTATAGTATGATGCTTCTCTACGACAGCCATGGGAAACAAAATTGGGCATCAAAAGTTAAAAACATGTTATACGAATGTGGATATGGTTATATTTGGTTACAGCAACATTTAGATATGCCACACCATTTCTTCTCCCGTCTGACACAGACTTTAAAAGATATGTACATTCGAAAATGGCATGACTCTTTGTCCAGTTCTAGAAAAGCAAACTACTACACTGCATTTAAGACTACTATTATACTAGAACCTTATCTATTAAGTGTAAATCTACATAAGTTTAGAACAGCTCTTTCTCGATTCCGTTGTGGCTCACATGATCTATTTATTGAAACAGGCAGATATGAAGGTATTACAAGAGAACACAGACTTTGTAGGATTTGTAAAACTGATTGTACTGAAGATGAATATCACTTTTTATGTGTATGTCCAGTGTATGAAGATTTAAGAGCAAAATATCTAAATAACTATTTCTACCGCAACCCAAACGGTAACAAATTTTGTAAATTAATGATTTGTGATTTTACAGAAACTATTAGAAATTTATCAATGTTCATTTATCATGCCATGAAACTAAGAAAATGTATGAATTTGTAACACGCCCCACACAATGTACTATAGGCCTTTGGCCTCATAAGTAACATGAATAAAGATTGATTGATTGATAATTCACATTCTAAATCCTAGCGTGAACTCGTTTCACCGCCTCAAACAGTATTCCAATTACATCACGGAGTGTCAGGTTACAGTTACGAAACACAACAAATATCTATAGAAAGAAAATAGAAACAGACTAAGACTAAAACATGTTGGTGACACATGATATTTGCTCTACACACAGTGTGCTTTCATTTTAATCTATTTAAATTGTCTTCTTTATTACAAGAATATAGGTTGGACAGAGTCACATAAATAATGTGGTTAGTCATACCCTTTCTTTCAATAAGGTGACACTGAAGAAGTAGGGAGAATCCGTCAGTGTACTTGGGGGAGGAGTTAGTGACTATCGTGGAAGGTCAGGCCTATACGTACTTAGGGATGGAGGGTCCACACTGACACACTGTCGAATGTTTTTCTCATTATATTGGACTCGACAAATGCAACATTCTTCATCTGAGTGAGTGAGTGTGTGAGTGAGTGAGGTCTTACGCCGCTTATTTCAGCAATATCACGACGGGGGACACCAGAAATGGGCTTCACACATTGTACCCATGTCGGGAATGGACCCCGGGTTTCGGCGTGACGTGCGAACGCTTTAACCACTAGGCTACCCGACTGTCCCTTCTTCATCTGAAATGTGACAAAGTAGAAGAGGGAGGATCAGTCTGTATACTTGGGGGAAGAGTTATGGACAATCTCGTGGAAGGTCTGGCGTATACGTACTTTGGGATGCAGGTTGGGGGCAACCTCCAGGATGCCTATATCAAGGAAAAACAAAGTCTGGAGTTCAATAAAGTTAAAGCAACACATATTAATGCTGTACTGGTCCTTTCATAGCCTTTGGTGTTGCTGAGTGGACGAAACAAGAAATTCTAGATATTGACACCCTCACACGACAAATCATGTCAGACAATAGATCCCACCACCCTCGCTCTTCCCTCAATCGCTTAAATCTTCTAATCCTAATCGTAGGGCATGGTTTGATTAACCCGGAGGCTCTTGATGACAGAATTGTATTGTGCACTTTATTTGTCTGATGATTATCCTCTTGTGAAGCATGTCAGGATTCTTGATGAAAACAAGGCATTCCACAGTTTTCCTAAACGAGCTTGTATGTGGGACATAACCTCAATGTCAGTGTTGATTTTATTAATGGTTCTGTACTGATGAAAGGTACAGAAATCAGTGTCAGCCATATCAGATCAGCCCAGAGTCAGTTTTTCAAGGAGAGGCTATCTGATCGACCACTGCATCAAGTTTTTGTGCAATGTGTTGGTCAACACCCCCGCATCCCCGTTTGGATGAAGAAATTTATCATCCCATGTCCTCCTTCAACAACCCGTATACAGGCTACTGTTTTTTCTTATTATATCAGGTTTCATATCTGAAAGAAAGGGG
The DNA here is from genome assembly GCF_022045235.1 of Haliotis cracherodii. Taxonomy (NCBI): domain Eukaryota; kingdom Metazoa; phylum Mollusca; class Gastropoda; order Lepetellida; family Haliotidae; genus Haliotis; species Haliotis cracherodii. Next base: position 8,888,415 of record NW_027266276.1, on the reverse strand, counting down.
AAAAGATTGAAGTTGATTTTTTTTTTAAATGTCCACGTGGAATTGAAGGGAAAATACTAAAAAAATGATTTTGAAATAAGCAGCGACTTGATGACAGCAATTTCGTTCACAAGGGAGTGATGGTTCTGTTCATCCGCTGATACATAATTTCTTCAGTGTCATAGATCTTGATCTCAAAATTCAATTTTATCATGGACACTCAAAGATAGACGAATTCGCCCACATGAGTATTTAGTCTTATTGACTGATTCTCTTAAGTTAAAAGGAAATACTTAACTTCCTTTGTGAGTGTCAGTTGAAAATCTTATAGCCACAATTTTGAAGATTTCTGAAGAGCCTAGATCTTGTCTGCATTATCTTTTGCTAGGACCCACCCAGACAACATGACATGTATCATAGTTAATTTTAAGTCCAGATATTTGTGCAAACAGAGCTTTTGGTAGACAAATTGAAGAGATTTCTTAATTTGACGCATCAGGTCTTACTGTAAAATTCAATAAATGTTGTATCTTAGTTATTTGTTTAAAACAATTGATTTTTGTTAAAAAGGAACTCGGGAATCAACAGATTAGTCTTGGTAAGTCGACTTAACAATGTTCATTCATTTTATTATATAACAAATAAGAGTACTAAACAATCCTTATGCAATCATATGCCAGTCAGTAGTACTGAATGGTGAGCTTGAATGTTTAAGCAGTTAACCATAAATGATATGGCCATTTGGTACCTTTTAAAGAAAAGATTCGGTATTTAACTAATCAATATGGTTATTATCTTATTAGCTTCTTCGAAAATCATAATGGATGCGAGTGACACTACTAGTCATACTGTAATATTGGGATTCATGTGTATTTGTAACTGAGTGACATATTATTTATAGAGGCTAATGGTCCTTAATTTATCGGTACCATATTTATCGGAATTTTCTTCTGGTATTGGCAAATGGAAATGATATGATCATATCTGTAGATAAAAGAGTTGAGTCCTTTGTAAGTAAAGACTGGTCTCACTGACGTTGGTAAAGAAATTCAGTTCAAACCAAAAACAAACTGGACATATCTGAAAAATATAACTGCATGAACAAGCATGGGAGACAGCTTGAGTCAATGGAGAGCACGTGCTGAACTATTCAAACACCCACGAGGAATCAAACAGATCGATAAAGTTCTACCTTATGACCCAACATCACAGTGGATCGTGACTACTGAGTTGATATTTCGACTTTTTGTGTGATATCCCTGCGGCTGTCAATTTGGGTGACAGGTATGACGTTGGCTGGTGTGTTACCAATTACCACTCTCTTTCTGAGTCAACTGATATTACCTGATGCAAGGTATGCCACGTTAAACGGTTGTTTGCATAACGAATAAGGAGTCATGCAGTTATGTTTTCGACCCCACTTTGCAGCCAAACCGGTCTGGACGAAAAGACTCTGGGAAGCGCTGGTAAAATCACAAAGTTAAAGGCCAAAGAAACTTGGCAAGGCGAAGATCTAAACAGATGACTGGATCGAACGCGCCAATCGATCAATCGGGGGAAATTTATCATTGCTAAATTCCTAAGCTAAAGCGATAGAAACACAGTTCTTAGCAACGCAATATCGCCAAAGAACGCTGATGTAGCATTATCAGAAGATTACTCTTTGGCAGTCAGGTCTAAAGGAGAGATGTTAAAGTCATTAATGGATGCTGAATGGGCGTAGAGGAAGAGAAGTCGTCTCAGGTTTTACAAGTGAAATTATGGAACCTGGAAACTATGGTCATGAACCCTGAAACTGAGTCAGTCTCGTTCTCTCGTCGATTACAATCTGACCAATCAGATGACAGTCATCTGCAGCGATGTGGCCAGGCCCAGTTCGAAAGAGTTATCTCCCCCTTGAACTGGAACATCCTTGGACAATACAACAAACTCGATAGCGACAAATTTATCAAATTTTGCCTGCTCTATGATACAATTAGTATCTCAGAAGTATGGGGCATCTGTAATACAGATTCATTTGAAAATTCCTTCCCTGACCACAGGTGTTACAATATATCTGAATCACAGGGCATATAACAGAGGCGGTGTGACAGTATTGATACTCAGGGTAGAGACAGATTGTATCATTGTATATTGGACATACAGTGACTGTATAATTGTTGTGTTTAAATCACAATTCATCGGATTGAGTAAGGCTGTCATTATCGGATTTGTGCACATACATCCTGAATACGCCCGTGATATTAGGTATATAGTATCTTGATATAACTGTAACCGAACTTACATCACAACATGGGGTTGCAGATATCCTTTTAAGTCTGTACTTTAACTGGCTATCTCATGGACTTTGCCATTTCTGGGTATCGTGAATACATGTTTGCAATGATGACGACTTTAAAAAATTGTTAAACACAGACATCAGTATGAAGAGATTGAAAATATATAAGTGATCCTAAACTTCTGGTTCTGATGTTAAAAAATAACAATGATGCTTTTTCATCTTATTTACTTATAACCCCGGTCCTGATGGAGTGCTGCCTGAAATGTTAAAAAATGACAATGATACTATTTCATCTTACTAACTTGTATTATTTAACAGTATTATTAAGTCACGTATTTTCCCAGATCAGTGGTCAAAAAACATAATTTATTCTTTACACAAAAATGGCAATAAACATGATGTCAATAATTATCGAGGAATATGCCTAATGGACGTTTGTAGGAAGATATACACAGCAAGACTTGAGTTTATTATCCTGAGGGCCAAGGTGGTGCCCGTAAAGGGTGTTCTATCAAAGACAACATTTTTACTTTACAAAGCATCGTACAGAAGTACAAATCTAAATCCAAGAGTCGGTTTTATTGTTTTTATGTAGTTTTCCGTAAGGACTTTGAATCGGTTAACAGTGACCATTATATACTTTCTTTGTTATCTGGTAACATTCGTGATCCTATGTATATTAATAATAGTATGATAGGTTATTTATATTGCGCATATATCCACACCACTCAGGGGCATGATCAAAGCGGTAGTGTAACACCAGTCACTGGAACAGTGTATACTCAAGAATCATTGTCAGCTCCCTGGGGAATATCCAACCCCAGTTGCCTGTTAGGTGCTAGAAGGTTAAGAACCACATTGCCATCTCATCCTACCGGGTACCCATTCACTACTGGGTGAACTGGTGATTAGTTGAATCGCTTATCAAATGTTAGTGATTCATGGAACATTTGTCACTGAACGTGGTGACCATAAATTGAGATATATATCTTTTTCCAAATGTTCAGGACAAAGTGTCAAACATGAAATCAAATGTCAACTGACGTTTACCGGGAAAACAGTTTGAAACATATTAGTCTCATACATAACATGTATGTGGAATTTTGGGATGGAACATTTGGGTAAAAAGCATGCACCCCACTGGCGACATTCATGCTTCACTCCTTGTGATTCGTTTCAATATGCATACATGCCAGAATTACTGCTCGGATGATCAAATTAAGACAAGGAACATTGGCCAAGGAGTTCAACTTAAGCTTCAAGTATATTAATCATCTAATAGTGTTCAATAATGGTCAAACAGACACTGTCCTTACACTGATTTACCCACCAACACCAGCAATAAAAGATAACATAGAGACCGCCTCATCTGTTTCATTTTTAGATACTGAGTGACAAACACTTTCCCTATGACTGTATGAGGGATGACTTTCTATTAGTAACTTTATTTCGAGCAATATTCCAGCAGCAGTCGTTGTGAGATACAATCGAACATGCTCTGTCTACGAAGATTGAAAAACGCATCATATGTCTTTCTTCAATGTTTTTGTTTATCCTTGTTCTAACATGCGAGTCTTAAGTAAAGCTTTCAAAACGTTTCATGGTAGACTCTCCAGATTTGACGTGTCAGTGACACAACTGAAGTCTGATGCAATTTCCTATTTTGTCTTATACCACACGTTCAGTTGTGTTGTTCCAGATGGACAGTTGACATATACCACACGTTCAGTTGTGTTGTTCCAGATGGACAGTTGACATATACCACACGTTCAGTTGTGTTGTTCCAGATGGACAGTTGACATATACCACACGTTCAGTTGTGTTGTTCCAGATGGACAGTTGACTTATACCAGACGTTCAGTTGTGTTGTTCCAGATGGACAGTTGACATATACCACACGTTCAGTTGTGTTGTTCCAGATGGACAGTTGACTTACATTTACATGTTTGTGACGGGAAGGGGCAGGCTAGTTTCACCTATTCGCGAACACCATTTGATAGTGATTCTTAAACACATGCTTATTATAGTCAGAATCGCACAATCGCACAGTGATCAAAACTCAATGATTATGTTTATCGACAGCAAAATGGATACATCTTGAAAAGAACATTTGGCTATTTTTGGCTATTTGGCTAGGTACTATTCCCTTTTGTTGTCACTTTATAATTAATCGAGGTAGCCCTTTATTGTATTTCAAGTGGCAAGGATTAAAGAGAGTCATTTAATGCGTGTTATCTACAGAAAATACCATGAAAACTTCATAACAAGTGAACTACCTGGTACGATTAACTTGTAAAATTTCAAACACCACAGTCGTGGCAGAAATATTGGGTAAACCACATGCACAGTTAGCAGATGGTGTTTAAGAAATACATATCCTTTGATGTACTGCATTTTTATGCCTTCATAATACACACCTGTAAAAGTTAAAGTTCCCTGAAGAGTTTATCACTGTCACGAAACGTAATTGGTGTAATCATTACGGAAGTGAGACCTACAATTATGCATGATAGGACTTGTTAAAAGCGCACTGTCAGTCGATGTTAGATCCAAGCACATTTTGTTATTGAAGCTTTTCAATTCCAGTCTTGTGGAGAGTATTTTCTCACATGTAAATCTTTGTTGAATTGTAATGATTGATAAACAATTCTTAGGTTAGCACTATAGGTTTTCTATGCGTATGACAATGATGCCGAGCCCGGTGAAAGCCTGGGGTGACTTTCATCATCACTTTTCCCCGTGTGAAACTGGTACAGCTCTCCGGGGGGGGGGGGGGGGGGGGGGGGGCACGGGTGAACCCTTGGGCACGCCAGAAACCTATGATTGTAGGTTCTATTCCCGGTTCGCCCCGATTATGTTTCTAGGTTTGTCAGCACCATACCCGTGCTCGTGGGTTTCACCGAAGTGGTAAACGTCTGAGACCTGCATCACTTCGAGCTTTCCTCCCACACTAAGCTGACACGCCGTGATATAACTGGAATACTGTTAAAAGCGGCGTTAAACCCAACTCACTCACTCACTCACTGGTACTGCTCAGGGGCTCAATTTCGATCATAACGCCTCGTTCCAAAAGATAAATGTTGACCGGACGGAAAATTGATTCTGGGCAATGTATTGAGTGTGATGAGCTTCATTGATCACGCCAGAAACACAGTAACAGAATTTGTGTCTTTGATTGTGTGTTGTTACCACTATTCCTGTAGTTTAATAGTTATGATCATTACCATGGCAGGTATGAGCCCTTTGGGTCATTCAGTAATACATTCGTATTTTGAAGTTCCGGCGAGGCAATTCGTTTCTTTATTGCTCATATGACTTGTTCATTTTTCAACAAACTTCAAAACGTAACGTTTACGAAGTATAAACATATGTTGTATACAGTAGTACTTATGTTGTATACAGTAGTACACATGTTTTATTCCGCAGTAAGTACGTTGCACTGTTCATTCTATGCATTTTTCTTTCCTATGCCTTCACATGTTTATAGTGAAGGGTGAAACGCCCTGGTTAACATGTGTCTGTCATTTGATTTACAGGTTATTCTTTATCGGTACTGTACAGCATCCCTGAAAAAAGACAGAAACGATGTGTACAGTTTTCAGTCACCAAAATCTTTTTTATTTGTTTCCCATTTGTTCCTCACTGCGCTAAACCCAATAACCAATTCACAGACTCATGTCTGCGCTATGATGCATGGTTACATATTTCAAGTCATACACATTTACTATAGACCACCTTAACCTACTCATCATACTTGCTGTCACATTTCAATTCACGGATATATTAACGTGCACACTGTGGCGTCGACATCCTCCAGACAATGTATCCAGGGAAGTCGACAAGGACACGTATGGAACAAACCACCTTGTTCCAAATACGATGCGTGGTTTCATGAAACAGCCAATCTGTCCGCTACTGTAAGTTGTTAAGGTCTAGATTCATCAAGAGACATAGGAGATATAACAGCTGTATATTCGTACATGTACGAACAGTGCAACTGAAATATAGGAGATATAACAGATGTATATTCGTACAGGTAGGAACATTGTAGCTGAAATATAGGAGATATAACAGATGTATATTCGTACAGGTAGGAACAGTGTAGCTGAAATATAGGAGATATAACAGCTCTATATTCGTACCTATAGGAACAGTGTAGCTGAAATATAGGAGATATAACAGCTGTATATTCGTACATGTAGGAACATTGTAGCTGAAATATAGGAGATATAACAGCTGTATGTTCGTACATGTAGGAACAGTGTAGCTGAAATAAAGAGGAGATAACAGCTGTATATTCGTACAGGTAGGAACATTGTAGCTGAAATATAGGAGATATTACAGCTGTATATTCGTACATGTAGGAACAGTGCAGCTAAAATATAGGGGATATAACAGCTGTATATTCGTACATGTAGGAACAGTGTAGCTGAAATATAGGAGAGATAACAGATGTATATTCGTACATGTAGGAACATTGTAGCTGAAATATAGGAGATATAACAGATGTATATTCGTACAGGTAGGAACAGTGTAGCTGAAATATAGGAGATATAACAGATGTATATTCGTACCTATAGGAACAGTGTAGCTGAAATATAGGGGAGATAACAGCTGTATATTCGTACATGTAGGAACAGTGCAGCTGAAATATAGGGGAGATAACAGCTGTATATTCGTACATGTAGGAACAGTGTAGCTGAAATATAGGAGATATAACAGCTGTATATTCGTATATGTAGGAACAGTGTAGCTGAAATATAGGAGATATAACAGCTGTAAATTCGTGGTTGAAGGAAAAGTGAGGCTGAAATATAGGAGATAGAAAATAAGCTTGTGTATTTTCAATATGAACAAAGGAGTGAAATATAGTATTGAAATAACAGTTGTATATTCCTGAAAGTAGGAACAGGGTTACTGTAATAGCAAATGGTTAATTGTATATTCATTCAACATGATTTGGTTTAGGATAGATCCATAGTACAGTATACGTGTAGAAGTGGAGAAGGAATAGGAGTGAGTGAGTGAGTGAGTGAGTGAGTGAGTAAATGAGAGTGAGTGAGTGAGTGAGTGAGTGAGTGAGTGAGTGAGTGAGTGGGTGGGTGGGTGGGTGAGTGAGTGAGTGAGTGAGTGAGTGAGTGAGTGGGTGAGACGGGAACCCGGGTTTCGGCATGACGAGCGAACGCTTTAACCACTAGGCTACCCGACCGCCCCTACATAGTACTGACTAACAAGAACATGTCAAGACTGTCAAGAATGTGTAGCTCACATACATTGTTCTGATGATTGCAAAGATATTGTCAGCTACAGAGACTGAGAAGTGTAAGTGTGTTGTTTGTGGTTGCTTGTACTTGTCCGGACTAAAGCCGATTCTATCGTGCTAGCCTGCAGTGGCCCTTAGGATCAGGAGAGCACAGAGGAACTGCGTTCCAATACCCCAGAATACAGCATGCCAGTTTACCTGGAGATCAAATACACGAAGGAAGCGTGAATGAGTGATTGAGTGACATTGAAGCAGCATTTCATTTAGAGACCGACCATTTGATATTGATTGATACTATACATTGTTGCAAGGCGCTTTCCTTGAAAATATATTCAGGTTCATTGATTTAATTAAACAAAATATCTAATCTCGATACAAGCGCCCCTAACCCCACCCCCAACCCCCACAATGTCAAAAAGTTCATCCTTTTTATCAAGCGCGTGAGCTTGATGTGGGAGGAAGTCGCAAGATGATGCAGATGTTACACCTTTGCCATTTCATACCCACGACCACTTGATGGTGCAGACAGACAAACGATGATGATCAGATTGTATTTGAGATTTGAACCCGCGCAAAACGAATTGCAGAACCTTATACCACATGGCCACTGTTTCTCCTTTAGCATATTATAGTAAACATGTTTCACGTTGCTGTTAACGATATTCAAGATACTCGAGCTACCTTGTTTTTTAGGCTCATTTATTTATATTATTGTCAACAGAGGTGTTCCATTGCGTCAACCGGGCGATTCACTCGGGTATTGTATTCGCACGCATTCTGTTCTAATATTTTATATTTACGACAGTAAAATACGGCTAATAATCTTGTATGTATTTTCCAATCCTACATATAGTCATAGGGACACTACTGGTGGCGACGTATATGGTCACAGGGACATTACTGCTGAATATGACTATATATAGTGACAGGGACATTACTGCTGGATACGACTATATATAGTGACAGGGACATTACTGCTGGATACGACTATATATAGTGAGAGGGACATTACTGCTGGATACGACTATATATAGTGACATGGACATTACTGCTGGATACGACTATATATAGTGAGAGGGACATTACTGCTGGATACGACTATATATAGTGACATGGACATTACTGCTGGATACGACTATTTATAGTGACAGGGACATTACTGCTGGATACGACTATATATAGTGACAGGGACATTACTGCTGGATACGACTATATATAGTGAGAGGGACATTACTGCTGGATACGACTATATATAGTGACAGGGACATCACTGCTGGATACGACTATATATAGTGACAGGGACATTACTGCTGGATACGACAATATATAGTCACAGGGACATTACTGCTGGATACGACTATATATAGTCACAGGGACATTACTGCTGGATACGACTATATATAGTCACGGGGACATTACTGCTGGATACGACTATATATAGTCACAGGGGATCACCATGGTTAGACTAGGGCCCAAGTAAGCTATAGCTATCCGGGCGACAAAAGTACCCAAGAATCCTATAATTGTTCGGATAGCAATAGGTCCCCAGTAACCTATACTTATCCGGATAGCAATAGGTCCCCAGGAGCCTATATTTGTCAGGATAGCAACAGGCCCCCAAGAACATATACTTATCCGAATAGCCTTTATAAAGTATGACCTTCATAAAATATTTGGAAGTTTTCAATTGAAAAGGGTCCTTTCTTACATTAACATAATTATGATATAGATGAATCCGGATAGCAATAAGTCCCCAGTAACCTATACTTGTCCGGATAGCAATAGGTCCCCAGTAACCTATACTTGTCTGGATAGCAATAGGTCCCCAGGAACCTATACTTGTCCGTATAGCAATAGGTTCCCAGTAACCTATACTTGTCTGGATAGCAATACGTCCCCAGTAACCTATACTTGTCAGGATAGCATGAGGTCCCCAGGGACCTATACTTGCCCTGTTAGTAAAAGGTCGGTGTTAAATAAAAGGTTCGTATTAACCCATACTTGTCCGGGTTATGCCGAATAGCCTTTAAAAAGTATAACCTTCATAAAATATTTGGAAGCTTTCAATTGAAAAGGGTCCTTTCTTACATTAACATAATTATGATATAGATAAATCCGGTCTCCTGGCTGGGGCAATTCGGGTTATGTTAGTTGGGGCGTTCTTCATGTATAGCGTTATGAAAAGTTTTCCACTGAATAATATTGTAAGTGGATTAAACAAATTGGATTCACATATTCCAAACGTGTTTGTCAGTTCAGTGACACAGGCGGATGCTGCGGGCCATAAAATTCGTTCGGCTCTTCTCAAGCGAAAGGCGATAGATGGGTAGATAAAGCATCATTCAGAGCGAGAGTTTGGGAAGGTTAAACGACAAACATAAACATCAACCAGAGCGAGAGTTTGGGAAGGTTAAACGACAAACATAAACATCAACCAGAGCGATAGATTTTAAGAAAATAAATGAAAATTGTTAAGTTGACTCACCAAGAATAATCTGTTGATTCCCGAGTTTAAGAAAAAACAATTGTTTTGAACAAATAACTAACATACTACATTTACTGACTGTTATGTATGTTTTACGGATAAGTTGCTTATCCATTGAACATGCCATAAAGGAAATCATTTTACAAAAACATCAAACATGATGAGGAGTTCGTGTGTTTTGTAGAAATGAATGGCTTTACATTAACCTTTATATGTATGTATGTACATGTATGTATGTATGTGTGTGTATGTGTGGTGTGTGTGTGTGTGTGAGAGAGAGAGTGAGTGTGTGTGTGTATGTGTGTGTGTGTGTATGCATACATACATGAATGGTCATTTAGAATACTATTTAAGAAAAGATGCAGTATTTAGTAATCAACATTGTTCTTATGTTATTTGCTTCTTCGAAAATGCATGATATATATGGAGGGGACCGGGGGGATTCCAAAATTTGCATTTTGCAACCAATGTCACCAATATCGAATAAAAAACATATCTGTTGGCCAGACACGCACGCATTCTTCGAAGCAAGCTACTGAATATTCCACCAATGTCAGCTTGACTCATGTTGTTCCAATCATCAATGAGAGAGCAATATCAACTTCATATAGAGGGGTGGGGGGATTTTGACGTTGACGTACACGTCTGGCAATGAATTGTTCAATGGAGGAAAGACCAGTAGTGAGTGCTGGCCATGCCATGGATGTTTTGCTATGGGTCGTTTTCCTTATCTTTTTTTGAGTGAGTGAGTGAGTGAGTTGGGTTTAACGCCGCTTTTAACAATTTTCCAGTTATATCGCGGCGTGTCTTTTTTTTAAAAAAGTATATACATGTATAGCTGAATATGGCAGTAGTTTTCGTAAAAGTTTGATGTGTAGTGGTTGTCAGTCGCAACAACTCATGGATGCGCTGCGGGGTGTCTGGAGCTGCCGTGCTGCCCTGCTGCCGAGTACATTAGAGTTATAGTATGTGTGCATAATTACAAATACCTTTTGTTAATTAATATAATGTAATACATGTATAATTTTCAAAATATCTAATCTTTAGACAATATCCCATCCTCCAACCCCCTCTCAGTGTCGGTCTCTACTCATTTGTATTCATTTTTCATTTGACGTAACGAAAGCACAGATAGCAAATCATGACAAGAACGCCTCTCGTACGTTTTTGTCAAAGGAACCATTCATGCTTACAAGACATCATCGATCATTACCAGGTATGTTGATGAGACACCATCGATCATTACCAGGTATGTTGATGAGACACCATCGATCACTACCAGGGCATGTTGATGAGACACAATCGATCATTACCAGGTATATTGATGAGACACCATCGATCATTACCAGGTATGTTGATGAGACACCATCGATCATTACCAGGTATGTTGATGAGACACCATCGATCATTACCAGGTATATTGATGAGACACCATCGATCATTACCAGTTATGTTAATGAGACACCATCGATCATTACCAGGTATATTGATGAGACACCATCGATTATTACCAGGTATGTTGATGAGACACCATCGATCATTACCAGGTATGTTAATGAGACACCATCGATCATTACCAGGTATATTGATGAGACATCATCGATCATTACCAGGTATGTTGATCCGACTCCATCGATCATTACCAGGGTATATTGATGAGACTCTATCGATCATTACCAGGGTGACCCGTGAAGATCCGGGTTAGAACAGGTCTTCAACAACCCATGCTTGCCGTAAGAAAGCAACTATTCTTGCCGTAAAAGGCGACTAAAAGGGATCGGGTGGTAAGGCTCGCTGACTTGGTTTATGCATGTTGATACCAATTGCGTGGATCCATGCTCATGATGTCAATCACTGGATTCAATCACTTGGCCGTCATATGTGCGGCGTTAAACAACAAACCAACCAACTACAATGGTACTTTGAGGAGATACTGTAGATCATAACCAGCTATGTTGATGAGACATCGGTGATTATTACCAGGGAATGTTGAAGAGACACCAGAGCTTATAACCAATTATTTTGGTAAGACACCAGAGAACACTATCAGGATATGTTGATGAGACACCGGAGATCACTACCAGGATATGTTGATGAAACACCAGAGATCACTACCAGGATATGTTGATGAGACACCGGAGATCACTACCAGGATATGATGATGAGACACCGGAGATCACTACCAGGATATGTTGATGAGACACCGGAGATCACTACCAGGATATGTTGATGAGACACCGGAGATCACTACAAGGATATGATGATGAGACACCGGAGATCACTACCAGGATATGTTGATGAGACACCGGAGATCACCACCTGGATATGTTGATGAGACACCGGAGATCATTATCATGTATATTGATGAGATACCAGAGATCAGTACCCGGGTATGTTGATGAGACACCGGAGATCACTACCAGGATATGTTGATGAGACACCGGAGATCATTATCATGTATATTGATGAGATACCAGAGATCAGTACCCGGGTATGTTGATGAGACACCGGAGATCACTACCAGGATATGTTGATGAGACACCGGAGATCATTATCATGTATATTGATGAGATACCAGAGATCAGTACCCGGGTATGTTGATGAGACATCAGAGAACTTTACCAGTTATGTTGATAAAACACCAGAGATCACTACCAGGATATGTTGATGAGACACCGGAGATCACTACCAGGATATGATGATGAGACACCGGAGATCTATACCAGGATATGTTGATGAGACACCGGAGATCACTACCAGGATATGTTGATGAGACACCGGAGATCATTATCATGTATATTGATGAGATACCAGAGATCAGTACCCGGGTATGTTGATGAGACATCAGAGAACTTTACCAGTTATGTTGATAAAACACCAGAGATCACTACCAGGATATGTTGATGAGACACCGGAGATCACTACCAGGATATGATGATGAGACACCGGAGATCACTACCAGGATATGTTGATGAGACACCGGAGATCACTACCAGGATATGATGATGAGACACCAGAGATCATTACCAGGATATGTTGATGAGACACCGGAGATCACTACCAGGATATGTTGATGAGACACCGGAGATCACTATCAGGATATGTTGATGAGACACCGGAGATCACTACAAGGATATGATGATGAGACACCGGAGATCACTATCAGGATATGATGATGAGACACCAGAGATCACTACCAGGATATGTTGATGAGACACCGGAGATCACTACAAGGATATGATGATGAGACACCGGAGATCACTACCAGGATATGTTGATGAGACACCGGAGATCACCACCTGGATATGTTGATGAGACACCGGAGATCACTACCAGGATATGTTGATGAGACACCGGAGATCACTACCAGGATATGTTGATGAGACACCGGAGATCACTACAAGGATATGATGATGAGACACCGGAGATCACTACCAGGATATGTTGATGAGACACCGGAGATCACTATCAGGATATGTTGATGAGACACCGGAGATCATTAACATGTATATTGATGAGACACCAGAGATCATTACCAGGTATGTTGATGAGACTCCATCGATCATTTACAGGGTATGTTGAAAAGATACCGTACATCATTACCAGTGTGGAAAGAAATTCTTGAGTGTAATATCTACCCGAGATGTTTCGGTTTGATATTAGTCAGACAAGAACTGAGGATTTTTTTTATTTAAGTAGAATTTCGCGATTAATAAATTTGGTCCCTCCTGTTGGAATCAATATGACGGAAGAACGTCTGCCAAAATTTAGGAATTGCTTATCAGAACTAATTAAACAACCTAACGAAGCTAGGCAATATACAAATGTGGGCCCACTTTTTTCGATCACCATATATGACGGGGAAAATGTGGACCCACATTTTAGAAAACGGTTATCAGCACTAAACAATCTAAGAGGATGTACGGATGGATTAAGTACATTAAGAATACGTTTTACCTTAGTGATAAGCTGAGCATTTAATAGCTGGACCAACAACGTACAGCGTGTCTGACGCCATTTCTCGCAAATACGAGAACAACGGAGATAGCTCCCGTTTAAAATTAGAGTGACCTCCCTTTACCAATATGAACCACTGAAGTAGTATAGGTAATGATGGTTCTGGCTCACTTCCACTGGAGCTGGATTCATATACCTATACTGCTACTACAGATGGAATTTTTTATGCCAAAATGATTATGCGACTCAACGATAGTCATGAGTTGTATTAAACGAAACATCAATATTAATTAATAATGAATAAAATTTACTATAGCCCACGAGGATATTGGAAAGGTGTAGGGGCAATAAAACAATTAGCCACTGCGGCTAAGGTATCTAAAGATGTGGCCAAGGATTGGTTAAAGAAACAAGCGTTGTGGCAAATATATTTACCGGCACCGTGTTATATACCGAGGAAGAAGTTTGATATTTTTACAACGAATGAAGTTCATCAGGCTGACCTCTTGTTTCTTCCCCACGATAAGGTAAAACGCAAAACGTATAAATACGCTTTAACAGCAGTGGATGTGGCTAGTCGATACAAAGAGGCTGAGCCATTAACCTCGAAAGATTCAGCAGAAGTAGCTAATGCACTGAGCCGCATATATAAACGTGGACCACTAAAATGGCCTAAGCTATTTCAAGTAGATCCCGGTCGCGAGTTTATGGGATCGATAACTAAACTGTTAACAAAGCACGACGTCAAAATCGTCTGTGGTGAAAGAGAGGCCCACCGTAGTCAAGCCATTGTTGAAAGATTTAACCGGACACTAGCGGAACGTTTGTTTGGCTATCAGTATGGGATCGAAATGAAATCCGAGCGATTGAGATCAACCGAATGGGTGACACGATTATCAGCCGTTGTATCAGCGCTGAATAATGAAGTAACGAGATTAATAGGGAAGAAACCATCCGATGCTATTAAGATGAAATCCGTGACTTCCGAATCTTCAGCACCGAGGAGAGGCAAAGAAAGCAAAACTTCCGGATAGAGTAAGGGTAAGATATTTATACCAGCCCGGTGAACTCGAAGGAGGCCTACGTCGCGCAACCGATCCCATATGGTCCCTTAAGACGTATAACATTAGTCGATTGGTTACGAAAGAAGGAGAGCCTATTCTTTATTATCTTCAAGATGGACCGGGTAGGGCATTTGTACGAGAAGAGTTGTTCATAGTTCCCGACGGTACGGTATTACCACCATAACCGTAAGCATAGGTAGTTACACCATCATTATCAATCCATCTCTTTGTATCTAAGGGGGATAATGATGTCTTGTTCATTCTTAATCCATATATCCTATGATCATAACTTCTTAAAGAGTTCATCTCGTGTTTGAACGTTCTACCGTTGAATAATGATTCTTTATACTGTTCGTGTTTGATATGCTTTTTTACCACATACTTCTTAACACCCTTAGCTTTTCTTATCTCTCCATTATCGGACTTTTTTATAGAATACATCTTAGTTCTTAATCCCACATACTCCACTATAGGGGTCCCAGCACATTCATCCTTCATCTTACCCAACACCTTTTTATTTACAACGCTGTGCAGTGGATTATCTTTTGGGTAATCGCTCGTGTCGTACATATCTATTTTTTCTGCCATATCTTTATACACATCCTCGGTTTGTATTTCCATCAACAAAGAATCTGTGTCGGTATATAACACCTCGCATCTATCGCCGTATTGCTTCTTAAGTTCGTTGTAATAAAAGTCATACATTAAGTGTTTTGACAAGTCGAGAATACTCATACCAACGTACATCGGTCTGTTGAATTTTATATTACTTTTCTGCATATGCAACGCGGCTAAGTCGTTATCGAATATCTTGCTTCTGTTAAAAGCCGGACTGGCTATAAGTTTCCTGAGTCTTTCTTCCTCATTAGATCTGACTAATTTAACATCAACATGCTTCCTTAGATTCTCCATAGTTTTACCAAATACCGAGTTATTCATGAGCTTATATAGATTCTTTTCGAAATCGCTGGTGGCTATCTTTCTTAAATCTGTGTTCAGCCTTATATAGGGCTCCATCCAAGGGCTTTGATCAAACTTTAGAACTCTGTGTATTTTCTTTAGTTTCATACCTAACGATAGATACAACTGGAGATTTCTGTAGTGAACTATATATTTTGTCTTATCCATCAAATTTGGTACGAGTTTTTCTACGTTAGCTAACCTACTATTACCCATCAAGGACCGTTGATATTCCGACATCCAGTCTTTATTAACCATTAATCTTTCGGGAGCTAGCGGATAACTGTTATGGTCTTTATGTAAGGAACTCGGATATTCTAGGTCAACTTCTAGTATGTACCCTTTATTCTCATCATTATTATTATTGATATCATTCACATTGACCCATTCAAAACCACCCGTGGGTAAAGGTTGACTCACAGCCCATCCGTACAAATTGTTAGCGTCGAGATATGATATGTGCGTGTCGGGTTTACTCGGATCGTATCCTTCCACTAATTTATTATTAGCCTTAGAATATCTTTTCGCTGCCATCGATATACCCCCTTTTAATCCTTTCTCAATAAACAAGTGCATATCGTAATCTGTGAGTAATTTTAGTTCTACGCCAGTCTTCTTCAACAATGCATCCCACGATAGTCCGGGACTAGAATAGTACCATGCCGGGTCCAAGCCGTATTGTTTTAAACACGTCTTTCTAAATATCTCGAATATATCGGCGAGTAACAGTACATCGGTTTTTAAGTACAGATCGTGATAATCGCCTAAATTCTTACAACCTAATTTATCCCAGACCGTCAGAGCGTGTTCATAATCGGCATCAGTTATTCTAGATTCCGTTAAGTTACTATAGAATGATTCGAGGGGTGGTAATTCAGTTTCTTCGAATCTAGACCAATCATCCATATATTCGTATGGATATACACCTTTTCTCAGCACCAAATGACGAGTTATCTTATCGGTATATTGATTTGTTATCGCGAAAATCATCTGGATTGTTCGCTTTAGCTAAATTGTCCAGGGAAGATAACAGAAACTGTACGGAGTCTATGAATCTAAGCCCATTACTTTGCTTTATTCTAGATTTCCCATCCTTGTCCCTATAATGTATAGGTTTAGTCAACGAGAACGATATGTATTTTTCCATATTGTTAGGAATGCACGTTAAACCGCCGTCAGTCTTTGAGATAGCTTGCATAATGAGATGTGAATCATATCCTCTAAGGTTATGAAACACAACGGGGATGGGTATTGTTTGAGTATTCATTTTTAGTTTCAAGTTACACTCGTTATGAGCGGCTCCCCGATAATTACCCGTGACGTGACAATGATCTCTTACGGAATCCCCATCCAGGGGTTTATTACAAACGTGACAACTTGTTGACTTCTTGTGGGCCCTCCAATCATCTATCGTCATACGCATGGGTTTCTTACACGATAATTTTTCCCTGATTATTCTCTCTTCGTTTTGTAAATATTCTAGGAACTTTCCCGCTGCATCGGGACCTCTGTAAATCACGGGAGTGTTTGTTTTTCCATCATACCTTACAACTATATATCCAAACCCACAAGAAATATGTTCTTGAGTTTTGTACGTAAAACTACTATCATTATTGCTTTGGTTGGTATTTTCTATGGGCTTGATAAGCGCTTCGAAGCTTATTTACGTACGGTGCTGGCATTTGATTACAATAATGTTCAAATTTTAATATATTTTTCCCCTCTTTAGGCATATCGATCCTGATAGCGGTCTGTCCAACACCTCTACAGTCTTCTTTATGCGCTTCTAATAGATCTTGTCTGCTGTACCCATGCAGGCATCTTTCGCAGAAATATTTCTTTCTAGCATGTTTTGTTTGATCGTATAATAGCCTGTTTAAACTCTTTATCCACGTATAATGATATTTTCCATCTTTTTCAATCAGAAATGAATTGATTCTGGGAATATGTTCCGGAGTGGAGCTTATCCTGTGTACAACAATTCCTTTAAAATGTCCGAAAACATTTATAGCTAAATTATTTTGCTTTTCCACCTTATCAATTTGTGATATTGGTGTAGGTTCGTCTATACCATCGAAGTTGAGTCCATCGTTTTGGGGATAGCTAGAAGGTCTATCCGGATTTTTGTCTACGGGGAACAATGCAGATCTTATCATCATTCTTAAACAATCATCGGATTTATTTTTTACGTTAATTATGGCTTTTTTCTTCTTATAATACGGGGGTAAATCTATATAAGATCCACCTTTGAAAGGCATGTAATTCGCTATATCTAAATATAAACTATCGATTCTATCCACACCCCCAACCCGAACCTCTATTAGTCCAACGTTCTAAAGTTTCCCGTATCCTCTGAATTGATGTGTCTAATGATGCGTCTATAGTATCGGATTTGGTTATAACTCCTTGATTGCTACAGAAATATGGTTCGGTATATTCGACGCTATCGTCTGCGTTACTTTTACTCAATGACATTTTAATCGTCAGCTGGTATTTTATACTATGTAAATCATCTAACTCCTCGTTAATTTTACTCGATATGATGGGCTTAATATCGTTAACATCCATGTTGGAATTAATATCCATCTTCCAACCTCTTAGATATTTACCAACGCCGGCGGATGTGGGTACAAATATTAATTCTTGTTGTTTATTCTCAACATCAGTATCATCATCAACATCATTATTATTATCTAGTAAAGCGATCAATTCAGCTCTTCTCATTCGAGAATAACCTCTCAGCCCACTGTTTCTCGCTCGAACTTTGAGTTCTCTAACAGTCTGTGTCTGTTGTATTCCAAACCGAGTAAGGTAATCAATTCAGCTTTTCTCATACGAGAATATCCACGTAGACCACGTTGCTTTGCCATAGCCTTCAACTCTCTGACAAAAACCATAGTGGTTGAATGGTATATGCAAAATGAAACAAATGTCTAATTGGTTGTTTTCATATATCTAAATACGTATTCTCCCCAACCTATTCCTCTAATTGATGTAATCTCTCTTCCTAGCATAAATAATCTGATTCCTGACCCTATCAGCACCGTGTTTCTTACATAAACAATAACGACCTTTGACCCCTATCCCGCATTCAGAACACGTATAGTTTATGTGTCCACGCTTGATGTAATAATTGTGTATACCGCAGTAAATTTCAACACAGCGTCTGTTACATAGAGTCGTCTTCCCCATGAGTGTAAACTTGCAGTTATTCATGGTATATACATCTATCATATCATTTGTCTAAATGCAAATCACATCTACACTAGGCGAGATATTGATTATGCTATTTATAGATCGCTATAACTAGGTCATGCATTGCCACTGCTGTGGTTATTTATGAGTAGCTATTGTATAGCTGAAAATCAATAGAGCAGTCAATCCCATAATCACAAATGTGACCTCGCGGTTCTTTTGTTCCTCTGACTCATTGTTGGTATCTGTATTGGGTCGAGTTTTCTCCCATAAACGAGGTAGTATTCGTGCATGGCGGATTCGACATCCTTAAACGTTTGAATTGAATGTCCTTCCTTAATCAGTTGTTCATGAATAAAGTCTAATCCCTTCATTCTCTGCCGCGTATATTGTAACTGAGCTGCTTGGTATTGTTCTAATGCTTTATTATGTCGTTTACGCTCCTCTTCAACTTCTTTAGCGTTTGATTCCCTCATACTGGAAAATAAATAATTACTCCCCGAAAAAGCTAGAGCATTAACAACAGCTCCACCGACCATCATCGCAATTGATGCCATATAATATAATATATTCAAATGTTTAATTACTTCATTATGTCTTCCGGGATAAGTCCTTGTTTGATGAGCATATCCTTCATTGCCATTGCTAATCCAATATCCAGAACCATCATACCTATATCAAATCCATTAAAATCTAGCTTGGGAGGTGTGGCTTTAGTAATCATTTTAGCCATACCGGCATAGCCAATGGCCAAGCCGGTGACCACCGCTGAATGATACGTCGCGTTTACCAACATTTTACCGTCTGTTACTGGAGTAGTCATGCTTCTTATAGCATTATATGAGGACTAACCTCTAATTGAACTTGTTGTTGCGGCGGGGGTGACGTTTTCTCTTCTCCGGTCTTATAAAAGAACCATACAGCCGCTATACCAGCAACTCCTACTAGTGCCCATGTTTTAATCGGATTTGAATTATTTATTAATTTTGCTTTGCGCGCCAGCCCTCCCTTTCTTCCTGCAGCTATTTTTGGGGGGTTCTTAGTAACTCTGGGATTTAGTATTTTCTCATTCACATTTGGTGCATCCTCATTCACATGTGGTTCCGTTTCCGCAATCTGTTGTGGTTGTGTGTTCACAATCTGTTGTGTTTCCGCAATCTGTTGAGTCTCCATTATTTATTTGAACTTTGTTCTTTATATTATTAAGTGGGCACGTATGTTTAAATTGACAATACCTAGCCGTTATTAAAGCTGTGGTGAATGGAGCTAAGAACATTCCGAATCTATGATAAAATTCACAGCTCACTGAGCTTATAGCATGTTCGATGAATGGGTCTTTCTCTAGAGATTCGCATAAATACATGCGATGTTCTGCCGGGATGGGGAGAAACGTACTAGCTACGACTGTGTATAGTTGTAATATAGACGACCCTATAGTTTTAGTCATGGTAGCTCCCAGTCTAGACTCGTAACGCGCGTACAGTTTTTTATTCTCTTCATCGGTCATGTTATCAATTTTTTCGATGGTATAATTTTCTCCCAAATATTGGGAACATTTTCCACCGGCTACCAAAGCCGCGAGTCTTTCTCTATGTTTATCTGTAACTACTTCAGCATCAGATTCTTTGAGCATTTGTTCAATGAGTTCGTCGCATTCCATAATGTAATACCTAAGGAGATATTTAAGTCTAACATAATATAATATGACATATCCAATACACCCCGTAATAATGAACTGTTGCGAAAGAATGAGGATTTCGAACTACATTTTATGTAATATTAACCGCTAATGTTCAATTTGCTACATTTTGCTATAATTTTGCTATATTTGCTACAATTTGCTATAATTTTGCTATAATTTTGCTAAGCAATTGCATAAGCAGCTGGTTGATCGGTTTTTGATACGAGTTTACAGTGCTTCGTTGATGCTAACACTTTTCTGACTTTATCTCGTTCACCCTTGGTATAAATGACGTCATTTTCCCGTAAACATTCCTCGAATGAATCTCGGTCTTTGCAATGAAACAGTGCTACCCATTTGGTCTGCTCTCTGAGATCTTTCAGGACAGAGTTGTATTTTTGAGTAAGTACCCAAACGCTATGTTGAGTATGCCGTCCGGAGAATGCTAAATACGAAAGCATATCTTTCTTTTTTGTGAGTTCTTTACTCGCGCTGCAGTCATCTATTACGAAAAGGGTTGATTCTCCTTTGTATTTTTCGTGACATACTCGGAGACAGTCTTGTAAACGATCGCCCGGATCGACTCTGTGTACCCCGTTGTCATTCATTACCCAATCTCTTGATAAGGATGTTTTATTAACGCTTATAGTCGGGCACAGAATAATAATATGATCGAAAACGTCCTGATAATGACTTTGTAAAATATCTAGAATAAAAGCTGTTTTTCCACAGCCCGTTTGCCCGCATATGATAGCACAGTGCGGATCTTTAGGTAAAAGATTATTAATAGATTGCTTCCACGAATCTCCCATTCTGTATATTAAGTTGCGCATCCATAATCACGTACAAATATATGTTTAATTTACCAGCCGATTCCTGGAGCTTCGTTATCTGTATGTCGAGCCATAGCGCGTACTTCGTGGTGAGGTATTCACCCATCGATACACTCCCGAGAGACAGATCTTTCACGACCGCGTTAACTTTCGGGGAGCGTTTTATAGAAGGAAGTTTTTTAATCTCATCCCACTGGTGATACGCTAGCATTCCTTGGCTATATAGTTGATTAGGAACGCCCTCGATAGTCAAGTCTACTTTTGTAATCTTGGGATTGTAGAACTTCTCGGTATTTCTTTTAAACGCATCGGAGGGGTCCTCGAACAACATTAAAATACCCTTCAACGACCTCGTCGGGACATTTAGATTGATATTCCACATCGTATCTTTTTTGTCCCTCGTGATCTTTCGATGTCGCACCACTCGATCGTTCAAAATGGCTAAACTTCCCGAATACTGGTTACGAATTTGTCTGGCTAATTCGGGATCCGTTATCATATCGTACTCCAGCGAGATATTGTCAATGGAATAGCTAGCATCTTCAGCAGCTCTGATTACTCTACCGTAGTCGTTAAAAGTGAGTTCGTATTCTAACCTATCGCCTGGGGATGCTTGATAAAAAGGCATGTGGGAATCTAGTAATTCAAAGTCTAGGGGAACATAGAATCGGTTACCTAATGCGTCAGAAACGGCCTGATCTTTTACGACAGTACCATCACCACTAGAAGCATCTACGTGCAGTCTCAATGTGTTCTTATTACAAATACCTTGGTACTGTAAGTTTTCCCGCTCTTTATCCGTTCTCCAGAGATCCATGTAACAATAGTATACATCGCTATCGTCGATACTCAAAACCTCATTACCGCTAATTTTAATAGCAATTTTCTTAACGATAGCACGACCTAAGTTCTGAACGGGCTCCCTGTTAACGTCGGTAGAAGTCAAAACAATCGTAAATGCTAGTCGGACAGTTCCCGGAACTAACACATCGTGTGCGCCGAGATTAGGAATGCGAACCAGAAGCGTTTGATTCTGATCGATGGTACTAGGGTTATTAGTTATAGTAACAGACTGACGAATTGCCTTGACCCCTAATGGATCTCGAAGTCTACGTTGTGGGTTTAACTTGCGTCCGTATTGCGAAGACATTGTTATATTGAAAACATGTACCCTATGTTTAATATAAAAATGACTAATTTTGAACATAATGACTTTGATCTAAGTACCTTTGATGACTTTGATAACCCAATCGAAGATACTGATGAAACCAACTTTGGTGGCACGAATCTTAACGATGAAATTTTACAATCAACCGTCAATGATTATTATGATTCCTTTAAAGATGATAGTCATATTGTTCGTGACTATTCAAAGTTTACGATAGATAGTAAAGGAATATTGCGACTGCGTGGCGCTCCGGATATTGATCTTATGCATTCTCGTACTCGTAAGCCCCTAGCCTTGTCTACGATAGCTGCTAAACACGGCATCGGCACTGTTCGTGATGAATTAGGGTTTGTGGACTACTACCGACGACCAAAACTTTCCGCGAAGACTACTAAGGCTCTTCAGACTATGATGATAGAACTCGTTGATACAGATGATTTGGAAGCAGCCTCGATGGTGGCCTCAGACGGACTCGGAGAAATCTTAGATACCTATTACGATAATTCCGTATAGTTCAGTATTAGGGAATTACGAGGTCTTGACAAGGCAATGCGAACAATGCGGGGAGAACTG
Source organism: Haliotis cracherodii (assembly GCF_022045235.1). NCBI lineage: Eukaryota > Metazoa > Mollusca > Gastropoda > Lepetellida > Haliotidae > Haliotis > Haliotis cracherodii. The sequence continues at coordinate 8,864,976 of NW_027266276.1, read as the reverse complement.
ATAAATAATATAGCCAAGCTATCCGAAATCGACAAGCATATAGCTCAAGAGAAAACAAAAATCGAACAGGCCGGCGATGAATTCAGTAGACGCCGCGTTGCTGAAAGATTGCGTAACCTAGAAGAGGAAAGATTGGCCCGCCTCGAAGCAGCTTCCAGTAATAGAAAGGCACTTCGTTCGCAAATCAGTCGTATTCGAGAAACTATCGATCAAGTCCTCAACGATGATACTACACTGGCCGATAAAATTAAAACATTGTTCAGAGAACAGGGAATAACAATTGCCAGTATTTTAACCGCATTGGGATTTATCATATCGGCTTTGACTCTCTCGTTAACAGGTGGTAGCGGCGGATCACCGCCTTACGATAAAAACGGGATAAAAGAGTAGATAAAAAAGCATTTAAAAGCATTAGGTTCAGCACTGGGAAAGCTAGCTGAGAAAGCCGCGGCCGCACTTCCCGGTATAATAGGGAGTGTTGTTTCCTGGCTATTGAATTTATTAGCTAAGACCACCACTTGGCTTAGTCAAAACTTGTGGGGGTTGATCGTAGCAATTGCAGGGTTGTTGTACGTATTCGCTAAGAACTATTTAACCAAATCATGAGTAAACCAACCGAGACTCCACCCACTACAAGCGCTGTTTTTTCATCAATATGTTGTTGATTTTTAGCTGCAATATGCGGTGACACTTGTGCGTCAGTAGATGGTTGAGCGATAGTTGGTGATTGCGGCTTGACTATTCCCTTTTCGCCCGTGATCGTTTGCGTTATTAATTCGACGTTCATATCTGAATTTATACCTGGTTTTTGTTGATCGGTAGCGATAACAATTTTATTATTATAACCGATCACTTGACCGATCTTAAGTTCCATATTACTCGGAGACATGTATAGTCCCGGTGCATAAACGAAGTCCACTTTGGATTGAGCATACTATAATGCATCTTGAAAACGCTTTATAGACGATGGTATGTCAACTGGTGAATTAATGGCGTCCTCCACGTTTGAGACAAACTGTTTTTGCGCATCGAGCGCCGTCCCAGAACCGATAATGGACGTTCGTGTTTGCGATTGCGCTCCGAGAATTGCCCATACATAAGTTCTTATCGATTCATTAACTCTTACAAATCCTGGGTTAGTAAAATTATTTTCCGTTTTATCATTAAGAAATTCATTCCAAGCGTCTCCAGGTGGTTGCTCAACCTTTTGGATGGTGAAAGCAACACCACCCTTAAAGTTCATACGATCATCTCTCCACTCGTTACTTGAGAGAGCAAAGCTCGGAAGGAGCCGACCCCTTTTCAGTAAATCATCGCTGACTTCTTTAACAGAGTGTGCACCAGCGTATGGAATACCTAGACCATGGTTAACTCCACTCAGACGCCAATCTTTACTCGTAGAAACATAAAATTCATTACAAATACGTTCGAATGCCTTCTTATCGTACTGATTATTTGTGGAATTCCACGCTCGATCCTGCGGTAATGGAGCACTAATTTCTTTAAGTATACGTCTAATCTGATAGTACACGTGAAATGACATAACAGACTCATTCAGTTCAAATCCTGGAGCGTAAAGAGATACGCCACATCCCGTTGTGGCACACCATATGGCAAAGTTTAACTGATTCTGCCAAAATTGCATCGGATTGTGAAACCAATCGTGCACCATTTTATCGCTAGTTGCCGTGACCCTGCACTTTTCAAAGATATCGGGGAATTTAACTAAAAATTCAGCACCAGAGGCAGTTACTATAATCGATTGATTAGTAATGTATCTCGATTTCATATTTAAGTTATGATATAGTATCATTGTATATTTAATATGTATGTTACACTCCCGGGAATAACAAATGGTCAGTCTATTGAACTGCTTCATACTATCGATAACTCGGATGGACAGCTCGAAGTAGCTATCTGTGATGTAACGTATTACCCACGGTGGACCAATATAAGTGCTGCGAGAGGTAATAATAAGATAAGGTTAATTGAAAACGAATATGTTGTTAGAGGCAACACTATTATACCTGATGGGTATTACAGCTTAAGCTCACTCAATGATGAAATTTTTAAGCCTAATTCCATTAGGCTCACACAAAATGAGGCGAATAGGATAATTAATATATACACTGAAGAAATAGGTATGATTATTGGTGAGAACTTAGGAATTACACTTGGATTTGGACAGTCAGAAACATTACCACCCAACGCAAAAACAACTATATATGCATTACCCGATTTAGTTCCCTATACAGAGTTGTGCATCCATCTTGATCAAATAAGCACGACGGATAATATTCAACTAGAAAGTCCTTCAACTCTGCTCAGATCTGTTCCAGTGAAAAATGAAAAACACAACAGCGGTAGAACGGAATCTTTCTCGTCATTACAATATAAAAAATTGAAGCGTGGTATTATTTCAGACCTCAAAATTTCTGTATTAGATGTAAAACATCAACCTGTACATATAGGATACTTAAGTGTAACACTCCATATTATAAATAATGGTTGATTCCATATTTAAGTTATGATATAGTATCATTGGATATTTGATATGTATGTTACACTCCTGGGAATAACAAATAGTCAGTCTATTCAACTGCTTCGTACTATCGATAACTCGGATGGACAACTCGAAGTAGCTTTATGCGATGTAACGTATTACCCACGGTGGACCAATATAAATGCTACGAGAAGTTATAATAATGAGACAGAAATAAATGGTCAAAAATACATTATACCTGATGGGTATTACAGCGTATGCTCACTCAATGATGAATTTTTTAAGCCTAATGGAATTAGTCTAACACAAAATGAGTCAAATGGGTTACTGATTTTAAACGCTGGAAAAAAGGATGTAAAGCTTTACAGTAACTTAGAATACACACTTGGATGGGGAGGAGAAATAACAGTAATCAAGACATCAGATCAGGGACTCTATTTACCTGATTTAGTTCCCTATAAAGAGCTGTGCATCCATCTTGATCAAATCAGTACAACGGATAATATTCAACAAGAAAGTCCTTCAACTCTACTCAGAAATGTTCCAGTGAAAGATGAAAAATACAACAGCGGTAGAACAGAATCTTTCTCAACATTACAATATAAAAAATTAAAGCGGGATATTATTTCAGACCTCAAAATTTCTGTATTAGATGTAAAACACCAACCTGTACATATAGGATACTTAAGTGTAACACTCCATATTATAAATAATGGTTGATGCATCAGGCCCTGGAACGATAAGACAATGTAATACAATTGCGCTTTCCGATCTAGGAGATACGGAAGGATTCGGTAAACCCGGTACCAATGGTAAGTTATACGCTTTACACTTACACAATAATGTATACAAGCAGAAAGAAGGTACATTCACGGGTAATCGAGAAGATTTAAGCGATGTCGACGTTATTAGACTCCTTAAAACCACTCCGTACAATATTATTTACAACAGTGAGAATAAATGGACTACGGTCGAAGCAAACATCAAGTGGCTGCTGAATATCACCATTACCCCATCTTATGCGATGATGGGTAAGGGACATAATTTAACTAAGATAATAAATAGTGGCATCGTACTCGCGGCCTATATCCCGTCAAAACGAAAAAGTGTGTTAGTCACTCCCCTGCCAGAAAAACCAGGTCATATGTTATATAGTCGTCCGGCAATCCAAAATGTTAGTTTAAATTTGGTTACAGAATTCGATGATATTAAACAGAACTTGAGTGCAATGCCTAATATTTCTACGCTTATTATTGAAGTCTTGTTCGGAGATGCACCGGTAGATGCCTTCGAAATATTACCAGGTCTATCGATTAAATGGCTCAAGAAACACGAGCGTCAACGTTGCAGTATTATTCATGTCGGAGCATCACCCGTTACAACCCTCGAGGGGGTTCAAATTATTAAAAGTGACAGAATTTCTCTTTCTAAGATATTCTTGCCGTATAATATACATTTGATAAGGTTGATGTATACTCTCAAAACATTTAAGCAAGACCAATTAAAGACTATTATATATTCGTAATATACACTATGAGTTTATATCCAGCGCTCGATGAAAAGATGGAAACTGTTGATGGATTTCGATTACATCAAATAAGCGACATAAAACATCGAATAGAAAAGGATAGGGAGTTGAGACTTGGATTGTATAAAAAGTATCGCAGAGCCGTGAATGCTCTGGACGGAGTTGACACCGCTCTTGTAGTAGCTGGCATGGGACTCGGTGTAGCCGGTGTCGGTTTACTATCAACTATAATCGCCGCGCCTATCGTGCTCGGCATGGAAATAACCACCGGAGTCTCGGGACTGGCAGGAATAGCGATAAAATTCATTTCTCGTAGGTTGCAAAAGAAAGCATTAAAACACGATAGTATTCGAATACTCGGCGAAGCAAAGTTGAACAGCATTGAGGATCATATTTCGACAGCAATGGCCGATTGTAAGATATTCGAGGATGAGTTTCGTTTAGTGCTGTCGGAACTCACCAAATACAACGAAATGAAGCAGGAGATTCGATCAAAATCTCGTAAGACCAATGGTATTAGCGAAGACGACAAAAAAAAGTTCATAGAACAAGGGAGGCAACAAGCGCGTCAATTATTCCGTGCCAAAACCAAAGAACTGGTTGGAGATTAAAAATAAATTGCTTACTATCGTGTGATTACATTTAGACAAATGCTTACATAAATATATAATAATGGAAAAAACTATTAAATGGAGAGAATTACCACAAGGTTTTTATTATATCAGTGATGTCAAACCAACCAAATACGGTAATCAATTGTTTCTTATCAATTTACAAGAAGAGTGTAGTTATATAGTCTGGTCTCCTAGTAAAATGAACGAAGAACTTAATAAAAATGGTGAATATCGCTTTATCGATAAAAATAATAAAGAATATTTTTATTACCATTTAGACTCATCTAAAGCAATGATTGGCCCCAGGTATTGGTGAGCTAGAGCTGAATCTCATGACTATGGTTGAATCGCATAATCATTTTGGCATAAAAAATTCCATCTGTAGTAGCAGTATAGGTATATGAATCCAGCTCCAGTGGAAGTGAGCCAGAACCATCATTACCTATACTACTACTGATAATGCGGTTTCGGTGCGGTGTTGCATAACCTGTCTATCTATCAGTGAATAATTTGTTGAAATTATCAGGCATCAACTCATACTTCAACACATTAAATAGTATCACTGAGATCATATAACAACATGTTACATTTTTATGACCAAAACATTTTTCGCTTTCAAGCCATGGAATTTGTCACAGGTGTCTTGGGCAAATTTAGGAGACATGTCGTTTTCACAAATCATTCGGTTTTCAAGGAGAATTTCCAGCAAGTAAATGTAGTTATTAGACGTTATACAAGCCATTGTTGCATACTGAAAGCTATTTAATGGATGTAAATCTGAATAACTAAAAAAAAACATCATTTCACTATTTAGATAAAGTTCAAATGGATTATTGATTGAACTAGGTAGGTACAATATTATGTGAAGAAATAAGAGTGAGTGAATATGGTTTTACGCCGCTTTTAGCAATATTCCAGCATTATCACAGCGGGGGACACCAGAACTGGGCTTCTGGCCATCAGATTGTCAAAGTCAAAACAAGGCAATTTGGCCAAGAACTTTAACTCAAGCTTCAGATACATCAATGCTCTGATATCGTTAATAACAATCAAATAACCAATTCCCTTCCACTGATTTACCCATCTGAACTAAACATAAAGGAGACCAGTGAGACCGCCTCATCTGTTTCATATTGAGATCTATGCATAATGACCCAGAGGGACAAAACACTCTACATAAGATTGTATAACACGTCGAGTAATATTCCAGCAGCTCCAGCCTTTGGTGTTTACATTCCGCAACTTTTGAGATCCAATCGAGCATGCTCTTTCAACCAAGATTTCAAAAAGCGTCATACGACTCTTGCTCAGAAGTTGTTTCTCCAAGGTTACAACATTCAAGGCCTCGGTTAAGCTTTCAAAACGTTTTCTGGTAGACATGTGGAGGACATGTCTAAATTTGACGCATCAATGACAAAAATGATGTCCGATGCAATTCCCTATTTGACTTGTACCATGTGTTCCCATGATTTTTTCTGGTGAATAATTGACTTCCTTTGCATGTGTTTCTGATGTGTGCGACCGGTAGGGCAGGATACGCTCACATTTTCGCGAACACATGGCATCATTACTATTCGATAGTGATTCATAAACACAGGCTCGTGATATAGTCGGAATTGTACAATCGACTCTGCTTTAAGCAGAGATTTCTATTGGATGTGGAAAGGGTTTTGTCGCTTTATCCACACATTGCACCCACGTGGGGAATCGAACCCGGGTCATCGGCATGACGTGCGAACGCTTTAACCACGAGACTACTCTACCGCCCCCAAGAAATAAGAGATGATGTATGCAAGATAATATAAAATTCATTGGAGGATTAATAACACTATTAAAACCGTACTTATTGTCATCATTGTTTCTCCATTGAAATCAGTCGATCAGATATTGTACGTATCTTCTTAGTGTGTTTGTCCTGCCATGTCAAAAGTTAAATATGTATGGTGTAAAACAGCCGCACATATTCATGTGGCCTTTCACTATTGAGAATATAAATACTCTCTGTAGACATTTTTATTTAGTTATACTTATGCATAGTTATTAGTTAAGACTACGAAGACGCGAAATAACGCTATTTTTAGACTTGAAGCTGGTGAATGAGTGATCGTTCAATGTCAGGGACACCCTACATCACCACAGCAGCCAAGATCCCTACATCGGGATCCTTCACCTTAGAAACAGGACACTCACTGCAACTTTCTGGTTTATGTCCCATAGCAGCATGGACTGACCGTAACGATTTGTGAACAACCGGAATCCGAGAAAGCAGGCCCTATGTTGACGTTATACCTCAACGAAATGATCTGGTATCGATGTCATCATCGATGGCTTCCCCAGCGTTGGCATAACGTTCGATTTAGTGACGTATCCCGTTTTCCTCTTCCAGTGGGAAATGGGCGGATCTGTGTGTATTGGTGGCGGAATAAGTTTTATACAGGATGATACATACAAAAAGTCGGCATATTGTGTGGAGAAGGTGTCATGTTGTGGAGTGCCATCTCACAGATTGCCTTTCTATCCAGGGCAACCTGACAGGTGCCCGTTATCGTGACGAGATCTTACGTCCTAACACTGGTGTCCCGCACATTTTAAAACCATGACAATGCTCGTCCTCAAATTGTGCGTACATTTAAAAGCACACATAACTGAAAGTATTGCGAAACAAAGATTACACACGACAGAAACACTGGGACAAGCACAATATATACAAACGGTAAAATAACTGTGCTTCAGATAAAGTTCAATAAAGAAAATGTATTCTAAAATGAACTAAACAACAGATATTGTTGAATAGTGAGTGAGTGACTGAGGTTTTACGTCGCTTTTAGCAATATTCCAGCAATATCACGGCGGGGGACACCAGAAATGGGCTTCACACATTGTACCCATGTCAGGAATCGAACCCGGGTCTTTTGCGTGACCAGTGAACGCTGTACCCACTAGGCTACCCGACCGCCCCGATATTCTTGAATAGATATCTCCTCAACTTTAAAGACGTTATTAACAATTGGGATGTTTGCGGCATGTTGATGCTCACACTTGTGCTCCTTTTTAATGTGACCAACAAACAATGTCTATTTAGCAATCAGTTGCTCATAAAACACTTTTATTTAACCGTAAATAACGCAGGAAAATAAAGCAATGCCACGGCAAACGTCGGTTTGCTGTAAAATAGGAATGGCGTAAAACGAAGTGACCAGATGTTTTACTGTTCATAGAAAACACAATATCATCTCTTTGGAGACGTCTTCTACCAAAGGGCCACACTTACGACTTGCCACGGGCCGGTCTTCCACGTATAACATCACGCCAACCACATTTGGCTGGTGTATCTACGGAATCGATACCAAACTAGGACATTAACAGCTTGGACAATTCTTGGGTTGAGACCAATTAGAGACAAAACAGTACACAATCGGTTGAGGGAAACACAGCACCCGCCCGACGTCCAGCAATGCGCCCAATTCTGCTTCCACGTCATTGTTAGGCACCCCTAGCTTGGGGGGTAAACACCATCTGAGGTTAAGACGACAAGACTGGGACAGAATATCCCCCCCCCCCCCCCCCCCCCCCCCCACACACACACAACACACAGAACATATCTGTCATATCATAACCAAATGTCATGCTGTTTTATGTGAAGCACAGATGAAGAAAACGTGGTGATGATGTTTGTTTCAAGCAACGTGTTATCATGCATCTTTATTTGCCCCATTTTTTTGATAAATAACTTCATATTTACATATGGACACATACATGTATAAAAGCACGTAAACTTCAACCCACATGTATCTGCCAACAGACGTCATTTAACGCAGCCACAGACTGAAAAGGTAATCTTCTATTTCGGTACGTATGGGCCACTGGTTTTGTATACATAAATACATGTTACCATATGGATGTGATGTATTCCACAACTTGCCAAAAAAATATATGTTTGTTGTAAAGGCCACCAGAATAACAAACTCTCCATCCCTAAAACACCGTCGCTTAAAATTAGCATTGCAATATGTTACAAAACTTTATTCCAATCCAACTCATCCTGCATATGAATGTGTTTTTAACCCTTCTTATGAGGATTTGTATGGAAAACAACAGCGCTTATTCCACCACTTGGAATAAGAAAAAAACCTGCAATTTCTGATGCTAACATTAACCTTTCAGTTATATCTCCCACTAAGATTTGGTCTTCTCCTCCGTGGCAGTGTATAAAGCCACAGGTCGATCTAACGTTAACCAAACTAAAGAAATCAGATACAAATCAGTTACTTTATCAGCAAAAATATAATGAACTAAGAGGCACCTACAACACTTACAAATCTATTTTCACAGATGGATCCAAGGACGATGGTGCAGTTTCTAGTGCCATTGTCATTGGATCCAACACCATACCATCAAGAATAACAAACGTCAGTTCAATTTGTACTGCAGAATCTAAGTTGTCATTTTTGAACAACATCGCCTAAGCTGTTTTCAATTATTGGCATGTGCCGCCGCCTCGCCTGTATCAAAGCAAATGGTGGTTACACATCCTATAATGACATTGATAACTTAGTTGTTATCACTTCCCTCTTTAGGGTGTGTGGCTCTGGCTTCTGTTACCAGGTATGAACCAGGTATGTCAAAGAATATGTTGTTATGAAACACTGATCAGACGGGTAACCAAATATTCTGCTGTTTTTGCAATAACATAACATTAACACCACTTTCTGTGAAGCACAGATGATGAAAACGTGGTGATGATGTTTGTGTATGTTTCTAGCGATATGTTATCATGCATCTATATTCGTCCCACTGCACGTGATTATGATGATAAACATCGTTTGTTATATATTTCATTTTACAACAGTTTTATAACAGATGTGGCGTGATCATAGTGACAATTAACTTTATATTTGCATAATTGACAAATATATAAGCAGTTGAAAAGTCCACATGTATCTCCAACAGACGTCATTTAACGCAGCCACAGACTGAAAAGGTAATCTTCTATTTCGGTACGTTGGGGACGCGAACTTTGTGTACATAAATACAGGTAATGATATGGACGTAATGTATTCCACAACTTGCCACTTTAAAGATATCATAAATTTGTAAAAACCAAACCATATACAAGTATTCTTTGAGTGCTGACTATGCACAAGTACAGCTAATGATTTAGATATAATATCACTAATTAAATGTATTAATTGAAAATCAAACATGTTATAAAGTCATCTGAGAGGTATAGTGTCCTTTGTTCTTCGGTTTGAGCTGCATCCAAAATGTCCAAGATATTTTTTGAATTATTTAATAGAAATAAATCTTAAATTGTCTCAGCATTTACAGTTTGTGATACTGAGCATAGTATGAAACCTGTGGACAGAAATTGGCTTTATAACCACATGTTAGAAATACCCATGCACAACCAAAGCATGATCTTTAATTGACCTTAAAGATAGAACATGTTATAACACTTATTGGGAATGCAGTTTCTGACATTTGAATGAGAAAAAGCCAGTACTGTATGCACTGTTTGATTGGAAACTTTCACATTTCCTTAAGACAGCGTAACTTGATGTGGATGCTTTTACTTTCGAATATTGATTTCACACATTACGGTGTTCCTTTTCGATTTCACTGGTCATCAAGACCAAAAATTCGGAAACATACAAACAAAGGAGTGATTTTTCCTGCAAAGATTTGAGTAAGTGAGTGAGTTGGATTTTACACCGCTTTAAGCAATATTCCAGCAATATCACGGCGGGGGACACCAGAAATGACCTTCACACATTGTACCCATGTGTGGAATCAAACCCGGGCCTTCAGCGTGACGGCCGAAAGCTTTAGCCACTAGACTTCCCCGCCGCCCCACGGACATGTATTAGTACTTTCCAGAATAGCAATGAAAGCCTCCTCACATGAACCAAGGCCTCCTTATGAACCAAGGCCTCCTTATCAACAAAGGCAACCTTATGTAATTATAACCGTAACTACCTCAACTTTGGTACCTTTATGAAGCCATGTCTTAAAAACGTTATGACCCTTCTTCAATGCAACATTCTTCGCACTATATTTTCTGCAATCGTCCAATGGAAACAGTAAAGTTCCACCTCATCCAAGTATTTGTTGGTTGGCTCAGTAAACAAGACAATGACACCAGCAAATAACAGTATATGTATGTACACTACAAAGATGCAGTTGCACTCACAGAACGACCTTGTTTTAGCTCCGCTGCTAATTTATTGATAAAAGAGTGGAACCAAATGGACTGAGCATCCATCATTGCCGCACATGAACGTGGCAGTATATCAGGGAAATACGCACCACACTTTCATGAAATGAAATTATTATCCCTGTTTTCAAACACACTGCTAAAATTAATAATAGTCCATTTGTATGGCGCTTTTTCTGTGCTCAATTTCATGCTGAAAGCACATTACTGCATGGTGAATGGACCACTGACTTAGGGAGAATATACCCAAGAAGTCTGTGCTTTGTCAAGCCAGGTACTCATTCATTGCTGGAGGCATAAGTCGCTTGCTGTGTGACATCATTACGAATATGCACAAAACTAATTATAGTCAAATAATTGTTTCAGTTTCAGCTTATGAAGCTCAGTTACACTGTTATTGCCTTATTTCATTATCAGTTATGTCACCGTTATTCGTACCCAAATACATATGACAGATACAGGCCACTCCTTTCCCTTTCGTTTTGAAATGTTTTTGACAGATGAACCAAATTATAAAGATTAGCCGAAAAGTATCTAGCCGAAAGAAGTAGACCTAGAAACGCTTATAATAGTATAATAATGCCAGTTATTTAGTATAGTAATGCAAGAGGAGGTTGATAGGATGACCATATTCGATCTTTTATTGAGGCTTGTGTAGTTTTTAGCGAATATCAGAAAACGAAAATACAAAAGGATTTATTGTTTGAGAAATTCGAGGTATTTAATTATTTCAACCACACACTTTTGAGCTTTTGGGGGAGCATTATACTATCTATAGTAATAGTAGTGTTGGTATGTCTGTCCATTCATGATATGTTTCTCTAAATTTATCCTGGTGCCAAAGGTGATATCATATGTTATATGCACATTTAGACCTACCTCTACATTTTCTACCCGTGGGAATTCTGAGTTCAGAATGCTGGCCTTAAGAGGCGATTTGCTGGCGTGGAGCGTTGCTCATATTATCACCCACTGGGTTGTCTGGTCCAGTTTCGATATCTGATAGTGATTCATAAACACATGCCACACTCAGCAACATTCCATCTATATGACAGCGGTATGTAAAGTAATCGAAACTGGACCGGACAATCCAGTGATTGACATCCATTGAAATGCAGTGACTTGCATCAACCAAGACAGCGAGCCTGACAACCCGACCCGCTTGGTCGCCTCGAGGGTTGCTACAAAACAGTTCTAACCCTGATCCTAACGGGTCACATGCTTATCATATAGTCGGAATCGTACAATAGACACTACTCTTATGACAGATTCTTAGGATTATGGTAAGGATTCTGTCGCTTTTATTTATAGGCTGCAGTTATATAGCTGTATTAATGTTGAGTATTCTCCAGCGCATTCACTGACGTTAAAAACCCTTTGATTATGTTGATAGGAAATTATATTGTTTCTTCATCTTTGCTGTCATGGTAAAATGTTCTGCTTAAAGGCATATACACCGAAGTCGGAGAGTGAGCAGCATCTGGTAGATTCCATACTTTGCAACCAGAACCTGTGTCAGACAAAGTTGTATACTTAGTCCCATATCATCTTTTTTTTTTATACATGAACTATCAAGAAGTATACACTACTGCCTAGAAGTTCATTCCCCTTACACGCATGGGCAACGCGTTACGCAACCAGTGTGCATCGGGTTGGTCACGCGTGTGATACCCGTGTGCAACGCGTTGCATACGGGTGTGCACCCCGTCCGCCACTCGTGTGCAACGCGTGACACACTCATTAGAGGGGGAACAAACTTTTGACCAAAGGAGGACCCGTCTTAAGCTGAACCTGGAGGTGGTAACAAGGAGAGAAAATTTTGTTATCCTGACGAAAAATGATAATGCACATGTATTTCCTAATGTCTCCTTTCTTTATGTGATTTTGTGGGAATAACATGAATACTGTTGTGATCAAATAGATGTGTTTTGTTTTATACGACCATTGCTTCTAAATCCGATGGTTTTAAGAGAATACATGGTCCTGGAACATGTTATTGCAATTGAAATGCTTTTATTGTGATTTGACATTAACCGTCTGTAGTACGACTTTCAGTGATAATATGTATGAGGTTTGGCGGCGCATTGTTTTTATTGGACCCTAATTACTTTATGATGACTTGGACTCTTTATCACAGCTCCATAGCCGTGAGGCTGGAAAAGAGCAGCATGTAATTAATGAGGGTGGGTTATATCATTGAGGATACACTTGAGGGAGAGAATACTAATTACCGTACTACAGGAAGAGACCTGTAGACGTAAGCGCGGGGTTGTGTTTTAGCTGGCCGTTCGATAATGGCCGCCAGGAGAAGTGAGCTTTGACTGCGTCATCTAAAATAAATAATAAGATACAGCAGTGTTATTTTCACGGTCTGTTGAATAAACTCCCAGTGCAACGGTCAATGTATCTTCTACTTGATCCTTGATACATCATTTTGGCATTCACAATATATAGTATTTCAACGTACAAAAGAGCACTGATCTAAAGCAATTCCGCGGGAGTAGTTGTTACCTGTGCATTACTGTATTTTCTCAGTGAGTACCCGGATGATATAGCAGAAATCTAGACTTGTTCGCGACCTGTGCTCGCCATTCGTAAGCGCATTTTTATTGAAAGTAGAAGGACATATGGCCACACTGATCAACAAAAATGAAATACAGTTTTTGAAATGTAGGTATATTTGTGGGGAGCATCGGTAATGGTGATGCAGTTTTGATAAGTCACTTGCTTGGTAATTGTGCGATCTTCGTGTACACTATTTTGACTTGCAACACAAAGTAAATATTTCATCTGCACATTGCTTATTTTACCGTGTGTATATGTTTACATTCAAAATGTAAACAGATTTCACTAAGGAAATGTATTAAACGCCTAAATATTCAGTTTATTTTACAAATTAACTGAAAAATATGTCCATCTTTATTAATATGATAACGAATTCCAAATATTTGTTTATGTTTAATATCATCACCAAGTACAGTTCTGTACTGTTTGGCTTCTTTTCTTAGCATAATTAATATATTGTGATGTGTTTAAGCTCTTTTGGTCGTCTTTATCATTTTTAGTCAGTCGGTTAAATAAATGAATGGATTATTCAGTCAATTTGTAAAATGACTGAAATATTTAGATATTTAATAAATTGCCTGAGTGAATCATATTTTACACATTGACTGTAACATATACACGCTTACAAAAGAAAATACTTGTGAAAACAACGTCTATCGCGCATCGAAAAACTTCCCAACCAAACGGAAAGGAACAGGAATGATTCTGTTCAAAGCTGCAGCGAATGAATGAAAACAAAATGCAAATATCATTATTACAACCTACCAAAGTTATAATGTTTCCGGGAATATCAACATAAAGGAACAATATCCATTGCGTCTGCAGCTGTACACAAATACTTATTCGATGTCAAATGTCTATGTGAGAATCAAATACTTTAATAATAATTATTTGGAAACAATATTTGGAATATATATGAAATATATTAAAATATTTAAATATATCGTTTTTAAACGTTATTTAAATGTATCGAATATTATAACCCGTGTCTGTTTCTTAACTGATCACTTAGTTTGTTTCAATTGTTTCACATAGGTGCCAAGTTAGCTGAGAAAGCCCACGTGACAACTATTTTTATAATGTCCACGGTTCTTAAAAACATACATTGAGTTAGATAACAATGAACAACCAGTCAGTGTATTATCGGTTACCCTTTGAACAAAGTATGTTGTTTTTACATCTGTACTTCACGCCATGATATGAGTGTATTCCCTAGGTTTAGTAACCCTACCTTCACATGTAAACACTTACTTTTGACATATCCACTGTGCAAGATAACAGTAATTAATCAATCAACGTATTTCCTGTTGATCCTTTGATGTCTGGGAATGATCAGTTGATTTACAAAAAAAAGTAAATAAACTGATCATACATCTCTTGCTGGGCTGCCACGTGCATAATTCACATTCCACCTCACTTCAAACCTGGATTTAGATTAAATAATTACCCCAGGTACAAGAAAGACCAAATTTGAACCTTTATCCGGTAATCTGAGTGGTGCTACAACTGAGTATACATAATATAAATTCATTAACTGAGCAGCATGTGAATTACGACAAATACAGAAGTGTAGGGTTATACCAGAAAATGTGGATGACAACAAGGGAGTAGTAATTGTATCATCCACGCAATCCGAAATCCGCAAATGCTTTCACTCCGGGATACTTTTTTTATTATCAAACTGTAACAATCAGGGGTATTTCCAAATAACGACATCCGATGAGCTTTCGCCGTTATTTGTCTGTTTGTTTAGGCTGAAGAAATTAATTACCATGCGCCCTTTGTTGAAATCTGCATAGATCACGGGTAACCAATCAGTTTTCAAAAATGCGTAAGTTTATTTAGCTGTCCTTGCAGACTGGTAGCCTAGTCTCTTGTCACGCTCGGTTGCGTTAACGAGCAAATTGACTCACGGCAGCTAGTAAGCCCAAGCGGAAATCCAAAGGTCGTATTACCTGAAGAATCAACCTTCATTTGCGAAATATCTACTGCTCTTAAAATCAATATTTCTCCCAATACTAAAATTCAGAACTTTCTAACCAAGGATTACCAGTTGAAACTGGTCGATGGCTGAACATTCCCAGGGAAGACAGCCAGTGTCCACTCTGTGATTCTATCGCTGTGGGAGATGAATTGCATTATTCATTCCGATGTGAAGCTTTACACCAACGGCGATATGAACTCTTAAATAAGCAATATCTTAAGTTTCCAAACATTTAAGAAAATTATGACCACTAACAGTGTAAGAAATCTAAAAGGCCTATCTAAATTCCTTAACAATGTGTACAATACAATTGGTAAATTGTATTAGTATCCACGTATCCTATTTTTATTATTTTTGTTAAATTGTACATAATAAAAATTGTAGATAATTGTATGTCATGTTATTCTAAGAATAAATGAGTTTGAGTTTGAGTTCGACACCCGAGAAGAAGCCAAAGATTAGTGCTCCTTTTTGAATAGTTTACAATCATGTGTTTTAGGGTTAGCTGTGTTGGCTTAAACGTATTTTTATTTCAAAAGAAATCTGGATCGGTAAACAAGCAAAACTTGCTTATGTCATACCTCTCCAGGTAACAACTTAACAACAGCTGGATATATATATATAAGAGAGTGATGAACATAAGCAAGTGGTGTCTGTGAAATAAGGTAATGCAGTTTTCCTTTACTACATGCATAAAATTAAGCTACTCAAACCTTTTGCTTTTGACAATGATGTCATGAACTGATTTAAGAAGAGTCATGTTTGTAGAACTGCTTAACTACTGCCATGTAATATCATGTTTAGACCATACCCATGTGTGTAGAAATACACAGTGTTTCTGATATTATCGTATTTTTGTAACAGTTATAGAAAAAGTGAATTGCATCTTCAAGGTGATATCCACAAGTGCAGTCTGGTATGTCTGATACATGTCGTCTAAACTTATCAGCGTTTAAGTGACTGCAGCCGAGCCTAAGGCGACAGTGGACAATTTGCCATGATCTATGAAAATATTTGAAGTCAAAATTATTAATAATTGCATCAGAACGATTAATTAAGGATTTGATTTCTTTTAATGAGCGAGCATTAGTTACTTCATCGGATAGAGGGTTCCGCAGGTTGATCATATCCAGAAGAAATTATAATAAGCATAGGTCTGTGTTCTACATTTGAATGTTTGTATGTTGAATCTTTTTCTAAGGTTATATTTGCTGTTATCAGAGAATTGAATATACACTTTTCAAATATTTTGGCTAAGCAACTTGTGAGTGCTACAGGTCTATGATTTGGGCATTCGTGTTCATCGCTGACACTGACACCGCATCAGCCCGGCAGTGGACTTGACACAGTTATTTGCGCACTGATTATATAACTCCTACAGACAGGTGGGGTGGTTGTTCAAAGCGAAACGGACGACCCCGTCTGTTACCTAATAAATGCTGTGCGGCGCCTTTGATCTTGCCTCCAACCATACACCTTATAGTAGTAAACGATGATCAGGATGGCCTGGAAATAAACACAATTCTGTCTGCCCAGTGTATCCACAATTAACTAGAATGCTTCATATCTACAAATATATATATAGAAAATTGCATCAGTGTGGTTTATCATGTACAATGCTTTCTTACGCTTGGTGAGGCAGACTGAAATTGAACATTAGGATAACGTCAGCAGGGATAAAAGAGGTCATACCAAAGAACTTTATTTACTAGTGGAAAAATCAGACATTCCGATCAACCACTACAAGCCCCGGCCGGATCTCAAGGTTGACCAGATCAACACCCCAAAGGAATATCTCTACGCCAAACAAGGAGTCCCTTTCGTCATGGTGCACAAGAAGGGGGGACAGGACATCGAGTAAGACATCACAAACTACACAGACTTGTACCACTTCTTCCAGAGTAGTGGCGTACCGACCTCAAACCACTTCGTCGCCAATACCGCCGCCCTCCTTGCCAAGAGTCTCTACCAGAATCCCGACCCCCAGGATGAGAAGCTGACCAAGAGACTACTACAAGGACTAAACTTAATTTTTTTTTTTTTTTTTTTTTTTTGGGGGGGGGGAGGTGTTTGCACTTCTTTATTTAATCATTACGCTTTTTTACCCTAATAGTATAAGTGCTTCCCCGTGTGCGAGATAGGCTAAAGTCGGAAAGCGCACGTTAAATCTCCGAGGTACCTATCTACCAGAACTTTATTTGCTGTTCTGGTCATACATAAATATATGTAAGTTACGTACATGGGGAGGCTAGATTATTTACAGCTTTCAGCAATATAGTGCAAATAGTATGTTCAATAAAAGAAAACGTTGATAGATCTATAACACACTTTTTGTACTTTTAAACAAACTGTGGACTTTTAAGACATTTTCGCTTATTGTAATAACATCTAGCTAACCAATCATGTCTATCTATGAAATCTACAAGCATAGTTGCTGTCAAACCTAAAAAACATATACAGGGAGGTAAGTTTTGACTTGCCAAGCACCTTAAGGTGAGTTTACTTTTAAACTGTCAAAAGCTATTGTCCCTTCAATACTAGTATAAGTCTGGAAGCTGTCTCTCGGACTGTTATGAATTATGATGTAGTTTATGATATAACTGGGGAATGTTCAAATTAGTTACTGTCATTTAATCCAACGTTCTAACTGTCAGCTGTCTCAACAGGATCATAGGTTTGGTTATATATCTCCTCCCTGTCTCTATGTCTTAAGTTGTTAATCGGTAACTGCGGTCCAAATGTATTAACTTATTCATCTATTGTTGCAAACTTGACTGATTTAAACATATCTTATTGATCATGAACTACTCAGTCAGTCAAGCACCTGTATCAGAAATGTAAAACCAGCCATGTTTCATGTAGTCCCAATATCACTGAAAAATGCCGATGTAACGTGACATATAAATTTACTCACAGACAATATATTTTTCGTGAGAGTGAAGCACAATTTTATTAAAGTTTTATTAACAATTTCATAAACTATAATAATATTAATATTAAAATTCATCATCACTTGCCAAGTTTATGAAAATGTCCCCATTTGGGAGATGTCACATATAAACAAGGATTCGAACTAAATTTGATCGTCTTTGACACTGTGGTTTATCCCCACTTTGCCAGCAAACTGCAGAAGATTAACAGTGAGTGAGTGAGCATCGTTTCTATGTTTATACAAGAAAAGATGTCATGCCAAAAACGCTCACAGTAGTTAGTGAGTAAACTCACGACCTGTCATGACCTGGTTGAGTGACTTCCTCCAATCAACATGAAAGGATTACCCACAGAGAAAGAAAGGATTAAAGTCACCCATAAATCTTCTCCTAACGTAGTACTCCAACTTCTAAATGCCTCTCAAAGAAAGATTAAAATCCTATAGATATCCTATCTACGTGGTATAGGTACTCACAACCTCTAATAATAAACTGTTACGTTTGGTATCCCCAGCAATACTCACCATGGTCATTGGGCAAATGTAAAAATCACAAACCCTAACGAGATTCTGTCAACATGGTCACACCCGGTGATTGTGAAGATTTCAAATTCTATCAACTGTCAGACAGCATGGCTGTTCATATTCATTTACAACATCCTCTTATAATTAGTATAAAAGTGTCCCACACAAAACCTTCTTTTATTTATTCTTTCAAAATACAACACAGAAAGTGGGGTGTGGGGAAATGGGACATATTCCTACGTGAAATAATGAGACATTAGTAGTGGTGACGGCTATATCATAATTGTACTGTCTAAAGCATAAATTTGGCAAACGAAAAACGTTATATTTGCAATCAAATGGAATGACTCGTGTGGGCAAATGAATATGTTCGCAATCCACAAACAATCATTTTATTAATGGTGAACATTTACCAACCCGCGACAATCGTGTCAACACGGGGGTTCCCCTAGCAATAAACTCGCATCTAAATTCACTACTGTTCTACTGTCGGCTAGCCACAATGGCTAGACTGGACCCTAGTGGAATGGTTCATGCCATAAAAGTCTAGCAACCGAACACTAATTAAAATGGGCCGACCTTGTATTTACGGTCTGGTGAGCACAGCTCAATGGCCGCTCATTAACTCAAATTTCACATGTCACTGTTTTGTTTTATCTCACTATTCATTTGATAAATTTGTCAACTTCAACTGGAACTCGGTCCCGTGTTACACGCGTGGCACACGCGTGTGCAACGGGTTGCACACGCGACGCACACCCGTTGCACACCCGTGTCCAACGGGTGCTCACCCCGTGTGCAACCCGTTGAGCACCCGTGTCACATGCGTGTTACACGCGTTCTCAACGCGTGTTAGGGGAATGAACTTTTAGGCAGTAGTGTAAGGTTGGAGAGTTCTTGCGCGATATTTGTATCTCAAGAAACAGAAGATATGATGTTATTAGTGTTTGCTGAATCTTTGCAAGGATCTTTCTACTGGCCAATGTGACATCATCTTTTGCTGGTTCCCAAGTCATGTAGGCATAACAGTTAACTCAAAAGCCGATGCTGCAGCTAAAACAGCTCTTGACAAACCGGTATATAGAATTCTTATCCCATACAGCAATTTCAAGCCAACCGCCAAGAGTTATACTCGAGATCTAATGCAAAAACAGGTAGGAATCAATAAACTGGAATTTAAACCAACGTTCGGTCATACGTATTTGGGTTGTCAGCCAAGACATGATGATGTCGTTTTGCGACGATGTCATTTTAGCCACAGTCGGTTTGTCTTAGAATATCTGCTGAAAACAGTTGATGACAGACCTCCTAATTAGTGTATTCCTTGTGATGAAAGGCTAATCGACGAGTATATGTTGCAACCACAGGTGATTCACAGTATCTAACAGTAAATCTGAAAGATTTCTTTTCCTGTGTAAGCGGGCATCTCATCTTAAGCTACTTGATAGAAATTTACCTGTATCATAAATTTGAAAAATGCATGTGAATTAATTGCTTGTTTTTAAATTTGGTCTGATGCTTTTATCAACAAAGATTAAAGAAGGCTCTGCCCAGGAGGTTAAAGTACCGTAAAATGATTGTCCCCATGTATGACACATAACTCCTATCATAATCGATGTAACTATCATCAACCAGTGTTTTAAGCCAACTCATCCCTGACTGTTTTATAATATTGGCTAGTAGCTAAGGTGATGACGTAAATCCCACTTGAGTATCATGCAGGAAGCATACGTCCGCATGACCCCGGTTCAGGTGGCCTAGCTTTGGTTACTGGTGGCCATTTGCCCGTCTTTAAAACTGCATTAATAATATTGTTATGTCCAAATATGTTTGGCAAATTTGTATTTTATATGTCAACTTGTTCTCGTCGCTAAAGGCTGACAGATTGCTGATGCAACGTTAGATTTTAACTCACCCCCTCTTTACGACCTGTTTGGACACTGGTGGTCTTGTTGTAATCTTTCACACCTTGCTGTGCAAGACCGCGTCCTTTGATTTGAATAAAATTAAAAGGAGTATGATATTGTTTCTTCAGCACGTTTGACACAGTCGGATTTGTACAACGGCTTTTGGAGTTTCTGGCCGTGAGAAACAAGGAAGCGTATTTCGTCTCGACCTAAAGCATTACAAGGATAACAAGTTGTGACGTCATCTTTGAAATTACATGATTGATAGAATACGTTTAGTTATACTCATTTTCACCTCGACATTGCATTGGTAAATGGAAGTGTATTTTATTGTTTTAGAGTGGTTGTAACTGTGTTACATTGTTCCTGTGAAGATTCGGTAGACGCACATTGCATTATGTTTGGACAGTGATCAACCGTCAGGGACTTACTATGTTTAGATGCTGGTGTGACTACAATCATGATTTGCATTTTTTGTAAACATTTCCAATAATTATTATGTATACTGTCTATTATTATTAACTGTACTTGCATTTGATTGTACTTTTACCAGTAAAGTACGTTCTCACCATGTTCAGACTTTCTTTCTCCAAATCGGGAGAGTGTTATATTGCAGTGTATTTTATTGTATACTCACACGCAAAAGAAACGCAAGTCGAGTATGCAGTATACATGTTATTTATTTTCAACAGTAAAGACAAGAAATTCTAATTGGGCCAGATTGACAAATATTTGATTAAAAGGCAGATGACATAATTGTGTTTTTTTCAAATGTTAAGGGCTTACACAGTTTCGGGTCAATACCCAAAATGTCAGTCAATACCTGGTGTGACCACCACTAGCATTGATCACTGCCACACATCTCTTGTACATTGAGTGGATCAGACGATTTGTGAAGGCCCTAGGGATCCTCCTGCACACATCCAGAGCAGCTGTGCGTAGTTCATCGGCAGTTGTAGGGACTTGGCGCACATTGTGCAGACGCCTTTGAATCTCACCCAACGAGTGTTCGATGGGGTTCAGATCAGGGCTGAGGGCTGGCCACGGTAGAACACGGATGTTGTGTTGTTGCAGAAAGGCCATGGTAGCTCTTGCAACATGGGGACGAGCGTTGTCCTGCTGGAAAATGTGTTGTTGATGTTGTGCAAAAAATGGAACAATGTGGGGTCTGATCACTTGTTCGATATACCGCTGAGCAGTGACGCCGTGTCCCCGACCTTGACCAACATTCAGAAAGCACATGGGTCCAAGTCTAGCATTAAGTTAAACCCCTGCCCATATCATGACGCCAGGTCCACCCCATGGATCCCTTTCCACAAGGTTCCTGTCAGCGAAACGATCACCTCGACGCCGCCAACTTCTGACTTTTCCGTCTGCATGGGAGACACAAAAGCGACTTTCATCAGAGAAGATGACACGCCTCCACTCACGATGACGCCAATTGTGATGAGCCTGTGCGCACTGAAGTCGTGCTTGTCGATGCTGTGGTTGGAGAACAGGACGACGTGCTGGTCGGCGACATCTGAGGTTGTTGGAACGGAGATCACAGTGTCCCGGGTAATGTGTCGATTATGTGTTCCTATGGTCTGTCGAGCACTTTCACTTGCAGTTAGGAACGGATGTCGCTGATGTTGACGGGTAATCTGCCGATCTTGTCGAGGTGTGGTGGCCCGAGGACGACCGCTCCGAGGAAGATCGTCTGAGGTCTGTGTAGCATTGTACCGATGCAGGAGACGGTAAGTTGTGGTTATGTTGACGTTGAAATGACGGGCTCTCCAGCTTCCACACGTCCGATAGCCTGGTTTCTCTGAATTTGAGTTAGGCGTGGCATTGTTGACCAAGGAGTTGTAGGTCCAAAAATCGGCCACAGTTTTATACCCACTACAGTTCGTGACAGTTCGTGCATTTTCGATTTCGCGACAAATGGGTGCATGATACCCACATATTCATTGAAATGGTGCGTCTTGGCGATTCGTTTTTTATGTTGCGTTTTTACTCGGGGTTTCCAAAATGCAACCAAAGATATTGATAACACCATCAGGCTTCACTACATGCTAAAACTCGTATCAATTTATGGTTCCGTGTTTGTTACCTATTTGCCTAAAACCACTTGCGTTTCTTTTGCGTGTGAGTATATAACAGTGATTGTAGCTGTGTTGCATTGTTTCTGTGTGGACTTGCTAGACGCTCATTGCATTGAGTTTGGGCGGTGATCAGTCGTCAGGAAGTTAGTATATGTAGATGCTAGTATGGTGTGTAAACTTTCGGTCCGGTATACCGCTTACGGTGATAGTATGTTACCGAAACTTCTGTAATGTTCTGTGTTATGAGGGCACAATATTGAACTAATCAGAAGCTGGGTAAACCTTATAAGGGGACAAGAGCTTATCTCTCACGCATTTCACCACATCGGAACCACCTTTCATGTGAGGCTCGTTCATCATCCTTGAGCTTGACCACTGTCGCCACTGGGTGACTATATGAATATTGTACTGCCACTCTATTATGCAACATTCACCGTTTACAATATCAATTACTTGACTGTCCTATCATAGGGTATTTTCCACCAGGACTAAACTACTTGCCTCACGGAACCACCTGTTTGCCTGTACGTAAGGACTTGCAACAATGCTGCTGTTCGTCGCTGGTCTCATCACCATGTCGTGTCTCACCCTGTCCGTGCTCTGCGCTGATGATGGTAGAGACGCCCTTTTATACCAAGTGGACATCTTCCTGCCCCCTAAGGAGGGGAGGGATGAGACAATGGAGATACTGCACATTCAGGAGACAGTGAAACATCTATCTGACATCGATGTTATTTTTTCATTAAAGGTTTGTATAGTCAACAAACCATAATGCATAGCGTCCTCGATGACCCAGTGCATTGTAATTACATCTCCCGTATAATTACCATAAATACCCTGGGCCTAATCACAACTAAAATTGTATTCTTATTTGCATCACCTTCAGCAGGATTTCCATTACCACTCACTCACTTTTTTGTGCAAAACAATTGTTTTTTGTTGAACAGGAACTCGGGAATCCACGAATTATTCTTGGTAAGTTGACTTAACAATTTGCTTTAATTGTCATTAAATAAAAATAAATGTATGTTCACACAAGGAGTGTATGCCTACTATCATTTTATGTAAGTTGGTAATGTTGAATGGTCATCTTGGTTGGTTTTAAGGAATTAACCATAAATGACAAGGTCGTTTGGTATATATTTTAAAGAAAAGATGCAGTATTTACTTATTTTACATGGTTCTTATCTTATTTGTTTCATCAAAATACTGAGGAGCAATCTCGGCACACAAGGTCGAAGGTTTTTGTAAGGTCTATGAATGTGACATAGATTGGTTTCTTCTGCTTTCTGTACTTTTCCTGCAGCTGTTGTTTGAGAAGTTCATGTTGTCCGTTGGTCATGCTACCCTGAATCCACCCTGCATTTTGCAGGAGGGAACTTTCAGCGAACCATGAGTCTCCTCCTGTTTCTTCCCAAAGGCTGAGAATGAAGCGTCATGGAGGGTGTTTCTCAGATGGCCGCATCTTTGCTTGGCATCTCCCCGTGGAGGCTCTGTGACCATATAATCATTCAGGGCACCAGTAAAAGAGTCCACTCCCTGATGGCGTGAGGTATTGCTGATATCTTTATGAGTCGTTCCCTCTAGCTAAGTATGGTGCATCCTCTTTTGCTGAAATCTGATCCAGTAATGGTTTGTGTCACACTCGGCGCTGAGGTACAAAAATGCAAAGATGCGATACACACGTTATTGAGGTGGCGCCGTCTTGTCATGATCAGGGCCAGTTCTTGGACCAGGACATCTTGTGCTGAGGCTTAGTCTAAAGACGGATTGGTGCTACACAGGCAGTGGTAGTGAGAACAGCATGAGAAGTATATTTTATCCATCTTGCCAAATTGGAGTGTCCCTCATAACAGGACCGGGATTCAAAGTACCCTCTCTTTCATTAGAGTCGCCAAGCATTAACAGCTTCTTCTTGAATGGTGATCCCCCTGATGATGGTTTGGAGCTGGTCGTAGAGCTGGACCTCGTCCTTTGCCTTGTTTGTGGAACAGAGGGTAGGATCGTGCAGCCTGATCAGTCCCGTCGGATGTGACGAGTCGGAGGGTCAGAAATCTCTCCACTCCACTTTTGCCAGGTTTTATCATTCTAGGCATTGAGTTCTTGACAGCAAAGTCGGCGGTGTGCTTTCTGGCTTGAACAGCTCCTGTAGCATGGCCATGTCCACTGGACAGGCTGGTCAGATCACAACACATTGATACCTCCCACAATTGGAAACAGCCCTTGGTGTTACATTCTACAACAAATAAAGCTGGATTTATCACCTGATTCCCTGGTTGTGCCTTCACTGTGGGGCAATGGTGAGGGCCCCGTTCCAGAAAGATCTTGAAGCTTAGGGGATCCTAATTCTCATACTTTAAAATACACTTACAACAGTCGTAGCTCTAAGATTGTTTTGTGGAACTGGACACTGCTACCTCTCCAGGGGGTATTCCTGGGCAGCTTGATGTGGACGACCAGCTGTTGCCCATGCAACGTCTTGCTGATACACACAAGGGAAAGGCAAAGTCAAAGATAGCCGCTATTCCCTAACGACACCTCATATTGGACAGACCACAGTTCAATAAAAGAAGCTGTGAATTATAATTCGACTTTTCAAAATTTAAATATACAATGCATGGTACATTTGTTTCCTACAACGCAAGGCATATGCACTCGTTTTTCAGTAAAACATGGGAAATACACAGGTATTGTATTATACATCAAACTTTCAGATAGTGAATAGGGCTTTCTAAGACCAGTATATACTTCGCATGGTTGCAGGATATATAAGTCTTCCAAATAAAACCTGATGGTAAGACATTTGAGATGTGTGACTATTTATTTATTTATATTTTGAATTCTGAATTTACTGCAAATGTTTCAGTTCTTGACGTTGAGAAAGCATGCAGTTGGCCCCAGTTGACAGGTTTTCTATCAAGCAAAGGATATGAGTTCAGCGTCACATCACTCTACTACGAGAGTTACTTCGCCCAGGAGCTCGGTGTCAACATGACAAAGGATATGCTTGCGTCATCCTTCGGGAATCGTGACCTTTTGATGGGCAAAATTACATTTCCTGTGAAAGGTAAAAAACTGTAGGAACTAAACATTGTTTATGTTTATGATCATGTTTGCATTGCAAGCAACGAGGAAGGCAAATTATAGATGCTGACCTCTGTAATGAGTTACCACACCCCCTTACTAACACCCACATACTTCTGTAAGAGTATTGTGTGAGTAGAGGGCGCTTAGCTTGTCAATCAAATGAATAGCTGTTATATAAGTATAAAACGTCAACACCAGAGAACAACAAGCCTCGATTATCTTGCGAAACAGATTCCATTTGGCATAAAAGGAAAAATAATGGTGAAAATCAATGATGACACCAGATATTCGCGATCAGGGAATACCCTCCACAAGAGTATTTGCAAAGAAAAGTAAGTGTTTGTTGCCCTGCGCCTCACATCGGTACTACGACCACGAAACGACGGCCTGTAAACAATCCAGACAATCAAGTGATCAATGGACGTATAAAATCAACGAAAATGTCATCCATTGACTTTGGGTGGCTTGATCATGAGGTGCCAAGAATACATTTACTAAGAAAACACAAAGGAAACGAGACTGATGTGCTAATACTAAAGCGCAGTAATGGAGATAAATGGCTTCCGTATCCTGTGTTCCTCTGTCTATCATGTTGATTATCATTCTGTTGTCATTTTGTAACCTACTCATGTTAATCTTTCTCATGCATGCAATTGTTTTAAGTGTTTATCATCCACCCCGATTATGTTTCTAGGTTTGTCAGCACCATACCCGTGCTCGTGGGTTTCATCGAAGTGGTAAACGTCTGAGACCTGCATCACTTCGGGCTTTCCTCCCACAATAAGCTGACACGCAGCGATATTACTGGAATACTGTTAAAAGCAGCGTTAAATCCAATTCACTCACTCACTCATTATTCATCCTTGCTGGAAAATGGTATAAGGACCTGAAGCCTGACAACGGTATGAGGATCTACACCGAAACGTCGCCTTCACAGGAAAATTACTTTGCCTCACGTTACATTTATTATTTTAGGGCCATACAAACTTTAGCCATGATGGAAATATAGCTCAGCCAATACATGCTGGAACATGTGATGATAATAAACACATCGGGTAAAAGGTTATCTTAAGTTACATTTTGCATATAAACGGAGAATAAGACTATGACCTCGTAGCTTGTAACGATGCAGCTTAACATTTCATGGAAAATAACAGGGCATGACATACAAATATGGCATAACCGAATTTGGAGCAATAGTTACAATTTATCATATAATGGGTAGGTTTCTCGGCAGGATAAAGCCAACGGATAAAAACGATATGCGTTGGGGTCATATACGGATAGAGATGCAAATATCAAAGGTCAAGAAGGGACTACTTTCACTGTTTATAAACAAACATGGCGTCGCCCTCGTCATTCGGCGATCGAGTCAGAATTAACCATCTGGAATCTGGATAAACTACAGGGATAATTGCTATCATTATCAAAAGAACAGTCTAATATACTGAAAATCAGTGTCTAACTGTGACGTAGCTAAGGCATTTTATAAGTTTTGGCAACTTTGGAGACATATATTTCGAAACATTAGCGAGGGCACGAGGCCTAGCCAAGCGGGATCAGTAGCCATATCTGTGCTTGTAGACCTCTTCTCCATAATTAAAATAGTTGGATTTGGCGGAAATATGTTTGAATTGTTACCTTGTTTCGTGTTTTGTCGCTGTGTGTTTCTTAACGTTATGACTGGACAGACCGACTGTCAACAACGTCTGACCGTGGCCGTGACGTCTCATAGGCCAGGGTTATAGTAGCTTCCCTTTGACAAAGGGCAGTTACTCTAGCGGACAGACCGATTTATTTACGCGAAAGGCAATTAAAAACAATTGTTGTTTTGCGTATATGTTACTTCGCCACTGTATAAGAAAGAGATTTCAGTTGGAACTATATTGGCTACTGTCACTGTCCGACTGACACATCACTTACCCTTTGACGTAATAAATATTAATGCGCGCATTTCAGGAAAACATTGAATATTTCGGTAATGTTTGTGAGAGAGGGAAAGCGATTTTGAAGCACAACATTAAAGAAGGACATTATATGATAAAGAGGTTATCACGCTTGTGTGTTTGGGGATGGTAAATATCCTGTATTAGGATTAAACACTATGTATTTAGCTCGCCAAGGCTCGCTAAATACAATGTTTGTATTAGGAATAAACACTATTATTACACTGTCTATTCCTAATGCACGATATTTACCATCCCCAAACACACTCGCGTGATAACCTCTATATACTGTTGTAAAATCGCCCAGATTGCCTTAAAGTTTGTGGTAAAAATGTTTCTAAAGTGATACAAAAATATCGTGCTGTTTATAATATCCTTTTTACTGTACCGTATTACTGGCTAGGAATATTTCGACCATATTTAAGGGGAAGTTAGATACATGATCAAATATATACAAACCTTTCTGCAGTATGAAGATATCCTATTTTCTTGACATTGTAAAACTTTATGATCGTGAAATGCAGTTGGTATTACATCAGCGTCTTGGACAGGTATTAATAAGTTATGAGTACCATCTGAATAATCGCATATCGTGTTCCTTTCAGGATTGTCAACACTTGAATACAACAACATGATAAAGTGGACGATCGAGAGACAAACAGACATCATGAAAGATGGCGTACCATTAGCATGTTTCAGAAATCTCGCCGAGTATCCGGTTCAGGTAAGCCCCTCCTCAAGAAATTTCATTGTTTTATTATGATACATAACTAAGGCACCAGTGTTGACTTGTGTGCTCGAATTACCGCATTAGTTCGTAAATTAAAACACACGTGTTATTATCCCATGAACATATGTTCTCAAGTTACCAGTTTGTCTTGGCCTTCCTATTTTTATTTTTTTACTCTGTTGTAATTGGCTTATGCTGTGTTACATCGGGACAATGCAGTAACAGACAACGTATTTATGGAAAGCGGAAGAATAACTGTTGTGACGATTATTCTCGTATTTTGGGGAATTACAGGTAGTGTTCTTTAATATCTGTACATAATAATATATGCATGGTTGACTGTGTGAAGAAAATGTTCACTGTCTGTTCATGAGGTTTATTTTTCAAACCATTTCAGATGATATTCATTGGGCCAGCTAGCAACCATCGTGAGTCCGGATATACCCAATATTTCCATGTAGCCAGGCACGTTCAGCTTGTTGTCACACGAATCGAAAACCTGGATTCCTACACAGGAGTGTGCCAAGGAGACTAAAATGATATGAACATGTCACATCAAACTGATCAGATAATAATTTAAAATTATTACATTGATTATAAGTAATCCATAGTTATCCCTAAAATGACTGTCAACAAATGCAGTTTCTTTTACTGAATAAAAACATTAATACCATCTGAATTGTATATAATGTCAAGTACTTTGTACATGTGTATGTTACACACCCGTCACGTACAGCTACAATTCAAACATGATGCATCATGATTATATATCCAAATTCTACAATCGTGCACATCACCAGCTTGAACTTGTTTCAATGTCAAGTGAATTGGATTCATCAGCACATTGAACAATATTCCAGTTATATTACGGCTTTAAGTGTCAGGAAGCTGGAAATGATCCAGGCCTCAGACGTTTAACCCTTTGATAAAAACCACGAGCACTGGTGTGAGAAACGAGCATTCGAGAAACAGAATCGTGGCAAACCGGCATTCTTATTATCCCACGTTCACATGTTTCTAAATTCAATTTTTTTAAATCCAAAACATCCCTCATCATCCATTTATAACCGTCAACAGTATACTGACTTACTGTTTGTGAACTGCGCTAAACTTATCGACGATGGTAATCTATTAAAATAACATAACCCCCTTTATCTAGTATTCAGTGATTAACGAATTTTCTCAGGATTATCTAGCTTAGCTCAAATACCTTTTTGTTGATGGAAGTGAAGAACTTCTGTAGAAGAACCCCCCCCCCTCCTCAACAGTGCCCATTTCCCCCCATCTAGCCAAGCCTTGGTTATACACTCATAAGAGAATGGTGTAAGTAACTCCTAGGTCTTGTTACGAGAGGATTCCCAAATTAAACAATATTTTAACCCAGAAATCTGTACGTAAAAGAACTTAGTGTGAAACCAACAAAGAGCCAACAGGTGGTATACACTCAACAAATGTATTACAAAGTTCACTAAGCTTGCTAATCAATACAAATTACTGCACAGCAATTTCAATGACTGTGAACAATAGAGTCGTAGTACAGTATTCAAAGGCAATATATAATATGATGGCAGTGGTCAGTATCAAATACAAAAGCAACAGAGGTGACAGCAAAAGTTAGAATTAATCACATATATACTAGTATGTATATATACTTCACCCAGTGACAACAGTGGTCAACCTTCCGAGATGGGCTAGGCAGGGAATCAGGGATGATGAGCGATTCCTTCATGAAAGATGGTTCCAATGTGATGACAATACGTGAGAGGCGAAATGTGTGAGAGATACGTAAACACGCTATTTTCCCTCTATATACAACCTACCCAACCACTGAAAAGTTCAACACGTGCCCTCTTCCGGTAAAAGCCCCCCTAAGAACCGGTGGAAGATAAGAATGTGTCCACAGCACCCTATTGCTGGTCGAAAAGGCGACCGAATTGGGCAGCCTGTTTGCCGTGGGCTGCGACCCTGTGTCGGCAGAGGAAGGGAGTCGACACTAACTTTGCCCCGACGGACGGTAAAACGGGCCCGACTCTCTAAATCATGTCATGTCATGCCCTGGACATTAAATATATCGCACAAACATTTGGTATTTAAAAATAAATCTATTCAAAATGTCTAATATATATGTATGAATCTATAAAACTTGCTTAGAGTCCTATGCCCGGGAGGGTTGTAGGTACTACTGCAACTACCATGATCTGCCATTTCCAACTCTACTCTCGTCCTCATGTCACCACTACCTCTTTCGACTGCCAGACTGATCTGACATGGTTCATGTCTGTTCAGCCACTGCAAACCCCTTCCTTACAAAGAACAGATGTGACACCTTCGTCTGTGACTCCTCCTAAACCAAAAACTGTAAAGTCTCAGACTCCTTACACCTCAGTTGAACTGAACTCAGTTGAGGTCCATAACTTCATTGGTCCTCTTGACATGGAGGTAACTCCATCTCCACATGAAGCAAATGGGAGTACTACAAAGCCTTCCTGTGACTTTTCACCTGTAGAAGCACCACCGTGAAGCCACAAAACACTATCCAATGGAATTGCAGAGGTCTGAAGAAGAATTTTGATGAACTACAACTTTTAATCCAAGATTTTTAACCGTCAGCTTTTGTCTCCAACAAACATATCTAAAGAATACAGATCTATTTGATATACATCAGTACAGTTCTTATCATTCTTTTTCCCCTCCCGGTGATAAAGCTACAGGAGGTTCTTCTATCCTGGTGAATACAGGGCATAAGCCATAGCCATGTTCCACTCAACACTACTCTACAAGCTGTTGCTGTCCATGTAAATTAGAAGATGGTGTTAACATTATGTTCACTGTATCTTCCACCTTCCTCAACAAACTTTGTACGATCAGCTCCCGAAGCCCTGTATCATCATGCACGATTTAAACGGTCAAAATCTCCTATTAGGATGTACTGGTACAAATAAAAAGGGAAAAGTCCTTGAAGATTTTATCTCAAATAATGATTTATGCATCTTCAATGATGGTTCTAATACCTATCTTGCCCCTGGCACATTCTCCTTGATCTTTCACTGACAGATTCATATATTCTAAATGAATTCGAAAGGTTGGTCCATGATGACCTTTGTGGAAGTTGCCATTTTCCAACAACACTTACAACCATTAATCCGTCTGATGAACAACATTCAACAAGGTGGAACTTTACAAAGGCCAATTGGTCTTTATTCCAAACACTATGTACTGAAAAACTAAAACCTAACAGTTTCAGGATTGTTCCTGATCCTATAAAACCTTTTTCGGATATATTAAATGCTACTGGAGACGAAAGCATTCCCAAGTCCTCTGCAAATACACATATACATAAACCATGGTTTGATAATGATTGTAAACAAGTTAGGAAAAATAGGAAGAAAGCCAAGAAATATTTCCTATGACATCCGATTGTCCACAACCTGAACAACATTAAGATCACGGGCTCCAAAGAGAGACATTCCTTTTATCAAAATAAACGTCAATCCTGGAGGTACTATGTTTCCAAAATCAATTCCCGCACACCCATGTCCAAGATGTGGAATATGATTCAAAAGATTAA
Organism: Haliotis cracherodii; assembly: GCF_022045235.1. NCBI lineage: Eukaryota > Metazoa > Mollusca > Gastropoda > Lepetellida > Haliotidae > Haliotis > Haliotis cracherodii. Next base: position 8,832,792 of record NW_027266276.1, on the reverse strand, counting down.
GGTCAAAGGATCAAAATCTGGAGTTCACCATCTCAAAGATGGTAATACACTTTTAACTACTAAATATAAAATTGCCAACAAACTTGGTGACACTTTGGCAAACCTCCTATCAAACTATAATCCTCAATTTCAGAGGTTTCGAAAACAGCAGGAAAAGGAAAAAGTCAACTTTATCTCTCACACACACACACACTTCAGCTCCTGAAACACTACCCGATTCATGTTTGGAAACTATACTTAATATATTTGATGAAATATGGAAAACCGATAATTTCCCTCCTTCGTGATATTATTATTTCTATTCAAAAGCCCGGAGCCAATATCATTAACTAGCTGTGTTTGTAAAACCATGGCGCACATGGTCAACAATCGATTAGTCTTCTACTAGGAGACCAATAATCTCCTGAGTAACATCCAGTGTGGTGTCCGGAAAAAACAGAAGTACCATTGACAATTTGGTGCATTTAGCATCATTTATTAAAAACTCCATTGTCAACAATCAACATACTGTATCAATCTTTTTCTATCTAGAGAAGGCATGTGATTCAACATGGAAGCAAGGTATTTTAAAAGATTTGCATGAATTTGGATTGAGGGGCAAATTACCTCGGTTCATATCTCAATTTTTAAACAACAGACAATTTCGAGTGGGCTCTATCCTGTCTCATCATTTTGATCAAGATCAGGGCGTCCCTCAAGGTGGCATACTATCCGTCACACCTGTCAGCATTAAAAATTAATAGTCTCATTAAAGTATTAAATAGCGTTGATGGTTCACTTTTTGTGGACAATTATAACATTTCTTGTCATGGTAAGAAGATGAATACAATAGATCGACAGCTACAGCTCTTAACATAATTAAAAAATGGGCGAACGAGGTGGCTTCACATTTTCTAATTTTCTCCATTCATTTTTGTCGTAAATACACACCGCATAAGGATCAAGATATATTTTAGATGGTACTCCTTTCAAGGTAGTAGAAGAGGCTTAATTCCTGGGCCTCATATTTGACCGTCATCTCACATTCTCACCACACATCAAATATCAAAGGTTCTCGAAAATATGAATTGTCAATGCAAGAGATTAGCCACTCGAAACAGATTCCATATGGCGTAAGGGGCAAAATAGCTGTGAAAATTAAATCAATCTCTAGGTGTTCGTGAAAAGGGTACAGGAAACGTAACAAAACAAGAACATCGAACCAACTCATCAACGACAATTTTGACACTGTCAGGCGGGGCAACCTGTAAATTAACAAAGGTCATGGGTCAACCTGTAACCTGTAAATTAACAAAAGACCAGGCATCTTTAAATACAACTGAAAGAAGAACACACTAAGTACTGTTTAAAAAAATATTTAATATTTTATTTTTGTAACAATTTCAAAAGTGTAGACACTTTTTGTGCTACGTGGTAGCTACGCCACTGCATACTATCACCGTCTGCGGTATACAGGACCGGAAGTGTACACACTGGCATCTAAATATAGTAATTTAATGACGACTGATCATCGTCCAAACACAACGCAATGAGCGTTTACCGAATACCAACAGAAACAATGCAACACAGCTACAATCACTGTTAAACAATAAGATACACTGCCATGTAACACTCTCCCCATTTGGGGAAAAAGTGAGAACTTTCTTTGCTAATAAAAGTATAAAAACTGAAAAGTACAGTAAATAATAATAAACATTATAAATGATGATTAAAAGAAATGATTAAAAAAAATGCAAAAAATTTTTGTAGTCCGAACTGATCACATCTTCCTGCAACAGGACTGCACCAGCACCAACGTCACTAGCATCTCCTGCCAATTTGAAATATTTTACAAAGTCTTGTGAACAGGAGAATTCTTACGAATGGCTTTATTTTTTCAAAAGCAGCCTGACATTTGCTGTCCAAACAAGTTCCACCCAGAAATGTCCTTTTGTTTTGTGGAACTTTGAATTTTCAATTAGCTTCCACCTTTGCTTAAACGGGCTGTACGTGACCTTGGCCTGTGACATGAACTTAAATTGGATATGTACCTTTTCACTACATTAACAGTCAACGTGGCTTCAGTAATAGGGTGACAGTGACATATATCGAAGAAGGTGTTATTTTGTGTCCAGTAGAATGTAAAAACAGACATGGGGCGGATCACTGATGTGACGTTTACATAATCTCGTATGGTTATTGAATACAGACTGCGTACTTCATTCTGTATACACAACATGATGTTTTAATATTTAACCCTGTAAAGCAAAATGTTTACTGGCTACCATAAGCGCGTTTTTCAAATCAATTCAGCTGGTGTACTCCGCCCCATTTAGCCAAAGTAGGGTCGAAGTACTTCTGCAGGCACTTGATGCTTAAAATGAAGTCATACACAGTTTGTACACAGGAATGTCCCAAGGAGACTAAAGCGATGTGCAAACTCTGTGTTTACTTGAAGGGATAACCAAAACACTTCATAATTCACAGAAACAGTGATAAAGATTCGCAACACAAGCAGTGTATTTGCTTGACAAAAAAACCCATTCATGTCATCTGTGTCAGGATGATGTATTGGATTTGACAAGCATGCAATAACAAATATTTACCATTAGATCGTTTCCGTGTTGGACGCAACTCATAGTGCTGACCCAGATGTGTTATGTATTTATTCAAAAGAGAGAGAGAGCATGCACGCACGCAAGCATCTGTTGCCAGTGTTATCCGTGCGGGACGCCTCGTATTTCTGATAGAATAAACACATTAGGTATTTATATAATTTATTACCAGTTTAATTACACCCGTGTCGTGATCATAGTGACAATTAACTTCCTATTTGCATAATGGACGGATATATATATATACAAGCACGTACACTTCAGCCAACATATATCTACCAACAGGTCGACACTGCCACAGGCTGAAAAGGTAAGTTCAATCAATATATAATTTTGGTACGTATTGGCCAGAGGCCTTTTGTAAATAATTGCAGATCCACATATACACAGAGAGAAATATTTATTCAGTGTAAGGTCTTCGACACCCAAAACAATCATTCGTTTTGTAATATATTAACTGCATGCTGTAATATAATATACACATGAATTTATCTCTTCGGCATGTCTCAACACTTGAATAAAACTTCTTTTTCTTTGGTTTGTAGCACCTTTTTAAATTTGTCCATTGTTGGAGTGTCAAAAGAAAATGAACATTGTTATGTCGATCAGTTTCAATGGATAGATTAAAGATGTTGCATCATTGCCTGTTTGCCTGACAATACCACGCCATTCTTTAAGGAGGCACATATGCATCATTCTAGCAATTAAATATCCCACAATACATGTTAGTCAGAGACAGTACCATAACGGCGCCATAATTATATTTATGACCTTTTGCCATTTTATATGTATGCGGCTAACGGAGAAATCGAAACTCTCACGAGATAGACGTATATATTGATCGAATGTGTTGAAATAAGAAATCCAATTAAAATGGGTGTTCAAAGCAAAAGTGGGGCACAGGTCAGGACACCTTATCGTCCAAGACACCCACTCTGTGTGTGTGTGTGTGTGTGTGTGTGTGTGTGTGTGTTGTACCGCATTTTCATAAAACCATATTATTCGGGGTGTTCTTTGCGAGTTTGAGAAATCGCTTATTGAAGAAAGTGACTTTGTCTCAGAATGTGACAGGCGATTGGTTAAAACATGTCCAGATTAAGTCACTCACGCCGCTTTTAACAGTATTCCAGTTAGATCACGGCTTGTAAGCTTAATGTGGGAGGAAAGCCCGAAGTGATGCAGGTCTCAGACGTTTACCACTCCGGTGAAACCCACGAGCACGGGTATGGTACTGACAAACCTAGAAACATAATTCGGGCGAACCGGGATTCGAACCCACAATCACAGGTTTCTGGCGTGCCCAAGGGACGCAACTCTGCACAGAGAATCGCGAGGCCTTAGACGACTGGGCCACCCGTGCCCCCTGGCCGGTGAGAACGTGCATTTCGTTGCCAACTAAAGCTTTACAAAATTTTGTGATGCTGCCCCTGAGATAACATGATTAATAGGAAAGGTTTAGTTCCCATATCGATAACATGCATTTCGCCGTGATCTAAATCTTCCACCTGATTACCTGCACCCTTACGTTAAGACAGATCTACGTTTGAACATTATACAACACCACTAAGATGAGTGGTTTATTCTCTAAATAGATCATTACTTTTCATTATCCGTTTAATTGTGGTTATCCACAATCCCAAGCCAAACAAGTAGGTTTTAAATTGCTTATATTAATTTGCTACAATTTAATCACGTGACTAAAACATTCCACAGGTGTATTGAGGGCCTGAACTTACACATGTAAACATAAGCAAGGTTTGGTGTCGCTGGTTATTGTGATTTGAGGTGTTTCTGTCGTACGAGTTGCAACTTGTTTCCACCAGTTATGTTAGCAGACAGCAGCAACTGCAAGCCATGAAACAGTTGTGCTTACCGAGTAAGTTGCACTGCATGACATCACAACCGAGATGAATCAACGCCAGGCGCGTGACATGGCGTCACGGTGGAACGAACAAGGTGGAGGAACATTCGTGACCAACTCGTGTTATTCCGGGACAAGCCGAATAGCGACTCGTGCCCCTATCATGGCCATTTTTTGCGACCGGGTTCCGTCTTAGCGCCAACGGGCATACCTAAAACAATTGTCAACGCATTGCGTTATGATTCACAAATATTCCCCATATATTATATATATTTCAGATGAAATTTAAAGCACATCTGGACATTCGGAATTATACAGTATGATTAAACACATTTAACTGTGTCTTGGGTAAATTTTTAGATGCAAGATATGTGTAAAATCAAAAAATATTTCTGAGGGATTCTTTGACGAAGAACGTGAAATTATACGCGCATTCTGATTGGTTTGTCGTATTTTCGCACATAATATTCATCGATAGGGGGACGAGTCTTCTTGCAGGTTACAGAAAAGGGGCGAGTGGTGACGAATGGGTGGAGGAAGTGTTTGAGTGCAGGATATTGCTAAATGCCGTACGCTGAGCAAATGATGCACGCGTGGCCTGGTTATGAAAGAATTGCTCATTCTTTCGTCCAGAGACACCAGGCACCTAGAGCACCAAGGCTCGCCTCTGACAATATTTTTTAGGACTGCTGTGACATGGCCAATATTAATGTGGTTTGAATATGTATGCAATAACCCTGTAGCATGAAATATGGTTGACATCATCTTGTCGTAGTTATTTCCCCCCAGGTAATACTACTGAATTTTCAACAAGTTTAAAGAACTGTCTCACCGAAAATTGTTGTAAATGGTTGACAGTCATGAAAGAATGACGTAAACAAAGATAGCTCAGCTCAAAGGGGAAGTTATTGGAACAGCGCGATGACGTCAGTCAGTCGGCATCTTTGATCTGATAGTGAAGTATCTTAGTAGAATTGTGGCAATTGTCAACTAAGATATGTTTAATTTTCAACAGAGCTTAAATACGTGCCTCACGAAGCCTCTTTTTTGCCTGTACATAAGGATTTGCAACAATGCTGCTGCTCGTCGCTGGTGTCATCACCCTGTCGTGTCTTCCCCTGTCGGTTCTCAGCGCTGATGAGGGTAGAGACGCCCTTCTTTACCAAGTGGACATCTTCCTGCCCCCTAAGGAAGGGAAGAATGAGACAGCGGATATACTGGACATTCAGGAGACAGTGAAAGATCTATCTGACATTGATGTCCTTTTTTCATTTAAGGTTGTAAATTTATTGGGAACAAGTCACAATCCAAAGCACAACATCGATCACCCAATACACTACAATTCCATCGTCTATATATTAGCATAAATATATGGTCGCAACAACATATGTTTTAATTTTCGCATCACCTTCTGGATTTTCTCTCAACTCACACACTCACTCACTACAAGAACACCTGAACAGGTTTTGTAAAATGATTTCATTAATGGTTTGTAACATGGATAAGCAAACTATTCGCAAGAATGTGCAAAACATTTAGCAAAAGGAGTGTCTCAGTTATTTGTTTAAATAAATTGTATTTTGTTGAACAGGAACTCGGGAATCCACGAATTATTCTTGGTAAGTTGACGTAACAATTCAGTTTAATTGTTATTATTTATAAATCAACGTTTGTTTACAGTCGGAGTGTATACCTACCGTCATCATATGCCGGTTGGTAATGCTAAATGGTCATCTTGGTGGGTTGTTGGTGGGAATTAACCATAAATGACAAGGTCGTTTGGTATATATTTTAAAGAAACGATGGAGTATTTACGTACTTTACATGGTTCTTGTTTTATTTGTTTCATCAAAATACTGAGGAGCAATCTCGGCACACAAGGTCCAAGGTTTTTAAGAGGTCTATGAATGTGACATAGATTGGCTTCTTCTGCTTTCTGTGTAGGATAAAGTACGAGGCCGAGGTCATGATTGGAAAAGTAAGGACCTCAGTGCGAAGGAAGCACTGAGGTCCTTACTTTTCCAATCATGACCGAGGACGAGTACTTTATCTGACATATGAACCGTCAAATGAAAAGATTACATTTTAATGATCAAATAAAACAGTATCCTTTATCCAAGTACTGCCGGTCCTAACACTGCATTGTTTATACCGCGCTTGGTGGTACCCAGCTGGTATATCGAGGAGCATTGTCTAATTTTAAAACAGCGCGCACGGCCGCACGTGCTGCACGGAATTTTCGTTACGCGGCATTACGTGTCCTGTTAGAACATTCATTTGACGGAGACACGATGGATGAGGCAGACAGCGACAGAGAACTGTTCATAACCCAGTCCAAAACCGTTGAAAAGAGTGATGAAGCAGAGAGTGACGATGACTTTTTGTTTCGTTTCAAGGAACCTGGAGAGATGTTATGTCCGCCTTTATAAAAAAAATACAGGCTTCTTTGGTAAGATTTTTTTTGAAAAATGGTAAGCAATGAATCGTTTGTAAAATGGTTTATATATACACTGTATGTACTAATCAGCGTCGGTCGAAAAAAGGAATGAATGCAGTCATATGTTATCCTAGTACTTATGTTGTATACCAAGTCATGTTGTAAGTGTCGATGGAAATTCGAAATTATTCCAAGATGTTTATTTCTTTTACTGCAGTAAGGCAGCAGGCGAGGAAACTAATGCATTCTACTTCACAGCACTGAAGAAACTGTCTATATTACCACTCTAAATACTGAACTGTACAGTTTGGAGAATGTATTTATGCAGCATGTATGTATAACTACTATTTCAATGCATTCGCACTTTGTAGGCTTGGAATCTGTTGTAATAGATTGAATTTGGTTCTTCAGTTTAATACTTTATTTTATTGAATTTTAGGTCACCGCAGTGAAGCCGTTCGGGTGTACAAGAGGTCTTCAGATGGCCAAAAGGCATCAGTTTCCGACCTGTTATGCGTTGTCCCCGACAGAAAGAGAAAAGTTGATTCTGAACCAGAATCAAAAGTTTCTGTTAACTGTGGAAAATGCAAAGACAAGCAGTATTCATTAACTATTAAATTCAACTGAAATAAAGAATTGTTGAAAAATTGGTTTATTTTTTGTTGTTGAAAGATTAAGAAAATCAGGTATCTGAAACGGGCTCCGATTTCTCGAAACAAACTTGAGAATTCTTACTCAAATTTTTTCTGACTAAATTTCTACATGTTTCCAACACTCAAGTCTGATTTCAACCTATACTGTAACTTTGTACAAAATATCACACTGAAGCGTTCATGTGGGCTAAATTTGCTAATGTCGTAAATCTGGTTTTGACTGAAAACTTGGACCGGAATTCAAGGTACCATCTCTTTCATTAGAGTCACCAAGCATTAACAGCTGTTCTTGAATGGTGACCTTCTTGATGACGGCCTGGAGCTTGTCGTAGAACTGGACCTCGTCCTTTGCCTTCTGTGTGGAACAGAGGGTAGGTTCGTACAGCCTGATGAGTCCCGTCGGACGTGACGAGTCGGAGGGTCAGAAGTCTCTCCACTCCTGCCAGGTTTTATCATTCTGGGCATTGAGTTCTTGACAGCAAAGCCCTTGGTGTTACATTCTACACCAATCGAGCTAGACTTATCACCGGTAGACATCCGATTCCCTGGTTGTGCCATCAGTGTGGGGCAATGGTGAGCCCCGTTCCAGAGAGATCTTGAAGCTAAGGTTACCCTTATTCCCATGGAACTGGACACTGCTACCTCTCCAGGGGGTATTCCTGGGCAGCTTGATGTGGACAACCAGCTGTTGCCCATGCAACGTCTTGCTGATACACACACGAGGAAGGCAAAATCAAAGATAGCCGCTATTCCCTAATGACACTTCATCTTGGACAGACTACAGTTCAATAAAAGAAGCTGTGAATTATAATTCGACTTCTCATTCAATTTTCAGATGGTGAATAGGGCTCTCTAAGACCAGTATATACTTCGTATGGTTGCAGGACATATAAGTCTTTCAAATAAAACCTGATGGTAAGACATTTGAGACGTGTGACTATTTATTTATTTATATTTTGGATTTTGAGTTTCCGCACATGTTTCAGTTCTTGACGTTGAGAAAGCATGCAGTTGGCCCCAGTTGACAGGCTTCCTATCAAGCAAAGGATATGAGTTCAGCGTCACATCCCTCTACTACGACAGTGACTTCGCCCAGGAGCTCGGTGTCAACATGACAAAGGATATGCTTGCGTCATCCTTCGGGAATCGTGATCTTTTGATGGGCAAAATTACATTTCCTGTGAAAGGTAAAAAACTTTAGAAACTAAACATGGTTTATGTTTATGATCATGTTTGCATTGCATGTAAGAGTATTGTGTGAGTAGAGGGCGCTAAGCTTGTCAATCAAATGAATAGCTGTTATAAGTATAAAACGTCAATACCAGAGAACAACAGGCATTGATTAACTTGCGAAACAGATTCCATTCGGCATAAAAGGAAAAATAGTGGTGAAAATCAATGATGACACCAGATATTCGCGATAAGGGTAAGAATGCCCTGGACAAGAGTATTTGCATAGAAAAGTAAGTGTTTGTTGCCTTGCGCCTCACATCAGTACTACGACCACGAAACGGCGGCCTGTAAACAGTCCGATCAAGTGATCAATGGACGTACAAAATCAACGAAAATGTCATTTATCGACTTCCGGTGGCCTGATCATGAGGTGTCCAGAATACATGTACTAAGAAAACACAAAGGAAATGAGACTGATGTGCTAATACTAACGCGCAGTAATGGAGATAAATGAAAAAAGAGAGTTTAATTGTCTTCCTGTCTCATTTGCTTCCGTATCATGTGTTTCTCTGTCTATCATGTTGATTAACATTCTGTTATTTTGTAACCTACTCATGTTAATCGCTCTCATCGTTTATCATCCACATATTATATATTCTGTACCATGTTTATTATTCATCTGGGGGCACGGGTGGCCCAGTCGTCTAAGGCCTCGCGATTCGCTGTGCAGAGTTGCGACCCTTGGGCATGCTAGAAACCTATGATTGTGGGATCGAATCCCGGTTCGCCCCGATTATGTTTCTAGGTTTGTCAGCACCATACCCGTGCTCGTAGGTTTCATCGAAGTGGTAAACGTCTGAGACCTGCATCACTTTGAGCTTTCCTCCCACATTAAGCAGCCATGCCGCGATATTACTGGAATACTGTTAAAAGCAGCGTTAAACCCAATTCACTCACTCATTATTCATCCTTGCTGGAAAATGGTATAAGGACCTGAAGCCTGACAACGGTATGAGGATCTACACCGAAACGTCGCCTTTACAGGAAAATAAAAAAGTTGTTATCAATAAATTGTGTATACTTTGCCTCACGTTATATTTATGATTTTAGAGGCCACATAAACTTTAGCCATGATGGAAATATAGCTCAGCCAATACATGCTGGAACATGTGATGATAATATACACATCGGGTAAATGGTCATCTTAAGTTACATTTGGCATATAAACGGAGAATAAGACTATGACCTCGTAGCTTGTAACGATGCAGCTTAACATTTCATGGAAAATAACAGGGCATGACATACAAATATGACAGAAGCGAATTTGGAGCAAAAGTAAACATGTACTGTTGTAAAATCGCCCAGATTGCCTTAAAGTTTGTGGTAAAAATGTTTCTAAAGGGATACAAAAAATATCTTGCTGTTTATGATATCTTTTTCATTGTACCGTATTACTGGCGAGGAATATTTCGATCATATTTAACGGGATCTAATCTATGGTGAAGATAGAAACATGATCAAATCTATACAAACCTTTCTGCAGTATGAAGATATCCTATTTTCTTGACATTGTAAAACTTTATGATCGTGAAATGATCGTACATCAGCGTCTTAGAAAAGTATTATTAAGTTAAAAGTACTATCTGAATAATCTCATATCGTGTTCCTTTCAGGATTGTCAACACTTGAATACAACAACATGCTGAAATGGACGATTGAGAGACAAACAGACATCATTAAAGATGGCGAACCATTAGCATGTTTCAGAAATCTCGCCGAGTATCCGGTTCGGGTAAGCCCCTCCTCAAGAAATTTCATTGTTTTTTATGATACATAACTAAAGCACCAGTGTTGACTTGTGTGCTAGAATTACCGCATTAGTTTGTTAATTAAAATACACGTGTTATTATCCCATGAACATATGTTCTCAAGTTACCAGTTTGTCTTGGCCTTCCTATTCTTATTTTTTTTACTCTGTTGTAATTTGCTTATGCTGTGCTACATCGGGACAATGCAGTAACAGACAACGTATTTATTGAAAGCAGAAGAACAACTGTTGTGACGATTATTCTCGTATTTCTGGGAATTACAGGTAGTGTTCTTCAATATCTGTACGTAATAATATATACATGGTTGACTGTGTGAAGAAAATGTTCACTGTCTGTTCATGAGGATTATTTTTCAAACCATTTCAGATGATATTCATTGGGCCAGCTAGCAACCATCGTGTGTCTGGATATAACCAATATTTCCATGTAGCCAGGCACGCTCAGCTTGTTGTCACACGAATCGAAAACCTGGATTCCTACACAGGAGTGTGCCAAGAAGACTAAAATGATATGAACAAGTCACATCAAACTGATCAGATAATAATTTAAAATTATTACATTAATTTTATAAGTAATCCATAGTTATTCCTAAAAGGACTCTAAACAAATGCAGTTTCTTTCACTGAATAAAAACATTAATACCATCTGAATTGTATATAATGTCAAGTACTTTGTACATGTGTATGTTACACACCCGTCACGTACAGCTACAATTCAAACATGATGCATCATGATTATATATCCAAATTCTACAATCGTGCACATCACCAGCTTGAACTTGTTTCAATGTCAAGTGAATTGGATTCATCATCACATTGAACAATATTCCAGTTATATTACGGCTTTAAGTGTCAGGAAGCTGGAAATGACGCAGGCCTCTGACGTTTAACCCTTTGATAAAACCCACGAGCACTGGTGTGGTACTGTCCATTCGAGAAACAGAATCGTGGCAAACCGGCATTCTGATTATCCCACATTCACATGTTTCTAAATTCACATTTTCTAAATCCAAGCCATCCCTCATCACCCACTCATAACCGTCAACAGTATACTGACTTACTGTTTGTGTACTGCGCTAAACTTATCAACGATGGTAATCTATTAACATAACCCCATTTATCTAGTATTCAGTGATTAACGTATTATTATCTCAGGATTATCTAGCTAAGCTCAAATACCTTTTTATTGATCGAAGTGAAGAACTTCTGTAGGTCCCTTACCTTTATACTCAAGATATAAGTCCACAGTGCCCATTTCCCCCATCTAGCCAAGCCTTGGTAATCCACTCATTAGAGAATGATGTAAGGTAACCCCAAGGTGTTGTTACGAGTGGATTCCGAAATTTAAAAAAATAATTTAACTCAGAAATCTGTACGTAAGATAATTTTGTGTGAAACCAACAAAGAGCCAACAGGTGGTATACAATCAACAAATGTATTACAAAGTTCACTAAGCCTGCAAATCAATACAAATTACTGCACAGCAATTTCAATGACTGTGAACAATGGAGTCGTAGAACAGTATTCAAAGGCAATACATAATATGATGGCAGTGGTCAGTATCAAATACAAAAGCAATAGCAAAAGTTAGAATTAATCACACACACACATAAATATATACTCACACGCAAAAGAAACGCAAGTGGTTTTAAGCAAATAGGTAACAAACACGGAACCATAAATTGATACGAGTTTTAGCATGTAGTGAAGCCTGATGGTGTTATCAATATTTTTGGTTGCATTTTGGAAGCCCCGAGTAAAAATGAAACATGAAAAACGAATCGCCAAAATGCACCATTTCAATGAATATGTGGGTATCATGCACACATTTATCGCGAAATCGAAAATGCACGAACTGTCACGAACTGTAGTGGGTATAAAACTGTGGCCGATTCTTGGACATACAACTCCTTGGTCAACAATGCCACGCAAATTCAGAGAAACCAGGTTATCGGACGTTTGGAAGCTGGAGAGTATGTCCAAGATGTTGCCCGTCATTTCAACGTTAACATATCCACAATTTACCGTCTCCTGCATCGATACAATGCTACACAGACCACAGATGACCTTCCTCGGAGCGGTCGTCCTAGGGTCACCACACCTCGTCAAGATCAGCAGATTACCCGTCAACACCAGCTACATCCGTTTCTAACAGCAAGTGAAACTGCTCGACAGACCATACGAACACACAATCGACACATTAGTTGGGACACTGTGATCCGACGTCTCCGTTGCAACAACCTCAGATGTCGCCGACCAGCACGTCGTCCTGTTCTCCAACCACGGCATAGACAAGCACGACTTTAGTGGGCACAGGGTCAGTCAGAATTTGGCGGCGTCGAGGTGATCGTTTCGCTGACAGAAACGTTGTGGAAAGGGACCAATGGGGTAGACCGAGCGTCATGATATGGGCAGGGATTGGACTTAATGCGAGACTTGGACCCATGTGCACTTGTTGGATGAGGTTCAAAGGCGTCTGCACAATGTGCGCCCAGTCCCTACAACTGCCGATGAACTACGCACAGCTACTCTGGATGTGTGTAGAAGGATCCCTAGGGCCTTCACAAATCGTCTGATCCACTCAATGTACAGGAGATGTGTGGCAGTGATCAGTGCTTATGGTGGTCACACCAAGTATTGACTGACATTTTGGGTATTGAAAAAAACATTTGAAAAAAACAATTCTGTCATCTGCCTTTTAATCCATTAAACTGTCGTCAGTCAAATTTACTTTGACAATCTTGCCCTATTAGTATTTCTTGTCTTTACTGTCGAAAGTTTGGCCCATGGGCGAGAATATTTTCTTTTACTGAAAACTCATGTTTTTGTTTCGCAAATATTTAACTTGTATTCCATCAAGTATCATACACAATGTAACTCATTTTAACTTAATTCAACGATTTTATGGCGATATTGAAATAGTTCGCCCATGGGCGAGAAAAAGGTTTGGCACATGGGCGAGAATATTTTCCAATACACAAAACTTATGTGTTTGTTTCGCAAATATATTTTAATGCATTCCTTCACGTATCATGACACAAAATTTAACTCATTTAAACTTAATTCAACGATTTTATGGCGATATTGAAATAGTTCGCCCATGGGCGAGAAAAAGGCTTTGCCCATGGGCGAGAATATTTTCCTTTAAACAAAACTTATGTGTTTTTTTCGCAAATACTTAACTTGTATTCCATCAAGTACCATACACAAAATTTAACTCATTTTAACTTAATTCAACGATTTTATAGCGGTATTGAAAGATTTCGCACATGGGCGAGAAAAAGGTTTGGCCCATCGGCGAGAATATTTTCCTTTGCTCAAAAGTTTTAGTTTTGCAAATACATTAAGGGATTATAAGCATGACACATGATTCTACTCATTTTAACTTAATCAAATAATTTTTGGCGTTATTAAATATTTCGCCCATGTTTTCGTCAGTCCCTTTAAAGAATTAACTAATTGTTTACAAAGTATATTGTATCATGTGAAACACACTTTGTATTTATCATTACATTACTATTTTAAAAGGGCATTTGGTTGGATGTTTCCTTTGCAGAAGTTTTACAAATTTCACCTTTTTTACATATTGCAATGATCCTTAATGAACCCGGCCTTATCTGTCAAAACGTTTTGACAGTTTATCATACAAATTCATGCGCGTGTACACCAATTCATTGGCGTTATTTTTCAACGAATTAAAGTTTAGTTTGTTTCTTTTTCACTTCCCATTTTATGTCTCGTTAATACATCACACTTGGAAATTAAGTGACAATAGATATGCAATATACAGGTGCACGTGCGCGTATTTAATGGGGGGAAAACGATTCGTCTTTTATTGCATAACGTCTAGCTGAATATCTCACATTCTAACGAAATCTCGAAATAATTATTTCATTATATGCGGTGCGATGTTTACATGCGATTGAGTGAATATTATGACACTAAAGCAACTTTTAAATGTATTGTCACTTTTGGTATGAAAATGGTAACAGTTCAGAAAAAAACAACAGCCTTCTTATGATAATTCTCATATTGTCATTAGTACGATGTATCTAATTACAGTGTCGGCATTATTTACAGGTGATTCTACAATACCTGCTCTCGGTCAATTACGATCTACCACACCACGCGCGAATAAACAGTTATGCAGGTGTTGCTGTGGGCAAGTACCTAGCCTGTATATGTATCTTTTTTTGTGGATACATGTATTACGTATGTTACCTTCCTTATATCAGCTAACAGCCCTGTTTGTGAAAATATGTACTAGACATAAGATTTATAGACTAATAAAATCAGTTGTAAGACCGCATAGACCATAAAACCGAATAAATATGTCTTGGTATCATCGCTTGTGTATTAGATAATGGTAATGACCTGAAATGTTTTACCGTTAGATTAGGAAGAAGAGACATTAAAGTGTTTTTTAATACTTTGGAACATGAGCAATAAGATGTAGCAACATAAACATGCATGGAATGGAATAGGGAAAATGGTGAAAACAAATTGAAATAGATTTTAAAAATACATTATTGTAATAAATAACTTGCAAAAGCCGTGCCCAAAATTGTTTGACCGTGTTTTGTGCGTTGTAGACTGACGGCTAGCGAGTAATTGTCATGCTGTACGGATGGTTCCATATACAAATTCAGATATGCAACCAGTATAAAACTGAGAACTGAGATGCCAAGTATCACCCGCATTCACACATGGAAGCAAAATACTTGTATGTATGCCCTCTCCTCTGAAAAATGTATCACTAAAGTATTTGCATTGTAATAATAAATCTTGGTAAATTTGGTAGGTCTCCGACAGATTTGATTTTCAGTTATTTTACACCTTTGATTGATACGGATTACGTAAATGTAGTCTAGTCACTGTCTCTAATGTATCTGCTTGGTTAGAAATTTCAAATGTCCTGATATAGCACTGTTCCTAAAATAAGCCAGTTTCTTTTATCGGGTATAAATAGTTGATTTGTCTTGTCACGCAGTCATTTATACTTGATCGAATTATTTCCACGAAAGATTTCGGCAGAGGGTTCTGCATTTTTATTATATACATGTATTGTTAATTGTAGAAGATGCTTACATCACTGTATCTCAGAACGCAAAACTGATAACATTCAAACATGTAATTAGTACACAGTTAATTGTTACATATAATTTGCTGCATATTCCTTTTTAAACAAAAAGCCTACATGTATACTGAAACCAGGGTGAGGGCACAGTAAGGTTAAACCGTGTCCACCAGACAATCTCAGGTGGCTAACGCCATATCTCCCACCAAGTCAGCTCTATTATTTTTTTACATTTTGAATAAAAGGAATTTTTAAAAAATCATATTTAACAAACCTACACATTACCAAATACAAAACTTTATAATCCTTTCTAGACTTCGTTCCAATTAACCTGGATCATAAAACTCGCTCGCGAATACGACTTTAAAGTGAATACATCTACAGTGTACATGTAACTTTTAACTGTATCATATATACTCATGAATAGCATATATTTTCGTTCCTAATTCGAATGAGCACATTCTGGGGCTATATCTGCAAAAGGACAGACAAAATATTTCTTTGTACAATGCAAACGATACAAACGTAGCGGCTGATAAAAGAGACAATGACTTAATAATCTGCAATATATCATTTGTTCTCGTTTAATCTATTGTACATATTGAAGTGATTGTAAAGTTTCAAGGAGAACTTAAATGTTGTTGTATTATGAATGAATTTATAATATCAAAAGCGAAAAACAGTCACCATATGGGATGAACATGTATAACTTGTCTTCCAGCACCACGCTTGTGCCGAGGCCCGTGGTCATAAAACTAATCGGCCCCATAAAAGGAGCAGCTAGTTTCGCAGATACTTGCTATAGTTCACTCCCAATTGTAAGGCGACCTAATCATCAGACAGACCAGTCAAGTGTGACCAGTGTACCTGCCTGGTCTTACCTCCTTATTACTGAGCTGCCCAATATAGTCCAGTAATTAAAAGGTCCAGGTTCAACAAAATTGACGGAAAAGGTTTATTGCTTGATTTTGGTGTCTTGGCACCTATACATTAAAATAAAAAATAGTTTACCAAAATCGGACATGGTGAACCATCCGAAAATAGGACAAATCCAAGATGGCCGCCAACAAAAGTAATAATAGTCATAAACGTGGAACCAATAACAAAAAACCCATTTATGTTGAGTCTATCTATATTAGCTTGCCAGGATAAATGCAAAGGAATGTATATTTAACAATTTTGAAAGGAAAATTCACATAGAAATGTAAAATAATGCTTCAAAATGACGAAAAAGTACATAAATTTGTTAATATCAGTAATTCTTGCAGAACATGAACCGATTTATTATAATGTTCACGTTTTGCATATAAAATCATGCAGTTTTTTGTCTTCACATAAATAATCAAGTTAGAAACAAATATAATTGAAAAAACCCTAAGTATTCCCTTCTTCAAAATGGCGGCCGAGCATTCAATGTTTTAAAGATAGACCTCAAGAACATAAAGGTATGTATAAGCTATTTTTCTTTTAGAGCTAAAATGAAAACTTGTATAACATATAGTTGATTGGCTCTAGAGAGGAATAACTGATGAAAATATGAACAAATATAAATATGAAATTTGAAACAAAGCCTTAAAATTAACATCAACATTTGTTTAAAGGAAAATCAAGGGAGATAATCCAAACTCCGGGAAGCAGTTATTTTTCTCAAATGGTATTACCTTCTCAGAAACTTTATTAAAAGTTAATTCAGAAGATATAATCAAGACATTTAGCACAAAAATCATTTGCTATAATCGGAAAAGCAACATTTGTATCTGGACACATGTCAACCATATTTCTATCAACTGTTACTATTCGCAGGTGACTATTCTCAACTGAAGGTGACCTATGTAGATCACAGATGGCGACTTGTTTGCTATGTATGGAACCAGTTAACCTGGACAAACCCCAGGATTATGTGAAGTTGACAGCAAAATGCTGCTGTAAATTCGATGCACCAGACATCATATACAACTGTAGCCTGTTGGTACACAGACAGTGTCGAAGTATGCATAAAAATCCAAAGGCAATCAAAGTAGCTGAAACCTTTTGATCATATGTTTAAGCCTTAAATTTTAAAACTCACTGTTTTCTATGTGGTACTTGTACAAACATCCATATAGAAGTGTACTTCAGCCGTGCGATGGCTCTTCAGTTACTCAACATATGTCTGCAACATACTGTGTCAACAGGCAAGATGATTGGGCCAAGATGGTACAGTCAAGTATTGTGCCCATATACAATCTACCAGCTGAAGAAGCTATCCATCACCATGCTTGTGATAAGAATTTTCGGAGAGGGACAAGTATACCTGCAGCTTATATTGAACATGGGGAGGCTCCACCAAAGAAACGGAGACTTGGTCGACTGAAGTGTACATCATGTATGTCCTAGATGACAGCATTTGAGATTGCCATTTATTACTTGGAAGAGAATGATGATGAATCGATTCCTTTGGACAATTTGCATCACATTATGAAGTCAATGAGTGCACTGAGTGATGATCAACTACACACTACATCTCAGCTGAAAAGGGAATTCATGAATCACTATGGGAACAAGGTATTCATAACTAATCAGGCAACAACCTAACATTGCATCTCTTACGGCATATGAAAATGTTGCAAAGGTGGACAAATCCGACATGGACAGTTTGATTAAAGTTGGAGGAGGATACATTCATACGCAGGTAGAGAGCATGTCGAAACATGTTGATGTCTATATCGACAATGAGCAGATGACATTGATTGACACCAATCTTGAGTACCTCACACATGCATTACGCATACTCCTTCAAGCTATCATCAAGAGCTGAGCTGCATCATTGGGTCAGGCTATAATGCATTCGAAATGTCCCCATCATTTCTGCCTCCTCGACAAGTTTGACAAAGTATCACACTATAACACATATATGGTCATCGTAATTTAGTGGATATGATAAGCCAACTCGGTTTCAGCTCCTCGTAAATTTAGAAAATTCTCGGTGACCACTCATGGTGTTCACCTAATCAGAGACATTGCAGATACATTCGTGCAATACCAGGCTGGTTATATAGATCATGCCAGCTAAAGGTTTGATGGGACTGGCTCAATCCATGCCATGGGCGAGATGGTGAGACGGAGGGTACCAAGAGTTAAGGTGGACTTGGATGATGTTAAAAAAATCAACAGTGTCAAACCATTCTCACAAAGAGAACATTATCTATTCACCAATTGGTGACTTCTGTAATGATGAAAAAAATAGCAAACTAGATAATTTGTGGAGTGCGCCACTTCTGTGTGTGTTGACCACTGTGTTCCGGTTGCATGCAGTTGCTCCATTCTAACATTCCATACCCTAGGAAGAGCTCTGAGATATTCTTGTTCATTATCAACGTGACACCAAGTGACGAATCCTGTGGCAGATCAACGCTGGAGTATATTTCCAAATATGCCAGACGACATGGAATCACACCGGTTATTACAATCGACCAGCAACTTTGGTGAATTGCATACATGATCATCGAATCACGGCCAGCTGAGAGCCCCTTGCATCAAATAGCCCTGGTCTTGGGGGGATTCCATACTTAGATGAGTTTTGTGGATACAGTTGGAAATCTGATGGCTGGATCTGGGTTAAAGGAGATCATCACTCAAGTATATTCAGAGGGTAGTACAGATCAGATGTTGTCCGGCAAATCTGTGTCACAAGCTGTGCAGGCTCATTTCTTGAGGAAGCACTTCTGCAATGCTCTTATCGATCGTGTTTGATGGTTATTGTGGTGTTTTTTTACCAAGGATGAGACCCATCAGAGAAGAACTGGAAGTGAGATTGGAGTGGATGTGGATTTCACACCAGACTTGATTCTGGAAATGAAGAAAAAGCCCTTTTGGCAAATGAAAGAAACAAACAGAAATTCATCACTCTGTTGGAGTCAAAAATCGAAAAAGGTGGGTTTTCAGATTAAACACTCATCCAGAGATGCTGACTATGACATTTCAATGTCTGCCTCTACATTGGCTCAAACACAGCCTGTGGTAGTGGTAGAGAATGACAGCGGCCTTCTCATCCTGTTGCAATATCACTTCAGACCCGATACCATGAAGCCATCTTTCTTCAGACAAGTACAAAGATCACTGACATCTTCATCCTACAGATGATCCTTGATCCTAATCTCAGCCATTCTTTGCTCTTTGTACATGCATTGTCAGGGACCGACACAACATCGAGGCCAAATGGCATAGGGATGGTCTCAGGAATATTCAAAGGTTTTTAATGGTGACAGGTGGAAACCATGCAGAAATCGAGCAGGCTGGTAATCAGGCACTTGCAATCCTCTGCGGTTGTATGCCTGGCTTGGATTTGAATTCTGAACGTGTGACAAAATTCACTGAGAAGGTATGTATCAAATTACCTACCCCTTCGACACCTTCCACCGACATCAGATGCTGCCAGATTACCCAACCAACGAGTCTGACTCCAAGTGCAGACCTGGCTAGGCAACAATATGGATGCGACAGAATGGGGCTGGACGTTTCACAAGAGCAACAAGGGCACTATATTGAAACCAATCACAAGGCACCAAGCTGTCACTCTTAAATTTCTGTTGAAAATAATCAGATACAATTGCACTGGAAAGTGGGATGAAAACACATGTTCATGCAGAAAAAAATTGTCTACAGTGTACCTCAGCATGTGGACAATGCAAAGGGATGACATGTTCAAATGGACCAAGTCATGACTTCTCTGACATTTCTGAATAATCGTCTCTTCATGTCCAGAATATGAGTGTGAATATAAAGACTGTTTTGAACTTTAGACATTTAAATTGATAGTAAGTTTTACTTGTAAACTGTAGTATTGCAGGGTTATTCCCTCTTTATAAGCCCGTGTTAAGTATTTTGTAGTCCGATATGGAACAATTGCATTTTTTTCACATTTCGGGCAGCTGTAATTTATTTCTGTGTAAGATTTCACTTTAAAATTGTTAAATATATATTCCCCTGTCTTAATCTTATGAAGTTGATTATAAACAGAGTCATTATCCATGTTTAGATTTTGATTGATTCTCTTTATTTTGACTTTTTCGATTTTCGTTTGTATTGATGGCGGCCATCTTGGATTTGACCTATTTTGGGTGTTTCCCCAAGTCAAATTTTGGTAAACTATTTTTTTTTTTAAAGTAGACCTATCAAGGCAGTGAAATGTGTTAAAAAACCTTTTCCGTCAATTTTGTTGAACCTTCATGAAAAATAAACCTTTAATTACCGGACTAATACTGTCATACTGAGTGATAGAGATTAACCAGATTATGATTGTGTTTGTAAGTTGCGTTTGATCTGTGTCGGGTTGCAGTTGTTTTTTTAGGCAAGACCAGGGGTAGTTTTTTCAATGAAACCTTTCAACCGTTGAGTTTGTTTTGCATTCATGTCATCAAATACATTGTTAGGTAGAATAATAACACGTTATATAGATTAAACATCTCCCTAACCTTAGTATAATATCACATGTACTCTAAGTACCGTACTATATTACTTTGAGGAGACATTGAGTAGGCATTGTATGCTGTCGGAATGACTTTACGCAAATTCCTGCATCAATGGACCCGTGAAGATCCGGGGTAGAACAGATCTTCAACAACCCATTCTTGCCGTAAAAGGGCGACAGCGCTTGTCGTAAGAGGCGTCTAACGGGATCGGGTGGTCAGGTTCGCTCATATAGCTGAAATATTGCTAAGTGCGGCGTTAAACAACTAACCAACAAACACAACTTTGAGGAATTCACAACAATCACTATGACGAGGTATGCATATCTTGCAATCAACCTGAATCCAGTTACTGGAATGTCAAACCCGGGCTTGGTTAAAACAAGAATTGCAGTTAGATCCGCTACATGTTGTAGATCTCCTGTAGTCAAGAGATGCAATACCGAGGCAGCAATGTCAATTTATGAGGGACAGACAACTACTCCAACATATATAACATACACATAAATAGGTGTTTCGATGGTTATTCTTCCTATTATTTTGTACTAAAAATAGTTAGCCATTTGGTAACTTGTGATCTTAATAAGCACATATAACGTTAAAATATGGTGTCCAACAAAATTGACAGTTCCTTGGCTGCTGGAATAAGAAGGGATGATGGTACAATGTTTTACTTAGACACTTTTATACATGTTTTAATGTACATACGATGTCTCATAAGCCTGTAAAGGCTGGGTGCAATAATGATGATAATTGTTTATATTGTATATGTTATTTGCACGTGACATCTTAATATTTCTCTTTCTCTCTCTCTCTCTCTCTCTCTCTCTCTCTCTCTCTCTCTATATATATATATATATATATATATATATATATATAGAGAGAGAGAGAGAGAGAGAGAGAGAGAGAGAGAGAGAGAGAGAGAGAGAGAGAGAGACTATATATATAAACAGATTAGCCAAAGATAAAAATGAAATTATATCATGTACGAAAATAGAAATCATATCAACACAACAAGAGAAAGTGTATGAGTACTAAAACTTGCAATAGATATGTGTACCCTACGTACACACATGAGTCCCATTCGACAGTCTACAACACCCGAATCACTGTCAAACAAGTTTGGGTACCCCTTGTGTTCAGGCAAGTTATTTAATTCAATCATTTTGTATAAAAATCCTTTTCAATTTTCACCATTTTCCCTATTCCATTCCATGCATGTTTATGTTGCTACATCTTATTGCTCATGTTCCCAAATATTATAAAACACTTTAATGTCTCTCCTTCCTAATCTCACGTTATAACATTTCAGGTCATTACCATCATCTTATACACAAGAGATGAGAACAAGACATATTAAATTCGGTTTTATGGTCTATGCGGTCTTACAATTGATTTTATTAGTCTATAAATCTTATGTCTAGTACATTTTTTCACAAACAGGGCTGTTAGCTGATATAAGGAAGGTAACATCCAGTTGAATTCCCAGTTGACGTATTTACTATTTTTTTAATCAAATATGAGAACTGTATACGACATACGTTAGTCTCTCAACAACGTTTCTACAATTAATATTTTGAATAAGCCGTTGATATGCCAGTTGTGACAGGGACGATGGTATGGTAGCTGTAGCAGACAGATTGACAGTCGTTGTTGTGTGCGTCACTAGGTAATTAGTACGGCATTGACCTTGATGATTGTTACTACACTTTGAGGATGACCTCTGTGGCCAGTGGCGGACGTAATTCAAACTCCTTCCACACTGACACCGCATCAAATATATTTGTGTACCGATTACATAACTCTTACGGACAGGGTGGGGTGGTAGTTCACCGGACGACACTGTGTATATTGGGCGGCTCCTTTGATATCTCCTCCAAACATACTTTTATTGAATGGCCCATCAAACGATGATACACATCTCGTTGAATATATCAAGGCACTAATTCATCTTTCATAAACTTTTTTGGTCTGTGTGCTTAATATATCCACATATCAACGAAAATACGTAATACATGTATCCACAATAAAAGATACATATACAGGCTAGGTACTTGCCCACAGCAACACCTGCATAACTGTTTATTCGCGCGTGGTGTGGTAGATCGTTATTGACCGAGAGCAGGTATTGTAGAATCACCTGTAAATAATGCCGACACTGTAATTAGATACATCGTACTAATGACAATATGAGAATTATCATAAGAAGGCTGTTGTTTTTTTCTGAACTGTTACCATTTTCATACCAAAAGTGACAATGCATTTAAAAGTTGCTTTAGTGTCATAATATTCACTCAATCGCCTGTAAACATCGCACCGCATATAATGAAATAATTATTTCGAGATTTCGTTAGAATGTGAGATATTCAGCTAGACGTTATGCAATAAAAGACGAATCGTTTTCCCCCCATTAAATACGCGCACGTGTACCTGTATATTGCATTTCTATTGTCACTTAATTTCCAAGTGTGATGTATCAACGAGACATAAAATGGGTAGTGAAATAGAAACAAACTAAACTTTAGTTCGTTGAAAAATAACGCCAATGAATTGGTGTACACGCGCATGAATTTGTATGATAAACTGTCAAAATGTTTTGAGAAATAAGGCCGGGTTCATTAAAGATCGTTGCAATATGTAAAAAAGGTGAAATTTGTAAAACTTCTGCAAAGAAAACATCCAACCAAATGCCCTTTTAAAATAGTAATGTAATGATATAATACAAAGTGTGTTTCACATGATACAATATACTTTGTAAACAATTAGTTCATTTTTTAAAGGCACTGACGAAAACATGGGCGAAATATTTTAATAACGCCAAAAATTAGTTGAATTAAATTAAAATGAGTTGAATCATGTGTCATGCTTATAATCCCTTAATGTATTTGCGAAACTAAAACTGTTGAGCAAAGGAAAATATTCTCGCCGATGGGCCAAACCTTTTTCTCGCCCATGGGCGAACTATTTCAGTATCGTTATAAAATCGTTGAATTAAGTTTAAATGAGTTAAATTTTGTGTCATGATACGTGAAGGAATGCATTAAAATATATTTGCGAAACAAACACATAAGTTTTGTGTATTGGAAAATATTCTCGCCCTTGTGCCAAACCTTTTTCTCGCCCATGGGCGAACTATTTCAATATCGCTATAAAATCGTTGAATTAAGTTAAAATGAGTTACATTGTGTATGATACTTGATGGAATACAAGTTAAATATTTGCGAAACAAAAACATGAGTTTTCAGTAAAGGAAATTAAATATTCTCGCCCTTGGGCCAAACTTTCGACAGTAAAGACAAGAAATACTAATAGGGCAAGATTGACAAAATAAATTTGACTGACGACAGTTTAATGGATTAAAAGGCAGATGACAGAATTGTTTTTTTCAAATGTTTTTTTCTATTCCCAAAATGTCAGTCAATACTTGGTGTGACCACCATTAGCACTGATCACTGTCACACATCTCCTGTACATTGAGTGGATCAGACGATTTGTGAAGGCCCTAGGGATCCTTCTACACACATCCAGAGTAGCTGTGCGTAGTTCATCGGCAGTTGTAGGGACTGGGCGCACATTGTGCAGACGCCTTTGAACCTCATCCAACAAGTGTTCGATGGGGTTCAGATCAGGGCTGAGGGCTGGCCACAGTAGAACACGGATGTTGTGTTGTTGCAGAAAGGCCATGGTAGCTCTGGCAACATGGGGACGAGCGATGTCCTGCTGGAAAATGTGTTGTTGGTGTTGTGCAAAAAAATGGAACAATGTGGGGTCTGATCATTTTTGCGGTATACCGCTGAGCAGTGACGCCGTGTCCCCGACCTTGACCAACATTCAGAATGCACATGGGTCCAAGTCTCGCATTAAGTCCAATCCCTGCCCATATCATGACGCTCGGTCTACCCCATGGGTCCCTTTCCACAACGTTTCTGTCAGCGAAACGATCACCTCGACGCCGCCAAATTCTGACTGACCCTGTGCCCACTGAAGTCGTGCTTGTCGATGCCGTGGTTGGAGAACAGGACGACGTGCTGGTCGGCGACATCTGAGGTTGTTGCAACGGAGACGTCGGATCACAGTGTCCCAGCTAATGTGTCGATTGTGTGTTCCTATGGTCTGTCGAGCAGTTTCACTTGCAGTTAGGAACGGATGTAGCTGGTGTTGACGGGTAATCTGCTGATCTTGACGAGGTGTGGTGATCCTAGGACGACCGCTCCGAGGAAGGTCATCTGTGGTCTGTGTAGCATTGTATCGATGCAGGAGACGGTAAATTGTGGATATGTTAACGTTGAAATGACGGGCAACATCTTGGACAGACTCTCCAGCTTCCGAACGTCCGATAACCTGGTTTCTCTGAATTTGCGTGGCATTGTTGACCAAGGAGTTGTAGGTCCAAGAATCGGCCACAGTTTTATACCCACTACAGTTCGTGACAGTTCGTGCATTTTCGATTTCGCGACAAATGGGTGCATGATACCCACATATTCATTGAAATTGTGCATTTTGGCGATTCGTTTTTCATGTTTCGTTTTTACTCGGAGCTTCCAAAATGCAACCAAAAATATTGATAACACCATCATGCTTCACTACATGCTAAAACTCGTATCAATTTATGGTTCCGTGTTTGTTACCTATTTGCTTAAAACCACTTGCGTTTCTTTTGCGTGTGAGTATATATATATATATATATATATATATATATATATATATATATATGTATATATATATATATATATATATATATATATATATATATATATATATATATATATATATATATATATATATGTGTGTGTGTGTGATTAATTCTAACTTTTGCTATTGCTTTTGTATTTGATACTGACCACTGCCATCATATTATGTATTGCCTTTGAATACTGTACTACGACTCTATTGTTCACTGTCATTGAAATTGCTGTGCAGTAATTTGTATTGATCTGCAGGCTTTGTGAACTTTGTAATACATTTGTTAATTGTATACCACCTGTTGGCTCTTTGTTGGTTTCACACAAAATTATCTTACGTACAGATTTCTGAGTTAAAATATTGTTTTAATTTAGGAATCCACTCGTAACAACACCTTGGGGTTACCTTACACCATTCTCTTATGAGTGGATTACCAAGGCTTGGCTAGATGGGGGAAATGGGCACTGTGGACTTACATCTTGAGTATAAAGGTAAGGGACTTACAGAAATTCTTCACTTCCATAAATAAAAAGGTATTTGAGCTAAGCTAGATAATCCTGAGAAAATTCGTTAATCACTGAATACTAGATAAATGGGGTTATGTTATTTTAATAGATTACCATCGTCGATAAGTTTAGCGCATTACACAAACAGTAAGTCAGTATACTGTTGACGGTTATAAATTGATGATGAGGGATGGCTTGGATTTAGAAAATGTGAATTTAGAAACATGTGAATGTGGGATAATCAGAATGCCGGTTTGCCACGATTCTGTTTCTCGAATGGACAGCACCACACCAGTGCTCGTGGGTTTTATCAAAGGGTTAAAAGTCAGAGGCCTGCATCATTTCCAGCTTCCTGACACTTAAAGCCGTAATATAACTGGAATATTGTTCAATGTGCTGATGAATCCAATTCACTTGACACTGAAACAAGTTCAAGCTGGTGATGTGCACGATTGTAGAATTTGGATATATCATCATGATGCATCATGTTCGAATTGTAGCTGTACGTGACGGGTGTGTAACATACACATGCACAAAGTACTTGACAGTATATACAATTCAGATGGTATTAATGTTTTTTTCAGTGAAAGAAACTGCATTTGTTGAGAGTCATTTTAGGGATAACTATGGCTTACTTATAATCAATGCAATAATTTTAAATTATTATCTCATCAGTTTGATGTGACTTGTTCATATCATTTTAGTCTCCTTGGCACACTCCTGTGTAGGAATCCAGGTTTTCGATTCGTGTGACAACAAGCTGAACGTGCCTGGCTACATGGAAATATTGGTTATATCCAGACTCACGATGGTTGCTAGCTGGCCCAATGAATATCATCTGAAATGGTTTGAAAAATAATCCTCATGAACAGACAGTGAACATTTTCTTCACACAGTCAACCATGTATATATTATTATGTACAGATATTGAAGAACACTACCTGTAATTCCCCAAAATACGAGAATAATCGTCACAATTTTTGTTCTTCCGCTTTCCATAAATACGTTGTCTGTTACTGCATTGTCCCGATGTAGCACAGGATAAGCAAATTACAACAGAGTAAAAAAAATAAGAATAGGAAGGCCAAGACAAACTGGTAACTTAAGAACATATGTTCATGGGATAATAACACGTGTGTTTTAATTAACAGACTAATGCGGTAATTCTAGCACACAAGTCAACACTGGTGCTTTAGTTATGTATCATAAAAAAAAACAATGAAATTTCTTGAGGAGGGGCTTACCTGAACCGGATACTCGGCGAGATTTCTGAAACATGCTAATGGTTCGCCATCTTTAATGATATCTGTTTGTCTCTCAATCGTCCATTTCAGCATGTTGTTGTATTCAAGTGTTGACAATCCTGAAAGGAACACGATATGAGATTATTCAGATAGTACTCTTAACTTATTAATACTTTTCTAAGACGCTGATGTACGATCATTTCACGATCATAAAGTTTTACAATGTCAAGAAAATAGGATATGTTAAGCTGCATCGTTATAAAGCTACGAGGTCATAGTCTTATTCTTCCTGTATATACCAAATGTAACTTAAGATGACCATTTACCCGATGTGTATATTATTATCACATGTTCCAGCATGTATTGGCTGAGCTATATTTCCATCATGGCTAAAGTTTATGTGGCCCTAAAATCATAAATATAACGTGAGGCAAAGTATACACAATTTATTGATAACAACTTTTTTATTTTCCTGTAAAGGCGACGTTTCGGTGTAGATCCTCATACCGTTGTCAGGCTTCAGGTCCTTATACCATTTTCCAGCAAGGATGAATAATGAGTGCTGCTTTTAATAGTATTCCAGTAATATCGCGGCATGGCAGCTTAATGTGGGAGGAAAGCTCGAAGTGATGCAGGTCTCAGACGTTTACCACTTCGATGAAACCTACGAGCACGGGTATGGTGCTGACAAACCTAGAAACATAATCGGGGCGAACCGGGATTCGAACCCACAATCATAGGTTTCTGGCATGCCCAAGGGTCGCAACTCTGCACAGCGAATCGCGGCGCCTTAGACGACTGGGCCACCCATGCCCCCGGATGAATAATAAACATGGTACAGAATATATAATATGTGGATGATAAAAGATGAGAGCGATTAAAATGAGTAGGTTACAAAATAACAGAATGTTAATCAACATGATAGACAGAGAAACACATGATACGGAAGCAAATAAGACAGGAAGACAATTAAACTCTCAATTAAACTTTCATTTATCTCCATTACTGCGCTTTAGTATTAGCACATCAGTCTCGTTTCCTTTGTGTTTTCTTAGTAAATGTATTCTGGACACCTCATGATCAGGCCACCGGAAGTCGATAAATGACATTTTCGTTGATTTTGTACGTCCATTGATCACTTGATCGGACTGTTTACAGGCCGTCGTTTCGTGGTAGTAGTACTGATGTGAGGCGCAGGGCAACAAACACTTACTTTTCTATGCAAATACTCTTGTGCAGGGCATTCTTACCCTTATCGCGAATATCTGGTGTCATCATTGATTTTCACCACTATTTTTCCTTTTATGCCAAATGGAATCTGTTTCGCAAGATAATCGAGGCTTCTTGTTCTCTGGTGTTGACGTTTTATACTTATAACAGCTATTCATTTGATTGACAAGCTTAGCGCCCTCTACAATACTCTTACATGCAATGCAAACATGATCACAAACATAAACAATGTTTAGTTCCTACAGTTTTTTACCTTTCACAGGAAATGTAATTTTGCCCATCAAAAGATTACGATTCCCGAAGGATGACGCAAGCATATCCTTTGTCATGTTGACACCGAGCTCCTGGGCGAAGTCACTGTCGAAGTAGAGGGATGTCACGCTGAACTCATATCCCTTGATTGATAGGAAGCCTGTCAACTGGGGCCAACTGCATGCTTTCTCAACGTCAAGAACTGAAACATGTGCGGAAAACTCAAAATCCAAAATATAAATAAATAAATAGTCACACATCTGAAATGTTTTACCATCAGGTTGTATTTGGAAGACTTATATGTCCTGCAACCATGCGAAGTATATAATGGTCTTAGAAAGCCCTATTCACCATCTGAAAGTTGAATGAGAAGTCGAATTATAATTCACAGCTTCTTTAATTGAACTGTGGTCTGTCCAAGATGAGGTGTCATTAGGGAATAGCGGCTATCTTTGATTTTGCCTTCCTCGTGTGTGTATCAGCAAGACGTTGCATGGGCAACAGCTGGTTGTCCACATCAAGCTGCCCAGGAATACCCCCTGGAGAGGTAGCACTGTCCAGTTCCATGGGAATAAGGGTAACCTTAGCTTCAAGATCTCTCTGGAACCGGGCTCACCATTGCCCCACACTGATGGCACAACCAGGGAATCGGGTGTCTACCGGTGATAAGTCTAGCTTGATTGGTGTAGAATGTAACACCAAGGGCTTTGCTGTCAAGAACTCAATGCCCAGAATGATAAAACCTGGCAGGAGTGGAGAGACTTCTGACCCTCCGACTTGTCACGTCCGACTGGCCTCATCAGGCTCTACGATCCTACCCTCTGTTCCACACAGAAGGCAAAGGACGAGGTCCAGTTCTACGACAAGCTCCAGACCGTCATCAAGAAGGTCACCATTCAAGAACAGCTGTTAATGCTGGCGACTCTAATGAAAGATGATACCTTGAATTCCGGTCCTGTTCTGAGGGACACTACAAATTGGCAAGATGGATAAAATATACTTCTCATACTGTTCTCACAACCACTGCCTGTCTAGCACTTATCCTTCTCCAGGCTAAGCCTCAGCACAAGGGAGTGGACTCTTTTACTGGTGCCCTGAATGATTATATGGTCACAGAGCCTCCACAGGGAGATGCCAAGCAAAGATGGGGCCATCTGACAGACACCCTCCATGATGCTTCATTCTCAGCCTTTGGGAAGATGCAGGGTGGATTCAGGGTAGCATGACCAAACGGACAACATGAACTACTCAAACAACAGCTGCAGGAAAAATACCTATAAACCTATCACTGATATGTCCCATTTTACTGGAGGTACTCGAATTTCATGTAATGACCTCTTGCTGAGTTGGAGGTTTTACTTCTTAAAAGTAAGACCCATTAGCAGGTCTTACTTTTGAAAGTAAGACTTATTACCGGGTTTTACTTTTGAAAGTAAGACCTCTTATTGGATCTTACTGTTTAAAGTAAAACCTTGCCCTGATTTCGAAACAAACCAAGTTTTCAGTCAAAACCAGATTAAGGACATTAGCAAATTTAGCCCACATGAACGCTTCAGTGTGATATTTTGTACAAAGTTACAGTATAGGTTGAAATCAGACTTTAGTGTTGGAAACATGTAGAAATTTAGTCAGAAAAAATTTGAGTAAGAATTCTCAAGTTTGTTTCGAGAAATCGGAGCCTGTTTCAGATACCTGATTTTCTTAATCCTTCAACAACAAAAAATAAACCAATTTTTCAACAATTCTTTATTTCAGTTGAAATTAATAGTTAATGAATACTGCTTGTCTTTGCATTTTCCACAGTTAACAGAAACTTTTGTTTCTGGTTCAGAAGTTTGAGCAGTTGGTTCAGAATCATCTTTTCTCTTTCTCTCGGGGACAACGCATAACAGGTCGGAAACTGATGCCTTTTGGTCATCTGAAGACCTCTTGTACACCCGAACGGCTTCACTGCTGTGACCTGAAATTCAATAAAATAAATTATTAAACTGAAGAACCAAATTCAATTTATTACAACAGATTCCAATCCTACAAAGTGCGAATGCATTTAAATAGTAGTTATACATACATGCTGCATAAATACATTCTCCAAACTGTACAGTTCAGTATTTAGAGTGGTAATATAGGTTTCTTCTGTGCTGTGAAGTAGAATGCATTAGTTTCCTCGCCTGCTGCCTTACTGCAGTAAAAGAAATAAACATCTTGGAATATTTTCGAATTTTCATCGACACTTACAACATTACTTGATATACAACATAAGTACTAGGATAACATATGACTGCATTCATTCCTTTTTTCGACCGACGCTGGTTAGTACATACAGTGTATATATAAACCATTTTACAAACGATTCATTGTTTACCATTTTTCAAAAAAAATCTTACCAAAGAAGCCTGTATTTTTTTTATAAAGGCGGACATAACATCTCTCCAGGTTCCTTGAAACGAAACAAAAAGTCATCGTCACTCTCTGCTTCATCACTCTTTTCAACGGTTTTGGACTGGGTTATGAACAGTTCTCTGTCGCTGTGTGCCTCATCCATCGCGCCTCCGTCAAATGAATGTTCTAACAGGACACGTGATGCCGCGTAACGAAAATTCCGTGCAGCACGTGCGGCCGTGCGCGCTGTTTTAAAATTAGACAATGCTCCTCGATATACCAGCTGGGTACCACCCAGCGCGGTATAAACAATGCAGTGTTAGGACCGGCAGTACTTGGATAAAGGATACTGTTTTATTTGATCATTAAAATGTAATCTTTTCATTTGACGGTTCATATGTCAGATAAAGTACTCGTCCTCGGTCATGATTGGTCCTTCGCACTGAGGTCCTTATTTTTCCAATCATGACCTCGGCCTCGTACTTTATCCTACACAGAAAGCAGGAGAAGCCAATCTATGTCACATTCATAGACCTCATAAAAACCTTGGACCTTGTGTGCCGAGATTGCTCCTCAGTATTTTGATGAAACAAATAAAACAAGAACCATGTAAAGTACGTAAATACTCCATCGTTTCTTTAAAATATATACCAAACGACCTTGTCATTTATGGTTAATTCCTTACAACCCACCAAGATGACCATTTAACATTACCAACCGGCATATGATGACGGTAGGTATACACTCCGACTGTAAACAAACGTTGATTTATAAATAATAACAATTAACCTGAATTGTTAAGTCAACTTACCAAGAATAATTCGTGGATTCCCGAGTTCCTGTTCAACAAAATACAATTGATTTAAACAAATAACTGAGACACTCCTTTTGCTAAATGTTTTGCACATTCTTGCGAATAGTTTGCTTATCCATTTTACATACCATAAATGAAATCATTTTACAAAACCTGTTCAGGTGTTCTTGTAGTGAGTGAGTGTGTGAGTTGAGAGAAAATCCAGAAGGTGATGCGAAAATTAAAACATATCTTGTTGCGACCATATATTTATGCTAATATATAGACGATGGAATTGTAGTGTATTGGGTGATCGATGTTGTGCTTTGGATTGTGACTTGTTCCCAATAAATTTACAACCTTAAATGAAAAAAGGACATCGATGTCAGATAGATCTTTCACTGTCTCCTGAATGTCCAGTATATCTGCTGTCTCATTCTTCCCTTCCTTAGGGGGCAGGAAGATGTCCACTTGGTATAGAAGGGCGTCTTTACCCTCATCAGCGCTGAGAACCGACCAGGGAAGACACACCAGGGTGATGACGAACAGCAGCATTGTTGCAAATCCTTATGTACAGGCAAGAAAGAGGCTTCGTGAGGCATGTATTTAAGCTCTGTTGAAAATTAAACATCTCTTAGTTCTCTCACAATTTTCTGTGAAACAGTTTCTTAAACTTGTTGAAAATTCAGTAATATTACCTGGGGAAATAACTACGACAAGATGATGTCAACCATATTTCATGCTACAGGGTTATTGCATACATATTCAAACCACATTAATATTGGCCATGTCACAGCAGTCCTAAAAAATATTGTCAGAGGCGAGCCTTGGTGCTCTATGTGCCTGGTGTCTCTGGACGAAAGAATGAGCAATTCTTTCATAACCAGGCTACGCGTGCATCATTTACCCAGCGTACGGCATTTAGCAATATCCTGCACTCAAACACTTCCTCCACCCATTCGTCACCACTCGCCCCTTTTCTGTAACCTGCAAGAAGACTCGTCCCCCTATCGATGAATATTATGTGCGAATATACAACAAACCAATCAGAATGCGCGTATGATTTCAAGTTCTTCGTCAAAGAATCCCTCAGAAATAATTTTTGATTTTACACGTCTTGCATCTAAAAATTTACCCAAGACACAAATAAATGTGTTTAATCATACTGTATAATTCCGGATGTCCAGATGTGCTTTAAATTTCATCTGAAATATATATAATATATGGGGAAATATTTGTGAACCATAACGCAATGCGTTGACAATTGTTTTAGGTATGCCCGTTGGCGCTAAGACGGAACCCGGTCGCAAAAATTGCCATGAGAGGGGCACGAGTCGCTATTCGGCTTGTCCCGGAATAACACGAGTTGGTCACGAATGTTCCTCCACCTTGTTCGTTCCACGACGCCATGTCACGCGCCTGGCGTTGATTCACCTCGGTTGTGGTGTCATGCAGTGCAACTTACTCGGTAAGCACACTGTTTCATGGCTTGCAGTTGCTGCTGTCTGCTAACATAACTGGTGGAAACAAGTTGCAACTCGTACGACAGAAACACTTCAAATCACAATAACCAGCGACACCAAACCCTGCTTATGTTTACATGTGTAAGTTCAGGCCCTCAATACACCTGTGGAATGTTTTAGTCACGTGATTAAATTGTAGCAAATTAATATAAGCAATTTAAAACCTACTTGTTTGGCTTGGGATTGTGGATAACCACAATTAAACGGATAATGAAAAGTAATGATCTATTTAGATAATAAACCACTCATCTTAGTGGTGTTGTATAATGTTCAAACGTAGATATCTGTCTTAACGTAAGGGTGCAGGTAATCAGGTGGAAGATTTAGATCACGGCGAAATGCATGTTATCGATATGGGAACTAAACCTTTCCTATTAATCATGTTATCTCAGGGGTAGCGTCACAAAATTTTGTAAAGCTTTAGTTGGCAACGAAATGCACGTCCTATAGTGCCAGGGGGCACGGGTGGCCCAGTCGTCTAAGGCGCCGCGATTCGCTGTGCAGAGTTGCGTCCCTTGGGCACGCCAGAAACCTGTGATTGTGGGTTCGAATCCCGGTTCGCCCCGATTATGTTTCTAGGTTTGTCAGCACCATACCCGTGCTCGTGGGTTTCACCGGAGTGATAAACGTCTGAGACCTGCATCACTTCGGGCTTTCCTCCCACATTAAGCTTACACGCCGTGATCTAACTGTAATACTGTTAAAAGCGGCGTGAGTGACTTAATCTGGACATGTTTTAACCAATCGCCTGTCACATTCTGAGACAAAGTCACGTTTCGTAAATGTAGATAACGCATGCAATTTGTTCATTTTGTTTTTAAAAGAGCTAAACATGTTTGGGGGAAATATATTTCATTTCGCCGTTAACAGGTTATTATTTTGTAAGAATAAATTATTGCGCATTGAGCGATTATCTCATTTAGCTATAGGCGTAGTATAGAGCTTTATCATGCCCTGACCTTGCAATGTTGTACATCGTATATTATTCAAGCTGTATCACAGTGGGAGTGATTATCTCCCTTACCCACAGTTCCTCTGCAATGTATCGTATGTTATTCAGGCAGCCATCGAGAAATGTTCCAGGGAGGAATTCTGGTCAAGCTTGCAATGCTCACCCAATCTTTTTCCCTTCACACTGCTATTGCAACTTATTCTTCAACACGATTAAATACCAGGCTTCAATAAAGTATGACTATAACAGACACTTCAACTCAACTCAAAATAAAATAAATGTAATGTTATGTTACGGTGCTGAAATGTGGGGAACATCGTACTGCCGAATAATAGAAACTGTTCATACTTTCTTCAATAAGCGATTTCTCAAACTCGCAAAGAACACCCCGAATAAAATGGTTTTATGAAAATGCGGTACAACACACAAACACACACACACAAAAACACACACACACACAAACACACACACACACACACACACACACACACACACACACACACACACACACACACACACACACACACACACACACACACACAGTCTGCAGAATGAAGTGGGTGTCTTGGACGATAAGGTGTCCTGACATGTGCCCCACTTTTGCTTTGAACACCCATTTTAATTGGATTTCTTATTTCAACACATTCGATCAATATATACGTCTATCTCGTGAGAGTTTCGATTTCACCGTTAGCCGCATACATATAAAATGACAAAAGGTCATAAATATAATTATGGAGCCGTTATGGTACTGTCTCTGACTAACATGTATTGTGGGATATTTAATTGCTAGAATGATGCATATGTGCCTCCTTAAAGAATGGCGTGGTATTGTCAGCCAAACGGGCAATGATGCAACATCTTTAATCTATCCATTGAAACTGATCGACATAACAATGTTCATTTTCTTTTGACACTCCAACAATGGACAAATTTAAAAAGTTGCTACAAACCAAAGAAAAAGGAGTTTTATTCAAGTGTTGAGACATGCCAAAGAGATAAAATCATGTGTATATTATATTTCAGCATGCAGTTAATATATTACAAAACGAATGATTGTTTTGGGTGTCGAAGACCTTACACTGAATAATTATTTCTCTCTGTGTATATGTGGATCTGCAATTATTTACAAAAGGCCTCTGGCCAATACGTACCAAAATTATATATTGATTGAACTTACCTTTTCAGCCTGTGGCAGTGTCGACCTGTTGGTAGATATATGTTGGCTGAAGTGTACGTGCTTGTGTATATATATATATATATATATATATATATATATATATATATATATATATATATATATATATATATATATATATGTCCGTCCATTATGCAAATAGGAAGTTAATTGTCACTATGATCACGACACGGGTGTAATTAAACTGGTGATAAATGATATAAATACCAAATGTGTTTATCCTATCAGAAATACGAGGCGTCCCGCACGGATAACACTGGCAACAGATGCCTGCTTGCATGCTTGCTCTCTCACTCTCTAACTCCCCTTCTCTATTCCTTCAAGTAAACACAGAGTTTGCACATCGCTTTAGTCTCCTTGGCACATTCCTGTGTACAAACTGTGTATGACGTCATTTTAAGCATCAAGTGCCTGCAGAATTACTTCGACCCTACTTTGGCTAAATGGGGCGGAGTACACCAGCTGAATTGATTTGAAAAACGCGCTTATCGTAGCCAGTAAACATTTTGCTTTACAGGGTTAAATATTAAAACATCATGCTGTGTATAGAGAATGAAGTACGCAGTCTGTATTCAATAACCATACGAGATTATGTAAACGTCACATCAGTGATCCGCCCCATGTATAATTTTACATTCTACTGGACACAATATAACACCTTCTTCGATATATTTCACTGTCACTCTATTACTGAAGCCACGTTGACTGTTAATGTAGTGAAAAGGTACATATCCAATTTAAGTTCATGTCACAGGCCAAGGTCACAGACAGCCCGTATAAGCAAAGGTGGACATTTCTGGGTGGAACTTGTTTGGACGGCAAATGTCAGGCTGCTTTTGAAAAAAATAAAGCCATTGCCAAGAGTTCTCCTGTTCACAAGACTTTGTAAAATCTTTCAAATTGGCAGGAGATGCTAGTGACGTTGGTGCTGGTGCAGTCCTGTTGCAGGATGATGTGATCAGTTCTGACTACAAACATTTTTTTGCATTTTTTGTAATCATTTCTCTTAATAATCATTTATAATGTTTATTATTATTTACTGTACTTTTTCCACAAATGGGGAGAGTGTTACATGGCAGTGTAGCTTATTGTTTAACAGTAATTGTAGCTGTGTTGCATTGTTTCTGTTGTTATTCGGTAAACGCTCATTGCGTTGTGTTTGGACGATGATCAGTCGTCATTAAATTACTATATTTAGATGCCAGTGTGTACACTTCCGGTCCTGTATACCGCAGACGGTGATAGTATGCAGTGGCGTAGCTACCACGTAGCACAAAAAGTGTCTTCACTTTTGAAATTGTTACAAAAATAAAATATAAAATATTTTTGTAAACAGTTCTTAGTGTGTTCTTCTTTCAGTTGTATTTAAAGATGCCTGGTCTTTTGTTAATTTACAGGTTACAGGTTGACCCATGACCTTTTGTTAATTTACAGGTTGCCCCGCCTGACAGTGTCAAAATTGTCGTTGATGAGTTGGTTCGATGTTCTTGTTTTGTTACGTTTCCTGTACCCTTTTCACGAACACCTAGAGATTTATTTAATTTTCAGAGCTATTTTGCCCCTTACGCCATATGGAATCTGTTTCGATGGGCACACTTGAGTGGCTATTCTCTTGCATTGACAATTTATATTTTCGAGAACCTTTGATATTTGATGTGTGGTGAGAATGCGAGATGATGGTCAAATATGAGGCCCAGGAATTTGGCCTCTTCTACTACCTTGAAAGGAGTACCATCTAAAATATATCTGGATCCTTATGCGGTGTGTATTTACGACAAAAATGAATGGAGAAAATTAGAAAATGTGAAGCCACCTCGTTCGCCCATTTTTTAATTATGTTAAGAGCTGTAGCTGTCGATCTATTGTATTCATCTTCTTACCATGACAAGAAATATTGAAATCGTCCACAAAAAGTGAACCATCAACGCTATTGTTTAATACTTTAATGAGACTATTAATTTTTAATGCTGAAAAGTGTGACGGATAGTATGCCACCTTGAGTGACGCCATGATCTTGACAGGAAAGAGCCCACTCGAAATTGTCTGTTGTATAAAAATTGAGATATGAACCGAGGTAATTTGCCCCTCAATCCAAATTCATGCAAATCTTTTAAAATACCATGCTTCCATGTTGAATCACATGCCTTCTCTAGATAGAAAAAGATTGATAGAGTATGTTGATTGTTGACAATGGAATTTTTAATAAATGATGCTAAATGCACCAAATTGTCAATGGTACTTCTGTTTTTTTCCGGACACCACACTGGATGTCACTCAGGAGATTATTGGTCTCCAAGTAGAACACTAATCGATTGTTGACCATGTGCGCCATGGTTTTACAAACACAGCTAGTTAATGATATTGTCTCCGGGCTTTTGAATAGAAAAAATAATATCATTATGCCACGAAGGAGGGAAATTGCCGGTTTTCCATATTTCATCAAATATACACTCTCTCAAAAAAGAAACGCAACACCAGTCTGAAAATGTTAGAAAGCCCCAAAAAGAAAAATGTTGATTGTAAAAACAGTTTTTTCTGATATGCACGGATACCATGTACACTGTTTATTAACGTAAGCGCCAAAACACATTAATTTTCGTGCACAAGGGCATTTTATTGTTACTCTTATCATAGTGAGCAAAATTTTCACGTGGCCCATGCCAAAAGCCTCATGCACGTGCAATTCATGGAAAGAGCAGTAGAAGTATGAGTTTATAAAAGCACGTGTTGATTAGCAATTCACTCTATCATTTTCACCGAAAGACAAGGTCGAATATGCCACGGTTGAGTGCTGCAGATCGAAATATCGCAATTTGTCGTATTGAGGCCGGACAAAGCTTTGAAACGTTGCCTGGCACCTCAATATTCATAAAACAACGATTCCCTACTTTGGAGCCAATACACCCAGTGTCATGCAACTGAAGATCGCCCCAGAAGTGGTAGGCCAAGTGTTACCACACCACCTCAGGATCGATTCATCCGGTTCACCCACCTACGTAATTGGCTAGCCACACCTACCGTCACTGCAACATAGGTGCCAGGTTTGAGAAGAGTGTCTGCACAAACAATTAGGAACCGTCTACGAGAGGCCGGTCTACGTGCAAGAAGACCACTTATTGGACCTGTTTTACGCCACGAACATCGACGCCAACGACTTAGGTGGTGCACCAACGTTCGGATATGGACCCTCAGAAACTGGAGGCGCGTCTGGTTTAGTGACGAATCACGTTTTCGCTTACAACGCCATGACGGAAGACAGCATGTCTATAGAAGAGGAAACTAACGTTTTGCCCCGAAATGTGTTCGGCAGGTCGACAGATTTGGTGGAGGGAGCGTCATGGTGTGGGGGGCCATGTCTTACAACCAAAGATCAGACTTGGTGATCATTTGTGGCAATTTGACAGCCCAGCGCTATATCAATGACGTTTTACAGCCTCAAGAGGGAGCTCTATCAACACGACAACGCCCAGCCGCACACTGTTCGTGCAACAGTGAATTTTCTCCAGAATTCTAACATCAACGTGTTACCATGGCCCTCCCGATCACCAGACATCAACCCAATCGAACATCTTTGGGATTATCTGGATCGACGAGTACGTGCACGTACACCGCCGCCCGAGACGTTGGATGCACTAGCCGTTGTACTGCAGGAGGAGTGGAGAGCAATCCCTCAGGAAAGAATCCGGCGTCTAATCCGTTCTGCTCCAAGGAGGTGCAATCCTGTGATCGCAGCTCGTGGCGCTCATATGAGGTACTGAGAAAGACGCCCCCTTGCGTCAAGTCAATCTTAGTGAGAGAACTGTCGAAGCCTGGACTTAAACTTGCATAACTGTACTGCA
Organism: Haliotis cracherodii; assembly: GCF_022045235.1. Classification (NCBI taxonomy): domain Eukaryota; kingdom Metazoa; phylum Mollusca; class Gastropoda; order Lepetellida; family Haliotidae; genus Haliotis; species Haliotis cracherodii. Next base: position 8,793,123 of record NW_027266276.1, on the reverse strand, counting down.
ACCATGCCAAATTTCATGTTGTTGTCTTCAATAATAAATGTGTTATAATAACTTGAATATTGAGATAAACATCTTGAAAATATAGGGTTGCGTTTCTTTTTTGAGAGAGTGTATTAAGTATAGTTTCCAAACATGAATCGAGTAGTGTTTCAGGAGCTGAAGTGTGTGTGTGTGAGAGATAAAGTTGACTTTTTCCTTTTCCTGCTGTTTTCGAAACCTCTGAAATTGAGGATTATAGTTTGATAGTAGGTTTGCCAAAGTGTCACCAAGTTTGTTGGCAATTTCATAATTAGTAGTTAAAAGTGTATTACCATCTTTGAGATGGTGAACTCCAGATTTTGATCCTTTGACCTTAATCTTTTGAATCATATTCCACATCTTGGACATGGGTGTGCGGGAATTGATTTTGGAAACAAAGTACCTCCAGGATTGACGTTTATTTTGATAAAAGGAATGTCTCTCTTTGGAGACCGTGATCTTAATGTTGTTCAGGTTGTGGACAATCGGATGTCATAGGAAATATTTCTTGGCTTTCTTCCTATTTTCCCTAACTTGTTTACAATCATTTTCAAACTATGGTTTATGTATATGTGTATTTGCAGAGGACTTAGGAATGCTTTCGTCTCCAGTAGCATTTAATATATCCGAAAAAAGGTTTTATAGGATCAGGAACAATCCTGAAACTGTTAGGTTTTAGTTTTTCAGTACATAGTGTTTGGAATAAAGACCAATTGGCCTTTGTAAAGTTCCACCTTGTTGAATGTGGTTCATCAGACGGATTAATGGTTGTAAGTGTTGTTGGAAAATGGCAACTTCCACAAAGGTCATCATGGACCGACCGTTCGAATTCATTTAAAATATATGAATCTGTCAGTGAAAGATCTAGGGCAGAGAATGTGAAAAGGGGCAAGATAGGTATTAGAACCATCATTGAAGATGCATAAATCATTATCTGAGATAAAATCTTCAAGGACTTTTCCTTTTTTATTTGTACCAGTACATCCTAATAGGAGATTTTGACCGTTTAAATCGTGCATGATGATACAGGGCTTCGGGAGCTGATCGTACACAGTTTGTTGAGGAAGGTGGAAGATACAGTGAACATAATGTTAACACCATCTTCAAATATACACGGACAGCAACAGCTTGTAGAGTAGTGTTGAGTGGAACAGGGCTCTGGATTATGCCCTGTATTCACCAGGATAGAAGAACCTCCTGTAGCTTTATCACCGGGAGGGGAAAACGAGTGATAAGAACTGTAGTGATGGATATCAAATAGATCTGTATTCTTTAGATATGTTTGTTGGAGACAAAAAGCTGACGGTTAAAAATCTTGGATTAAAAGTTGTAGTTCATCAAAATTCTTCTTCAGACCTCTGCAATTCCATTGGATAATGTTTTGTGGCTTCACGGTGGTGCTTCTACAGGAGAAATGTCACAGGAAGGCCTTGTAGTACTCCCATTTGCTTCATGTGGAGATGGAGTTACCTCCATGTCAAGAGGACCAATGGAGTTATGGACCTCTACTGGGACTTCTAAAGGAGAGTGGCCTTTGGTGTCTGCAGCTGTTCTTTTTGCTGGTTTTGTTTCGTTAATTAAGTTCAACTGAGGTGTAAGGAGCCTGAGACTCAACATTTTTACAGTTTTTGGTTTAGGAGGAGTCACAGACGAAGGTGTCACATCTGGTCTTTGTAAGGAAGGGGTTTGCAGTGGCTGAACAGACATGAACCATGTCAGATCAGTCTGGCAGTCGAAAGAGGTAGTGGTGACAGGAGGACGAGAGTAGAGTTGGAAATGGCAGATCATGGTAGTTGCAGTAATACCTACAACCCTCTGTTTTGCTTCATGGTACGAGAGATTGTGTTCGATTTTGACTTTCATTATTTGTGATTCGCGTTGACACACAGAGCAGGATCTATTTTAGGCCATATGGTTCCCAACGCAGTTTGTACACTTCACATCTTTCTACAGTCAGTGGCCTCGTGCTTGTCCCTGCAGCCGTAACAAACAGCAGAGGCATGGCAGGATTTGAATCCATGTCCAAACGCTTGGCAGGTGTAGCACCTGAGTGGGTTAGGGATATACACCTCCAATCCAATGCTACAGTAACCGACATTGATCGATTGTGAAATTTTCAAAAGTGCAAAAGTCTCTTTAAATAGATAGGTGTTGATCTATACAGCCACACCAGCCTTTTAGAAAGTTAATCGTTTGACAACTGTGACAGATTGTTGGACAAGTTCTTTGACTATTTCATTCTCAGTCATGCCAGACAATTCCCTTGCATGAGTTAAGTGTCCTGTGTTCAGAGACAGCAACCTTGATATTTACAAACTCTTTCAATTTGAGAAGATTGAAGGATGTGTCCCTGCACATTCCACAAGGAGAGAACTGGATCAAAGCTTGGTGACATTTGTAACCTCTCCACAGATGTCAGTGATACCTTTGGAGATTGCAAACAGATTCATTTTTATGGGTTCTTTGTCACAAGTTTCGATAATAAAAAAAATGTTGCCAATGGTCAGATCGGTTGTTGATATTTTCGTCAGGTGAAATGACAGATTCTATATATCCTCATTTTGAATCATGGTGTTGGGTAGCCATCTTGAAAGGAAAATGATTCAGCACCCCTTTTCCCCCGGCCACCACGGAGTCTCTACAAGGACAGTCTTATACTGCAGTGGAATTCCAAGGTGCAAAGACCGGGGATAAAGGGGTGGTATACTCCAACAAATTTGACTCGGAAATCTAAAGTTATCTACCAAATCAAGAGTCAGGCTAGATCGGCCCATGACAATTAATTGGAGACGTACAGAATTCGGAGGTCAGAATCACCAGATTGGCACATGAGCCACCACCTCCTGGGCATAGGACTCTAAGCAAGTTTTATAGATTCATACATATATATTAGACATTTTGAATAGATTTACCAAATGTTTGTGCGATATATTTAATGCCCAGGGCATGACATGACATTATTGAGAGAGTCGGGCCCATTTTCCCGTCCGTCGGGGCAAAGTTAGGGTCGACTCCCTTCCTCTGCCGACACAGGGTCGAATCCCTTCCTCTGCCGACACAGGGTCGAAGCCCACGGCAAACAGGCTGCCCAATTCGGTCGCCTTTTCGACCAGCAATAGGGTGATGTGGACACATTCTTATCTTCCACCAGTCCTCACGGGGGCTTTTACCGGAAGAGGGCACGTGTTGAACTTTTCAGTGGTTGGGTAGGTTGTATATAAAGGGAAAATAGCGTGTTTACGTATCTCTCACACATTTCGCCTCTCACGTATTGTCATCACATTGGAACAATCTTTCATGAAGGGATCGCTCATCATCCCTGATTCCCTGCCTAGCCCATCTCGGAAGGTTGACCACTGTTGTCACTGGGTGAAGTATATATACATACTAGTATATATGTGATTAATTCTAACTTTTGCTGTCACCTCTGTTACTTTTGTATTTGATACTGACCACTGCCATCATATTATATATTGCCTTTGAATACTGTACTACGACTCTATTGTTCACTGTCATTGAAATTGCTGTGCAGTAATTTGTATTGATTAGCAAGCTTAGTGAACTTTGTAATACATTTGTTGAGTGTATACCACCTGTTGGCTCTTTGTTGGTTTCACACTATGTTCTTTTACGAACAGATTTCTCGGTTAAAATATTGTTTTAATTTGGGAATCCTCTCGTAACAAGACCTAGTAGTTACCTTACACCATTCTCTTATGAGTGTATAACCAAGGCTTGGCTAGATGGGGGGAAATGGGCACTGTGGACTTATATCTTGAGTATAAAGGTAAGGGACTTACAGAAGTTCTTCACTTCCATCAATAAAATGGTATTTGAGCTATGCTAGATAATCCTGAGAAAATTCGTTAATCACTGAATACTAGATAAATGGGGTTATGTTATTTTAATAGATTACCATCGTCGATAAGTTTAGCGCATTACACAAACAGTAAGTCAGTATACTGTTGACGGTTATAAATGGATGATGAGGGATGGCTTGGATTTAGAAAATGTGAATTTAGAAACATGTGAATGTGGGATAATCAGAATGCCGGTTTGCCACGATTCTGTTTCTCGAATGGACAGCACCACACCTGTGCTCGTGGGTTTTATCAAAGGGTTAAAAGTCAGAGGCCTGCATCATTTCCAGCTTCCTGACACTTAAAGCCGTAATATAACTGGAATATTGTTCAATGTGCTGATGAATCCAATTCACTTGACACTGAAACAAGTTCAAGCTGGTGATGTGCACGATTGTAGAATTTGGATATATCATCATGATGCATCATGTTTGAATTGTAGCTGTACGTGACGGGTGTGTAACATACACATGCACAAAGTACTTGACAGTATATACAATTCAGATGGTATTAATGTTTTTATTCAGTGAAAGAAACTGCATTTGTTGAGAGTCATTTTAGGGATAACTATGGCTTACTTATAATCAATGCAATAATTTTAAATTATTATCTCATCAGTTTGATGTGACTTGTTCATATCATTTTAGTCTCCTTGGCACACTCCTGTGTAGGAATCCAGGTTTTCGATTCGTGTGACAACAAGCTGAACGTGCCTGGCTACATGGAAATATTGGTTATATCCAGACTCACGATGGTTGCTAGCTGGCCCAATGAATATCATCTGAAATGGTTTGAAAAATAATCCTCATGAACAGACATTGAACATTTTCTTCACACAGTCAACCATGCATATATTATTACGTACAGATATTGAAGAACACTACCTGTAATTCCCAAAAATACGAGAATAATCGCCACAACAGTTGTTATTCCGCTTTCCATAAATACGTTGTCTGTTACTGCATTGTCCCGATGTAGCACAGCATAAGCCAATTACAACAGAGTAAAAAAAATAAAAATAGGAAGGCCAAGACAAACTGGTAACTTGAGAACATATGTTCATGGGATAATAACACGTGTGTTTTAATTAACAAACTAATGCGGTAATTCTAGCACACAAGTCAACACTGGTGCTTTAGTTATGTATCATAAAAAAAACAACGAAATTTCTTGAGGAGGGGCTTACCTGAACCGGATACTCGGCGAGATTTCTGAAACATGCTAATGGTTCGCCATCTTTAATGATGTTTGTTTGTCTCTCGATCGTCCATTTCAGCATGTTGTTGTATTCAAGTGTTGACAATCCTGAAAGGAACACGATATGAGATTATTCAGATAGTACTCTTAACTTATTAATACTTTTCTAAGACGCTGATGTACGATCATTTCACGATCATAAAGTTTTACAATGTCAAGAAAATAGGATATCTTCATATTGCAGAAAGGTTTGTATAGATTTGATCATGTTTCTATCTTCACCATAGATTAGATCCCGTTAAATATGATCGAAATATTCCTCGCCAGTAATACGGTACAATGAAAAGGATATCATAAACAGCAAGATATTTTTTGTATCCCTTTAGAAACATTTTTACCACAAACTTTAAGGCAATCCGGGCGATTTTACAACAGTACATGTTTACTATTCCTCCAAATTCGCTTATGTCATATTTGTATGTCATACCCTGTTATTTTCCATGAAATGTTAAGCTGCATCGTTACAAGCTACGAGGTCATAGTCTTATTCTCCGTTTATATGCCAAATGTAACTTATGATGACCATTTACCTGATGTGTATATTATCATCACATGTTCCAGCATGTATTGGCTGAGCTATATTTCCATCATGGCTAAAGTTTATGTGGCCCTAAAATCATAAATATAACGTGAGGCAAAGTAAACACAATTTATTGATAACAACTTCTTTATTTTCCCGTAAAGGCAACGTTTCGGTGTAGATCCTCATACCGTTGTCAGGCTTCAGGTCCTTATACCATTTTCCAGCAAGGATGAATAATGAGTGAGTGAATTGGGTTTAAAGCTGCTTTTAATAATAGTATTCCAGTAATATCGCGGCATGGCAGCTTAATGTGGGAGGAAAGCTCGAAGTGATGCAGGTCTCAGACGTTTACCTCTTCGATGAAACCTACGAGCACGGGTATGGTGCTGACAAACCTAGAAACATAATCTGGGCGAACCGGGATTCGAACCCACAATCATAGGTTTCTGGCATGCCCAAGGGTCGCAACTCTGCACAGCGAATCGCGGTGCCTTAGACGACTGGGCCACCCGTGCCCCCGGATGAATAATAAACATGGTACAGAATATATAATTTGTGGATGATAAACGATGAGAGCGATTAACATGAGTAGGTTACAAAATAACAGAATGTTAATCAACATGATAGACAGAGAAACACATGATACGGAAGCAAATAAGACAGGAAGACAATTAAATTCTCTTTTTTCATTTATCTCCATTACTGCGCTTTAGTATTAGCACATCAGTCTCGTTTCCTTTGTGTTTTCTTAGTAAATGTATTCTGGACACCTCATGATCAGGCCACCGGAAGTCGATAAATGACATTTTCGTTGATTTTGTACGCCCATTGATCACTTGATCGGACTGTTTACAGGCCGTCGTTTCGTGGTAGTAGTACTGATGTGAGGCGCAGGGCAACAAACACTTACTTTTCTATGCAAATACTCTTGTGCAGGGCATTCTTACCCTTATCGCGAATATCTGGTGTCATCATTGATTTTCACCACTATTTTTCCTTTTATGCCAAATGGAATCTGTTTCGCAAGATAATCGAGGCTTCTTGTTCTCTGGTGTTGACGTTTTATACTTATAACAGCTATTCATTTGATTGACAAGCTTAGCGCCCTCTACTCACACAATACTCTTACATGCAATGCAAACATGATCATAAACATAAACAATGTTTAGTTCCTACAGTTTTTTACCTTTCACAGGAAATGTAATTTTGCCCATCAAAAGATTACGATTCCCGAAGGATGACGCAAGCATATCCTTTGTCATGTTGACACCGAGCTCCTGGGCGAAGTCACTGTCGTAGTAGAGGGATGTCACGCTGAACTCATATCCTTTACTTGATAGGAAGCCTGTCAACTGGGGCCAACTGCATGCTTTCTCAACGTCAAGAACTGAAACATGTGCGGAAAACTCAAAATCCAAAATATAAATAAATCAATAGTCACACATCTGAAATGTTTTACCATCAGGTTGTATTTGGAAGACTTATATGTCCTGCAACCATGCGAAGTATATAATGGTCTTAGAAAGCCCTATTCACCATCTGAAAGTTGAATGAGAAGTCGAATTATAATTCACAGCTTCTTTTATTGAACTGTAGTCTGTCCAAGATGAGGTGTCATTAGGGAATAGCGGCTATCTTTGATTTTGCCTTCCTCTTGTGTGTATCAGCAAGAGGTTGCATGGGCAACAGCTGGTTGTCCAGATCAAGCTGCCCAGGCATACCCCCTGGAGAGGTAGCAGTGTCCAGTTCCGTGGGAATAAGGGTAACCTTAGCTTCAAGATTTCTCTGGAACCGGGCTCACCATTGCCCCACACTGATGGCACAACCAGGGAATCGGGTGTCTACCGGTGATAAGTCTAGCTTGATTGGTGTAGAATGTAACACCAAGGGCTTTGCTGTCAAGAACTCAATGCCTAAAATGATAAAACCTGGCAGGAGTGGAGAGACTTCTGACCCTCCGACTTGTCACGTCCGACGGGACTCATCAGGCTCTACGATCCTACCCTCTGTTCCACACAGAAGGCAAAGGACGAGGTCCAGTTCTACGACAAGCTCCAGACCGTCATCAAGAAGGTCACCATTCAAGAACAGCTGTTAATGCTTGGCGACTCTAATGAAAGAGATGGTACCTTGAATTCCGGTCCTGTTGTGAGGGACACTACAAATTGGCAAGATGGATATAATATACTTCTCATACTGTTCTCACAACCACTGCCTGTCTAGCACTTCTCCTTCTCCAGGCTAAGCCTCAGCACAAGGGAGTGGACTCTTTTACTGGTGCCCTGAATGATTATATGGTCACAGAGCCTCCACAGGGAGATGCCAAGCAAAGATGGGGCCATCTGAGAGACACCCTCCATGATGCTTCATTCTCAGCCTTTGGGAAGATGCAAGGTGGATTCAGGGTAGCATGCGTCACGCCGAAGACCCGGGTTTGATTCCCGACATGGGTACAATGTGTGAAGCCCATTTCTGGTGTCCCCCGCCGTGATATTGCTGGAATATTGCTAAAAGCGGCGTAAAACCATACTCACTCACTCACTCACTCAGGGTAGCATGACCAAACGGACAACATGAACTTCTCAAACAGCTGCAGGAAAAATACCTATAAACCTATCACTGATATGTCCCATTATACTGGAGGTACTCGAATTTCATGTAATGACCTCTTGCTGAGTTGGAGGTTTTACTTCTTAAAAGTAAGACCCAGTAGCAGGTCTTACTTTTGAAAGTAAGACTTATTACCGGGTTTTACTTTTGAAAGTAAGACCTCTTATCGGGTCTTACTGTTTTAAGTAAAACCTTGCCCTGATTTCGAAACAAACCAAGTTTTCAGTCAAAACCAGATTTACGACATTAGCAAATTACAGTATAGGTTGAAATCAGACTTAAGTGTTGAAAACATGTAGAAATTTAGTCAGAAAAAATTTGAGTAAGAATTCTCAAGTTTGTTTCGAGAAATCGGAGCCCGTTTCAGATACCTGATTTTCTTAATCCAACAACAAAAAATAAACCAATTTTTCAACAATTCTTTATTTCAGTTGAAATTAATAGTTAACGAATACTGCTTGTCTTTGCATTTACCACAGTTAACAGAAACTTTTGATTCTGGTTCAGAAGTTTGAGCGGTTGGTTCAGAATCAGCGTTTCTCTTTCTGTCGGGGACAACGCATAACAGGTCGGAAACTGATGCCTTTTGGTCATCTGAAGACCTCTTGTACACCCGAACGGCTTCACTGCTGTGACCTAAAATTCAATAAAATAAAGTATTAAACTGAAGAACCAAATTCAATCTATTACAACAGATTCCAAGCCTACAAAGTGCGAATGCATTGAAATAGTAGTTATACATACATGCTGCATAAATACATTCTCCAAACTGTACAGTTCAGTATTTAGAGTGGTAATATAGACAGTTTCTTCAGTGCTGTGAAGTAGAATGCATTAGTTTCCTCGCCTGCTGCCTTACTGCAGTAAAAGAAATAAACATCTTGGAATATTTTCGAATTTCCATCGACACTTACAACATAAGTACTAGGATAACATATGACTGCATTCATTCCTTTTTTCGACCGACGCTGATTAGTACATACAGTGTATATATAAACCATTTTACAAACGATTCATTGTTTACCATTTTTCAAAAAAAATCTTACCAAAGAAGCCTGTATTTTTTTTATAAAGGCGGTCATAACATCTCTCCAGGTTCCTTGAAACGAAACAAAAAGTCATCGTCACTCTCTGCTTCATCACTCTTTTCACCGGTTTTGGACTGGGTTATGAACAGTTCTCTGTCGCTGTCTGCCTCATCCATCGTGTCTCCGTCAAATGAATGTTCTAACAGGACACGTGATGCCGCGTAACGAAAATTCCGTGCAGCACGTGCGGCCGTGCGCGCTGTTTTAAAATTAGACAATGCTCCTCGATATACCAGCTGGGTACCACCCAGCGCGGTATAAACAATGCAGTGTTAGGACCGGCAGTACTTGGATAAAGGATACTGTTTTATTTGATCATTAAAATGTAATCTTTTCATTTGACGGTTCATATGTCAGATAAAGTACTCGTCCTCGGTCATGATTGGAAAAGTAAGGACCTCAGTGCTTCCTTCGCACTAGGTCCTTACTTTTCCAATCATGACCTCGGCCTCGTACTTTATCCTACACAGAAAGCAGAAGAAGCCAATCTATGTCACATTCATAGACCTCATAAAAACCTTGGACCTTGTGTGCCGAGATTGCTCCTTAGTATTTTGATGAAACAAATAAAACAAGAACCATGTAAAGTACGTAAATACTCCATCGTTTCTTTAAAATATATACCAAACGACCTTGTCATTTATGGTTAATTCCTTACAACCCACCAAGATGACCATTTAACATTACCAACCGGCATATGATGACGGTAGGTATACACTCCGACTGTAAACATACGTTGATTTATAAATAATAACAATTAAACTGAATTATTAAGTCAACTTACCAAGAATAATTCGTGGATTCCCGAGTTCCTGTTCAACAAAATACAATTGATTTAAACAAATAACTGAGACACTCCTTTTGCTAAATGTTTTGCACATTCTTGCGAATAGTTTGCTTATCCATTTTACAAACCATTAATGAAATCATTTTACAAAACCTGTTCAGGTGTTCTTGTGGTGAGTGAGTGTGTGAGTTGAGAGAAAATCCAGAAGGTGATGCGAAAATTAAAACATATGTTGTTGCGACCATATATTTATGGTAATATATAGACGATGGAATTGTAGTGTATTGGGTGATCGATGTTGTGCTTTGGATAATGACTTGTTCGCAATGAATGTACAACCTTAAATGAAAAAAGGACATCGATGTCAGATAGATCTTTCACTGTCTCCTGAATGTCCAGTATATCTGCTGTCTCATTCTTCCCTTCCTTAGGGGGCAGGAAGATGTCCACTTGGTATAGAAGGGCGTCTTTACCCTCATCAGCGCTGAGAACCGACCAGGGAAGACACGACAGGGTGATGACGAGCAGCAGCATTGTTGCAAATCCTTATGTACAGGCAAAAAAGAGGCTTCGTGAGGCACGTATTTAAGCTCTGTTGAAAATTAAACATCTCTTAGTTGACAATTGCCACAATTCTACTAAGATACTTCACTATCAGACTGACGTCATTGCGCTGTTCCAATAACCTCCCCTTTGAGGTGAGCTATCTTTGTTTACGTCATTCTTTCATTACTGTCAACCATTTACAACAATTTTCGGAGAGACAGTTCTTTAAACTTGTTGAACATTCAGTAATATTACCTGGGGGGAAATAACTACAAGATGATGTCAACCATATTTCATGCTACAGGGTTATTGCATACATATTCAAACCACATTAATATTGGCCATATCACAGCAGTCCTAAACATATTGTCAGAGGCGAGCCTTGGTGCTCTAGGTGCCTGGTGTCTCTGGACGAAAGAATGAGCAATTCTTTCATAACCAGGCCACGCGTGCATCATTTACTCAGCGTACGGCATTTAGCAATATCCTGCACTCAAACACTTCCTCCACCCATTCGTCACCACTCGCCCCTTTTCTGTAACCTGCAAGAAGACTCGTCCCCCTATCGATGAATATTATGTGCGAAAATTCGACAAAACAATCAGAATGCGCGTGTGATTTCAAGTTCTTTGTCAAAGAATCCCTCAGAAATAATTTTGATTTTACACATGTCTTGCATCTAAAAATTTACCCAACACACAGTTAAATGTGTTTAATCATACTGTATAATTCCGGATGTCCAGATGTGCTTTAAATTTCATCTGAAATATATATAATATATGGGGAAATATTTGTGAACCATAACGCAATGCGTTGACAATTGTTTTAGGTATGCCCGTTGGCGCTAAGACGGAACCCGGTCGCAAAAATGGCCATGAGAGGGGCACGAGTCGCTATTCGGCTTGTCCCGGAATAACACGAGTTGGTCACGAATGTTCCTCCACCTTGTTCGTTCCACGACGCCATGTCACGCGCCTGGCGTTGATTCACCTCGGTTGTGGTGTCATGCAGTGCAACCAACTCGGTAAGCACAACTGTTTCATGGCTTGCAGTTGCTGCTGTCTGCTAACATAACTGGTGGAAACAAGTTGCAACTCGTACGACAGAAACACTTCAAATCACAATAACCAGCGACACCAAACCCTGCTTATGTTTACATGTGTAAGTTCAGGCCCTCAATACACCTGTGGAATGTTTTAGTCACGTGATTAAATTGTAGCAAATTAATATAAGCAATTTAAAACCTACTTGTTTGGCTTGGGATTGTGGATAACCACAATTAAACGGATAATGAAAAGTAATGATCTATTTAGATAATAAACCACTCATCTTAGTGGTGTTGTATAATGTTCAAACGTAGATATCTGTCTTAACGTAAGGGTGCAGGTAATCAGGTGGAAGATTTAGATCACGGCGAAATGCATGTTATCGATATGGGAACTAAACCTTTCCTATTAATCATGTTATCTCAGGGGTAACGTCACAAAATTTTGTAAAGCTTTAGTTGGCAACGAAATGCACGTTCTCACCGGCCAGGGGGCACGGGTGGCCCAGTCGTCTAAGGCGCCGCGATTCGCTGTGCAGAGTTGCGTCCCTTGGGCACGCCAGAAACCTGTGATTGTGGGTTCGAATCCCGGTTCGCCCCGATTATGTTTCTAGGTTTGTCAGCACCATACCCGTGCTCGTGGGTTTCACCGGAGTAATAAACGTCTGAGACCTGCATCACTTCGGGCTTTCCTCCCACATTAAGCTTACACGCCATGATCTAACTGTCATACTGTTAAAAGCGGCGTGAGTGACTTAATCTGGACATGTTTTAACCAATCGCCTGTCACATTCTGAGACAAAGTCACGTTTCGTAAATGTAGATAACGCATGCAATTTGTTCATTTTGTTTTTAAAAGAGCTAAACATGTTTGGGGGAAATATATTTCATTTCGCCGTTAACAGGTTATTATTTTGTAAGAATAAATTATTGCGCATTGAGCGATTATCTCATTTAGCTATAGGCGTAGTATAGAGCTTTATCATGCCCTGACCTTGCAATGTTGTACATCGTATATTATTCAAGCTGTATCACAGTGGGAGTGATTATCTCCCTTACCCACAGTTCCTCTGCAATGTATCGTATGTTATTCAGGCAGCCATCGAGAAATGTTCCAGGGAGGAATTCTGGTCAAGCTTGCAATGCTCACCCAATCTTTTTCCCTTCACACTGCTATTGCAACTTATTCTTCAACACGATTAAATACCAGGCTTCAATAAAGTATGACTATAACAGACACTTCAACTCAACTCAAAATAAAATAAATGTAATGTTATGTTACGGCGCTGAAATGTGCGGAACATCGTACTGCCGAATAATAGAAACTGTTCATACTTTCTTCAATAAGCGATTTCTCAAACTCGCAAAGAACACCCCGAATAAAATGGTTTTATGAAAATGCGGTACAACACACACACACACACACACACACACACACACACACACACACACACACACACACACACACACACAGTCTGCAGAATGAAGTGGGTGTCTTGGACGATAAGGTGTCCTGACATGTGCCCCACTTTTGCTTTGAACACCCATTTTAATTGGATTTCTTATTTCAACACATTCGATCAATATATACGTCTATCTCGTGAGAGTTTCGATTTCACCGCATACATATAAAATGACAAAAGGTCATAAATATAATTATGGAGCCGTTATGGTACTGTCTCTGACTAACATGTATTGTGGGATATTTAATTGCTAGAATGATGCATATGTGCCTCCTTAAAGAATGGCGTGGTATTGTCAGCCAAACGGGCAATGATGCAACATCTTTAATCTATCCATTGAAACTGATCGACATAACAATGTTCATTTTCTTTTGACACTCCAACAATGGACAAATTTAAAAAGTTGCTACAAACCAAAGAAAAAGAAGTTTTATTCAAGTGTTGAGACATGCCGAAGAGATAAATTCATGTGTATATTATATCACAGCATGCAGTTAATATATTACAAAACATATGATTGTTTTGGGTGTCGAAGACCTTACACTGAATAAATATTTCTCTCTGTGTATATGTGGATCTGCAATTATTTACAAAAGGCCTCTGGCCAATACGTACCAAAATTATATATTGATTGAACTTACCTTTTCAGCCTGTGGCAGTGTCGACCTGTTGGTAGATATATGTTGGCTGAAGTGTATATATATATATGTCCGTCCATTATGCAAATAAGAAGTTAATTGTCACTATGATCACGACACGGGTGTAATTAAACTGGTGATAAATGATATAAATACCAAATCTGTTTATCCTATCAGAAATACGAGGCGTCCCGCACGGATAACACTGGCAACAGATGCCTGCTTGCATGCTTGCTCTCTCACTCTCTAACTCCCCTTCTCTATCCCTTCAAGTAAACACAGAGTTTGCACATCGCTTTAGTCTCCTTGGCACATTCCTGTGTACAAACTGTGTATGACGTCATTTTAAGCATGAAGTGCCTGCAGAATTACTTCGACCCTACTTTGGCTAAATGGGGCGGAGTACACCAGCTGAATTGATTTGAAAAACGCGCTTATCGTAGCCAGTAAACATTTTGCTTTACAGGGTTAAATATTAAAACATCATGCTGTGTATAGAGAATGAAGTACGCAGTCTGTATTCAATAACCATACGAGATTATGTAAACGTCACATCAGTGATCCGCCCCATGTATAATTTTACATTCTACTGGACACAATATAACACCTTCTTCGATATATTTCACTGTCACTCTATTACTGAAGCCACGTTGACTGTTAATGTAGTGAAAAGGTACATATCCAATTTAAGTTCATGTCACAGGCCAAGGTCACAGACAGCCCGTATGAGCAAAGGTGGACATTTCTGGGTGGAACTTGTTTGGACGGCAAATGTCAGGCTGCTTTTGAAAAAAATAAAGCCATTGCCAAGAGTTCTCCTGTTCACAAGACTTTGTAAAATCTTTCAAATTGGCAGGAGATGCTAGTGACGTTGGTGCTGGTGCAGTCCTGTTGCAGGATGATGTGATCAGTTCTGACTACAAACATTTTTTTGCATTTTTTGTAATCATTTCTCTTAATAATCATTTATAATGTTTATTATTATTTACTGTACTTTTCAGTTTTTATACTATTATTAGCAAAGAAAGTTCTCACTTTGTTTAGACTTTTTCCACAAATGGGGAGAGTGTTACATGGCAGTGTATCTTGTTGTTTAACAGTGATTGTAGCTGTGTTGCATTGTTTCTGTTGTTATTTGGTAAACGCTCATTGCGTTGTGTTTGGACGATGATCAGTCGTCATTAAATTACTATATTTAAATGCCAGTGTGTACACTTCCGGTCCTGTATACCGCAAACGGTAATAGTATGCAGTGGCGTAGCTACCACGTAGCACAAAAAGTGTCTTCACTTTTGAAATTGTTACAAAAATAAAATAATAAATAAATTTTTAAAAAGTACTTTAGTGTGTTCTTCTTTCAGTTGTATTTAAAGATGCCTGGTCTTTTGTTAATTTACAGGTTACATGTTGACCCATGACCTTTTGTTAATTTACAGGTTGCCCCGCCTGACAGTGTCAAAATTGTCGTTGATGAGTTGGTTCAATGTTCTTGTTTTGTTACGTTTCCTGTACCCTTTTCACGAACACCTAGAGATTGATTTAATTTTCAGAGCTATTTTGCCCCTTACGCCATATGGAATCTGTTTCGATGGGCACACTAGAGTGGCTATTCTCTTGCATTGACAATTTATATTTTCGAGAACCTTTGATATTTGATGTGTGGTGAGAATGTGAGATGATGGTCAAATATGAGGCCCAGGAATTTGGCCTCTTCTACTACCTTGAAAGGAGTACCATCTAAAATATATCTGGATCCTTATGCGGTGTGTATTTACGACAAAAATGAATGGAGAAAATTAGAAAATGTGAAGCCACCTCGTTCGCCCATTTTATAATTATGTTAAGAGCTGTAGCTGTCGATCTATTGTATTCATCTTCTTACCATGACAAGAAATGTTGAAATCTTCAACAAAAAGTGAACCATAAACGCTATTGTTTAATACTTTAATGAGACTATTAATTTTTAATGCTGAAAGGTGTGACGGATAGTATGCCGCCTTGAGGGACGCCCTGATCTTGATCGAAATGATTAGACAGGATACAGCCTACTCGAAATTGTCTGTTGTTTAAAAATTGAGATATGAACCGAGGTAATTTGCCCCTCAATCCAAATTCATGCAAATCTTTTAAAATACCATGCTTCCATGTTGAATCACATGCCTTCTCTGGATAGAAAAAGATTGATAGAGTATGTTGATTGTTGACAATGGGATTTTTAATAAATGATGCTAAATGCACCAAATTGTCAATGGTACTTCTGTTTTTTCCGGACACCACACTGGATGTCACTAAGGAGATTATTGGTCTCCAAGTAGAAGACTAATCGATTGTTGACCACGTGCGCCATGGTTTTACAAACACAGCTAGTTAATGATATTGTCTCCGGGCTTTTGAATAGAAATAATAATATCATTATGCCACGAAGGAGGGAAATTACCGGTTTTCCATATTTCATCAAATATATTAAGTATAGTTTCCAAACATGAATCGGGTAGTGTTTCAGGAGCTGAAGTATGTGTGTGTGAGATAAAGTTGACTTTTTCCTTTTCCTGCTGTTTTTGAAACCTTAATCTTTTGAATCATATTCCACATCTTGGACATGGGTGTGCGGGAATTGATTTTGGAAACATAGTACCTCCAGGATTGACGTTTATTTTGATAAAAGGAATGTCTCTCTTTGGAGCCCGTGATCTTAATGTTGTTCAGGTTGTGGACAATCGGATGTCATAGGAAATATTTCTTGGCTTTCTTCCTATTTTTCCTAACTTGTTTACAATCATTATCAAACCATGGTTTATGTATATGTGTATTTGCAGAGGACTTAGGAATGCTTTCGTCTCCAGTAGCATTTAATATATCCGAAAAAGGTTTTATAGGATCAGGAACAATCCTGAAACTGTTAGGTTTTAGTTTTTCAGTACATAGTGTTTGGAATAAAGACCAATTGGCCTTTGTAAAGTTCCACCTTGTTGAATGTGGTTCATCAGACGGATTAATGGTTGTAAGTGTTGTTGGAAAATAGCAACTTCCACAAAGGTCATCACGGACCAACCTTTCGAATTCATTTAAAATATATGAATCTGTCAGTGAAAGATCTAGGGCAGAGAATGTGCCAGGGGCAAGATAGGTATTAGAACCATCATTGAAGATGCATAAATCATTATTTGAGATAAAATCTTCAAGGACTTTTCCCTTTTTTTTGTACCAGTACATCTAATAGGAGATTTTGACCGTTTAAATCGTGCATGATGATACAGGGCTTCGGGAGCTGATCGTACAAAGTTTGTTGAGGAAGGTGGAAGATACAGTGAACATAATATTAACACCATCTTCAAATTTACACAGACAGCAACAGCTTGTAGAGTAGTGTTGAGTGGAACAGGGCTCTGGATTATGCCCTGTATTCACCAGGATAGAAGAACCTCCTGTAGCTTTATCACCAGGAAGGGAAAACGAGTGGTAAGAACTGTACTGATGGATATCAAATAGATCTGTATTCTTTAGATATGTTTGTTGGAGACAAAAAGCTGACGGTTAAAAATCTTGGATTAAAAGTTGTAGTTCATCAAAATTCTTCTTCAGACCTCTGCAATTCCATTGGATAATGTTTTGTGGCTTCACGGTGGTGCTTCTACAGGAGAAATGTCACAGGAAGGCTTTGTAGTACTCCCATTTGTTTCATGTGGAGATGGAGTTACCTCCATGTCAAGAGGACCAATGGAGTTATGGACCTCTACTGGGACTTCTAAAGGAGAGTGGCCTTTGGTGTCTGCAGCTGTTCTTTTTGCTGGTTTTGTTTCGTTAATTAAGTTCAACTGAGGTGTAAGGAGTCTGAGACTCAACATTTTTACAGTTTTTGGTTTAGGAGGAGTCACAGACGAAGGTGTCACATCTGGTCTTTGTAAGGAAGGGGTTTGCAGTGGCTGAACAGACATTAACCATGTCAGATCAGTCTGGCAGTCGAAAGAGGTAGTGGTGACAGGAGGACGAGAGTAGAGTTGGAAATGGCAGATCATGGTAGTTGCAGTAGTACCTACAACCCTCTGTTTTGCTTCATGGTACGAGAGATTGTGTTCGATTTTGACTTTCATTATTTGTGATTCGCGTTGACACACAGAGCAGGATGTATTTTAGGCCATATGGTTCCCAACGCAGTTTGTACACTTCACATCTTTCTACAGTCAGTGGCCTCGTGCTTGTCCCTGCAGCCGTAACAAACAGCAGAGGCATGGCAGGATTTGAATCCATGTCCAAACGCTTGGCAGGTGTAGCACCTGAGTGGGTTGGGGATATACACCTCCAATCCAATGCTACAGTAACCGGCTTTGATCGATTGTGAAATTTTCAAAAGTGCAAAAGTCTCTTTAAATAGATAGGTGTTGATCTATACAGCCACACCAGCCTTTTAGAAAGTTAATCGTTTGACAGCTGTGACAGATTGTTGGACAAGTTCTTTGACTATTTCATTCTCAGTCATGCCAGACAATTCCCTTGCATGAGTTAAGTGTCCTGTGTTCAGAGACAGCAACCTTGATATTTACAAACTCTTTCAATTTGAGAAGATTGAAGGATGTGTCCCTGCACATTCCACAAGGAGAGAACTGGATCAAAGCTTGGTGACATTTGTAACCTCTCCACAGATGTCAGTGATACCTTTGGAGATTGCAAACAGATTCATTTTTATGGGTTCTTTGTCACAAGTTTCGATAATAAAAAAAATGTTGCCAATAGTCAGATCGGTTGTTGATATTTTCGTCAGGTGAAATGACAGATTCTATATATCCTCATTTTCAACCAGGGTGTTGGGAAGCCATGTTTGAAAGGAAAATGATTCAGCACCCCTTTTCCCCCACCCACCACGGAGTGTCTACAAGGACAGTCTTATAATTCCAAGGTGCAAAGACCGGGGATAAAGGGATGGTATACTCCAACAAATTTGACTCGGAAATATATAGTTATCTACCAAATCAAGAGTCAGGCGAGTTCGGCCCATGACAATTAATTGGAGACGTACAGAATTCAGAGTTCAGCATCACCAGATTGGCCCATGAGCCACCACCTCCTGGGCATAGGACTCAAAGCAAGTTTTATAGATTCATACATATATATTAGACATTTTGAATAGATCTATTTTTAAATACCAAATGTTTGTGCGAAATATTTAATGCCCAGGGCATGACATGACATGATTGAGAGAGTCGGGCCCATTTTACCGTCCGTCGGGGCAAAGTAAGGGTCGACTCCCGTTCCTCTGCCGACACAGGGTCGAGTCCCTTCCTCTGCCGACACATGGTCGCAGCCCACGGCAAACAGGCTGCCCAATTCGGTCGCCTTTTCGACCTGCAATAGGGTGCTGTGGACACATTCTTATCTTCCACCGGTCCTCACGGGGGCTTTTACCGGAAGAGGGCACGTGTTGAACTTTTCAGTGGTTGGGTAGGTTGTATATAAAGGGAAAATAGCGTGTTTACGTATCTCTCACACATTTCGCCTCTGGCGTATTGTCATCACATTGGAACCATCTTTCATGAAGGGATCGCTCATCATCCCTGATTCCCTGCCTAGCCCATCTCGGAAGGTTGACCACTGTTGTCAGTGGGTGAAGTATATATACATACTAGTTTATATGTGATTAATTCTTACTTTTGCTGTCACCTCTGTTGCTTTTGTATTTGATACTGACCACTGCCATCATATTACATATTGCCTTTGAATACTGTACTACGACTCTATTGTTCACTGTCATTGAAATTGCTGTGCAGTAATTTGTATTGATTAGCAAGCTTAGTGAACTTTGTAATACATTTGTTGATTGTATACCACCTGTTGGCTCTTTGTTGATTTCACACTATGTTCTTTTACGTACAGATTTCTCGGTTAAAATATTGTTTTAATTTGGGAATCCACTCGTAACAAGACCTAGTAGTTACCTTACACCATTCTCTAATGAGTGTATAACCAAGGCTTGGCTAGATGGGGGGAAATGGGCACTGTGGACTTACATCTTGAGTATAAAGGTAAGGGACTTACAGAAGTTCTTCACTTCCATCAATAAAAAGGTATTTGAGCTAAGCTAGATAATCCTGAGAAAATTCGTTAATCACTGAATACTAGATAAAGGGGGGTTATGTTATTTTAATAGATTACCATCGTCGATAAGTTTAGCGCATTACACAAACAGTATGTCTGTATACTGTTGACGGTTATAAATGGATGATGATGGATGGCTTGGATTTAGAAAATTTGAATTTAGAAACATGTGAATGTGGGATAATCAGAATGCCGGTTTGCCACGATTCTGTTTCTCGAATGGACAGTAAAACGTCAGAGGCCTGCATCATTTCCATCATTTCCAGCTTCCTGACACTTAAAGCCGTAATATAACTGGAATATTGTTCAATGTGCTGATGAATCCAATTCACTTGACATTGAAACAGGTCCAAGCTGGTGATGTGCACGATTGTAGAATTTGGATATATCATCATGATGCATCATGTTTGAATTGTAGCTGTACGTGACGAGTGTGTAACATAAACATGTACAAAGTACTTGACATTATATACAATTCAGATGGAATTAATGTTTTTATTCAGTGAAAGAAACTGCATTTGTTGAGTGTTATTTTAGGGACAACTATGGCTTACTTATAATCAATACAATAATTTTACATTATTATCTGATCAGTTTGATGTGACTTGTTCATATCATTTTAGTCTCCTTGGCACACTCCTGTGTAGGAATCCAGGTTTTCGATTCGTGTGACAACAAGCTGAGCGTGCCTGGCTACATGGAAATATTGGGTATATCCAGACATACGATGGTTGCTGGCTGGCTCAATGAATATCATCTGAAATGGTTTGAAAAATAATCCTCATGAACAGACAGTGAACATTTTCTTCACAAAGTCAACCCTGCATATATTATTAAGTACAGATATTAAAGAACACTACCTGTAATTCCCCAAAATACGAGAAGTTATTCTTCCGCTTTCCATAAATACGTTGTCTGTTACTGCATTGTCCCAATGTAACACAGCATAAGCCAATTACAACAGAGTAAAAAAATAAAAATAGGAAAGGCCAAGACAAACTGGTAACTTGAGAACATATGTTCATGGGATAATAACATGTGTTTTTTAATTTACGAACTAATGCGGTAATTGTAGCACACAAGTCAACACTGGTGCTTTAGTTATGTATCATAATAAAACAATGAAATTTCTTGAGGAGGGGCTTACCTGAACCGGATACTCGGCGAGATTTCTGAAACATGCTAATGGTTCGCCATCTTTCATGATGTCTGTTTGTCTCTCGATCGTCCACTTCATCATGTTGTTGTATTCAAGGGTTGACAATCCTGAAAGGAACACGATATGAGATTATTCAGATGGTACTCATAACGTATTATTCCTTTACAAAAACGCTGATGTAATACCAACTGCATTTCACGATCATAAAGTTTTACAATGTCAAGAAAATAGGATATCTTCATATTGCAGAAAGGTTTGTGTATATTTGATCATGTATCTAACTTCCCCTTAAATATGGTCGAAATATTCCTCGCCAGTAATACGGTACAGTAAAAAGGATATTATAAACAGCACGATATTTTTGTACCACTTTAGAAACATTTTTACCACAAACTTTAAGGCAATCTGGGCGATTTTACAACAGTATATAGAGGTTTTCACGCGAGTGTGTTTGGGGATGGTAAATATCCTGCATTAGGAATAAACAGTGTAATAATAGTGTTTATTCCTAATACAAACATTGTATTTAGCGAGCTTTGGCGAGCTAAATACATAGTGTTTATTCCTAATACAGGATATTTACCATCCCCAAACACACAAGCGTGATAACCTCTTTATCATATAATGTCATTCTTTAATGTTGTGCTTCAAAATCGCTTTCCCTCTCTCACAAACCTTACCGAAATATTCAATGTTTTCCTGAAATGCACGCATTAATATTTATTACGTCACAGGGTAAGTGATGTGTCAGTCGGACAGTGACAGTAGCCAATATAGTTCCAACTGAAATCTGTTTCTTATACAGTTGTGAAGTAACATATACGCAAAACAACAATTGTTTTTAATTGCCTTTCGCGGAAATCAATCTGTCTGTCCGCTAGAGTATCTGCCCTTTGTCAAAGGGAAGCTACTCTAACCCTAGCCTATGAGACGTCACGGCCACGGTCAGACGTTGTTGACAGTCGGTCTGTCCAGTCATAACGTTAAGAAGTGTAGTAAGATGTACACACAGCGACAAAACGAAACAAGGTAACAATTCAAACATATTTCCGCCAAATCCAACTATTTTAATTGTGGAGAAGAGGTCTACAAGCACAGCTATGGCTACTGATCCCGCTTGGCTAGGCCTCGTGCCCTCGCTAATGTTTCGAAATTTATGTCTCCAAAGTTGCCAAAACTTATAAAATGCCTTAGCTACGTCACAGTTAGACACTGATTTTCATTATATTAGACTGTTCTTTTGATGATGATAGCAATTATCCCTGTAGTTTATCCAGATTCCAGATGGTTCATTCTGACTCGATCGCCGAATGACGAGGGCAACGCCATGTTTGTTTATAAACAGTAGTCCCTTCTTGACCATTGATATTTGCATCTCTATCCGTATATGACCCCAACAGATATCGTTTTTATCCGTTGGCTTTTTCCTGCCGAGAAACCTACCCATTATATGATAAATTGTTACTATTGCTCCAAATTCGGTTATGCCATATTTGTATGTCATGCCCTGTAATTTTCCATGAAATGTTAAGCTGCATCGTTATAAGCTACGAGGTCATAGTCTTATTCTCCGTTTATATGCCAAATGTAACTTCATCGTTATAAGCTACGAGGTCATAGTCTTACTCTCCGTTTATATGCCAAATGTAACTTAAGATAACCTTTTACCCGATGTGTTTATTATCATCACATGTTCCAGCATGTATTGGCTGAGCTATATTTCCATCATGGCTAAAGTTTGTATGGCCCTAAAATAATAAATGTAACGTGAGGCAAAGTAATCTTCCTGTAAAGGCGACGTTTCGGTGTAGATCCTCATACCGTTGTCAGGCTTCAGGTCCTTATACCATTTTCCAGCAAGGATGAATAATGAGTGAGTGAGTGAATTGGGTGTAACACTGCTTTTAATAGTATTCCAATAATATCGCGGCGTGTCAGCTTAATGTGGGAGGAAAGTTCGAAGTGATGCAGGTCTCAGACGTTTACCACTTTGGTGAAACCCACGAGCACGGGTATGGTGCTGACAAACCTAGAAACATAATCGGGGTGGATGATACACACTTAAAACAATTGCATGCATGAGAGAGATTAACATGAGTAGGTTACAAAATAACAACAGAATGATAATCAACATGATAGACAGAGGAACACAGGACACGGAAGCCATTTATCTCCATTACTGCGCTTTAGTATTAGCACATCAGTCTCGTTTCCTTTGTGTGTTCTTAGTAAATGTATTCTTGACACCTCATGATCAAGCCACCCAAAGTCAATGGATGACATTTTCGTTGATTTTATACGTCCATTGATCACTTGATTGTCTGGATTGTTTACAGGCCGTCGTTTCGTGGTAGTAGTACTGAAGTGAGGCAACAAACACTTACTTTTCTGTGCAAATACTCTTGTGCAGGGCATTACCTGATCGCGAATATCTGGTGTCATCATTGATTTTCACCACTATTTTTCCTTTTATGCCAAATGGAATATGTTTCGCAAGATAATCGAGGCTTGTTGTTCTCTGGTGTTGACGTTTTATACTTATATAACAGCTATTCGTTTGATTGACAAGCTAAGCGCCCTCTACTCACACAATACTCTTACAGGAGTATTTGCGTGTAAGTAAGGGGGTGTGGTAACTCATTACTGAGGTCAGCATCTATAATTTGCCTTCTTCGTTGCTTGCAATGCAAACATGATCATAAACATAAACAATGTTTAGTTCCTACAGTTTTTTACCTTTCACGGGAAATGTCATTTTGCCCATCAAAAGATCACGATTCCTGAAGGATGACGCAAGCATTTCCTTTGTCATGTTGACACCGAGCTCCTGGGCGAAGTCACTCTCGTAGTAGAGGGATGTGACGCTGAACTCATATCCTTTGCTTGTTAGAAAGCCTGTCAACTGGGGCCAACTGCATGCTTTCTCAACGTCAAGAACTGAAACATGTGCAGTAAATTCAGAATCCAAAATATAAATAAATAAATAGTCACACATCTCAAATGTCTTACCATCAGGTTTTATTTGGAAGACTTATATGTCCTGCAACCATGCGAAGTATATACTGGTCTTAGAGAGCCCTATTCACTATCTGAAAGTTTGATGTATAATACAATACCTGTGTATTTCCCATGTTTTGCTGAAAAACGAATGCATATGCCTTGCGTTGTAGGAAAGAAATGTACCATGCCGGCATTGTATATTTAAATTTTGAAAAGTCGAATTATAATTCACAGCTTCTTTTATTGAACTGTAGTCTGTCCAATATGAGGTGTCGTTAGGGAATAGCGGCTATCTTTGACTATGCCTTTCCCTTGTGTGTATCAGCAAGACGTTGCATGGGCAACAGCTGGTCGTCCACATCAAGCTGCCCAGGAATACCCCCTGGAGAGGTAGCAGTGTCCAGTTCCACAAAGCAATCTTAGAGCTACGACTGTGGTAAGTGTATTTTAAAGTATGGGAATTAGGATCCCCTTAGCTTCAAGATCTCTCTGGAACGGGGCCCTCACCATTGCCACACACTGAAGGCACAACCAGGGAATCAGGTGATAAGTCCAGCTTTATTTGGTGTAGAATGTAACACCAAGGGCTGCTTCCGATTGTGGGTGGTATCAATGTGTTGTGATCTGACCAGCCTGTCCAGTGGACATGGCCATGCTACAGGAGCTGATCAAGCCAGAAAGCACACCGCTGACTTTGCTGTCAAGAACTCAATCCCCAGAATGATAAAACCTGGCAAGAGTGGAGTGGAGAGACTTCTGACCCTCCGACTCGTCACGTCCGACGGGACTCATCAGGCTGCACGATCCTACCCTCTGTTCCACAATGAAGGCAAAGGACGAGGTCCAGCTCTACGACAAGCTCCAGACGATCATCAGGGGGATCACCATTCAAGAAGAAGCTGTTAATGCTTGGCGACTCTAATGAAAGAGAGGGTACTTTGAATCCCGGTCCTGTTATACGGGACACTCCAATTTGGCAAGATGGATAAAATATACTTCTCATGATCATGCAGTTCTCACAACCACTGCCTGTGTAGCACCAATCCTTCTTTAGACTAAGCCTCAGCACAAGATGTCCTGGTCCAAGAACTGGCCCTGATCATGACAAGACGGCGCCACCTCAATAATGTGTGTATCGCATCTTTGCATTTTTGTACCTCAGCGCCGAGTGTGACACGAACCCTTACTGGATCAGATTTCAGCGAAAGAGGATGCACCATACTTAGCTAGAGGGAACGACTCATAAAGATGTCAGCAATACCTCACGCCATCAGGGAGTGGACTCTTTTACTGGTGCCCAGAATGATTATATGGTCACAGAGCCTCCACAGGGGGATGCCAAGCAAAGATGGGGCCATCTGAGAAACACCCTCCATGACGCTTCATTCTCAGCCTTTGGGAAGAAACAGGAGGAGACTCATGGTTCGCTGAAGGTTCCCTCCTGCGAAATGCAGGGTGGATTCAGGGTAGCATGACCAACAGACAACATGAACTTCTCAAACAACAGCTGCAGGAAAAGTACAGAAAGCAGAAGAAACCAATCTATGTCACATTCATAGACCTTACAAAAGCCTTCGACCTTTTGTGCCGAGATTGCTCCTCAGTATTTTGATGAAACAAATAAGATAAGAACCATGTAAAATAAGTAAATACTGCATCTTTTCTTTAAAATATATACCAAACGACCTTGTCATTTATGGTTAATTCCTTAAAACCAACCAAGATGACCATTCAACATTACCAACTTACATAAAATGACGGTAGGCATACACTCCTTGTGTGACCATACGTCTATTTTTATTTTAAAACAATTAACGTTTATTTTTATTTAATGACAATTAAAGCAAATTGTTAAGTCAACTTACCAAGAATAATGCGTGGATTCCCGAGTTCCTGCTCAACAAAAAACAATTGTTTTGCACAAAAAAAGTGAGTGAGTGGGTGAGTGGTAATGGAAATTCTGCTGAAGTTGATGCAAATCAGAATACAATTCTAGTTGTGATTAGGCCCAAGGTATTTTGGTAATTATATCGATGACGCTATGCATTATGGTTTGTTGACTATACAAACCTTAAATGAAAAAAGGACATTGATGTCAGATAGATGTTTCACTGTCTCCTGAATGTGCAGTATATCCGCTGTCTCGTCCCTCCCCTCCTTAGGGGGCAGGAAGATGTCCACTTGGTATAGAAGGGCGTCTCTACCATCATCAGCGCAGAGCACGGACAGGGTGAGACACGACATGGTGATGAGACCAGCGACGAACAGCAGCATTGTTGCAAGTCCTTATGTACAGGCAAACAGGTGGTTCCGTGAGGCAAGTAGTTTAGCCCTGGTGGAAATCAGACGACTTCTCAGTTGAAAAATACCCTATGATAGGACTGTCAAGCAATTAATATTGTCAACGGTGAATGTTGCATATTAGAGTGGCAGTACAATATTCATATATTCACCCAGCGGCGACAGTGGTCAAGCTCAAGGATGATGAACGAGCCTCACATGAAAGGTGGTTCCGATGTGGTGAAAATGCGTGAGAGATACGTGAACAAGCTCTTGTCCCCTTATAAGGTTTACCCAGGTTTTCTGATTAGTTCAATATTGTGCCCTCATAACACAGAACATTACAGAAGTTTCGGTAACATACTATCACCGAAAGCGGTATACCGGACCGGACACCATACTAGCATCTAAATATAGTAACTTACTGACGACTGATCACCGTCCAAACACAATGCAATGAGCGTCTAGCAATTCCACACAGAAACAATGCAACACAGCTACAATCACTGTTATATACTCACACGCAAAAGAAACGCAAGTGGTTTTAGGCAAATAGGTAACAAACACAGAACCATAAATTGATACGAGTTTTAGCGTGTAGTGAAGCCTGATGGTGTTATCAATATTTTTGGTTGCATTTTGGAAACCCCGAGTAAAAACGCAACATAAAACACGAATCGCCAAAACGCACCATCTCAATGAATATGTGGGTATCATGCACCCATTTGTCGCGAAATCGAAAATGCACGAACTGTAGTGGGTATAAAAATGTGGCCGATTCTTGGACCTACAACTCCTTGGTCAACAATGCCACGCCTAACTCAAATTCAGAGAAACCAGGCTATCGGACGTGTGGAAGCTGGAGAATCCGTCATTTCAACGTTAACATAACCACAATTTACCGTCTCCTGCATCGATACAATGCTACGCAGACCACAGACGATCTTCCTCGCAGCGGTCGTCCTCGGGTCACCACACCTCTACAAGATCGGCAGATTACCCGTCAACATCAGCGACATCCGTTCCTAACTGCAAGTGAAAGTGCTCGACAGACCATAGGAACACATAATCGACACATTATCCGGGACACTGTGATCTCCGTTCCAACAACCTCAGATATCGCCGAACAGCACGTCGTCCTGTTCTCCAACCACAGCATCGACAAGCACGACTTCAGTGGGCACAGGGTCATCACAATTGGCGTCATCGTGAGTGGAGGTGTGTCATCTTCTCTGATGAAAGTCGCTTTTGTGTCTTTTGTGCAGACGGAAAAGTCAGAAGTTGGCGGCGTCGATGTGATCGTTTCGCTGACAGGAACGTTGTGGAAAGGGATCCATGGGGTGGACCTGGCGTCATGATATGGGCAGGGGTTTAGCTTAATGCTAGACTTAGACCCATGTGCTTTCTGAATGTTGGTCAAGGTCGGGGACACGGCGTCACTGCTCAGCGGTATACCGAAAAAGTGATCAGACCCCACATTGTTCCATTTTTTTGCATAACATCAACAACACATTTTCCAGCAGGACAACGCTCGTCCCCATGTTGCCAGAGCTACCATGGCCTTTCTGCAACAACACAACATCCGTGTTCTACCGTGGCCAGCCCTGAGCCCTGATCTGAACCCCATCGAACACTCGTTGGGTGAGATTCAAAGGCGTCTGCACAATGTGCGCCCAGTCCCTACAACTGCCGATGAACTACGCACAGCTGCTCTGGATCTGTGCAGGAGGATCCCTAGGGCCTTCACAAATCGTCTGATCCACTCAATGTACAGGAGATGTGTGGCAGTGAGCAATGCTAATGGTGGTCACACCAGGTATTGAATGACATTTTGGGTATTGACCCGAAACTGTGTAAGCCCTTAACATTTGAAAAAACAACAATTATGTCATCTGCCTTTTAATCAAATATTTGTCAATCTTGCCCTATTAGTGTTTCTTGTCTTTACTGTTGAAAATAAATAACATGTATACTGCATACTCGACTTGCGTTTCTTCTGCGTGTGAGTATACAATAAAATACACTTCAATATAACACTCTCCCGATTTGGAGAAAGAAAGTCTGAACATAGTGAGAACGTACTTTACTGGTAAAGTACAATCAAATGCAAGTACAGTTAATAATAATAGACAGTATACATACTAATTATTGGAAATGTTTACAAAAAATGCAAATCATGTTTGTAGTCACACCAGCATCTAAACATAGTAAGACGGTTGATCACTGTCCAAACATAATGCAATGTGCGTCTACCGAATCTCCACAGGAACAATGTAACACATTACAACCACTCTAAAACAATAAAATACACTTCCATTTACCAATGCAATGTCGACGTGAAAATGATTAAAACTAAACGTATTCTATCAATCATGTAATCTCAAAGATGACGTCACAACTTGTTATCCTTGTAATGCTTTAGGTCGAGACGAAGTACGCTTCCTTGTTTCTCACGGCCAGAAACTCCAAAAGCCGTTGTACAAATCCGACTGTGTCAAACGTGCTGAAGAAACACAATATCATACTCCTATTAATTTTATTCAAATCAAAGGACGCGGTCTTGCAGAGCAAGGTGTGAAAGATTACAACAAGACCACCAGTGTCCCAACAGGTCGTAGAGAGGGAGTGAGTTAAAATCTAACGTTGCATCAGCAATCTGTCAGCCTTTAGCGACGAGAACAAGTTGACATATAGAATACAAATTTGCCAAACATATTTGGACATAAAAATATTATTTATGCAGTTTTAACACGGGCTAATGGCCACAAGTAACCAAAGGTAGGCCACCTGAACCGGCGTCATGGGGACGTATAGTGGCTCTGCTTCCTGCATGATACTCCAGCGGGATTTATGTCATCACCTTAGCTACTAGCCAATATTATAAAACAGTCAGGGATGAGTTGGCTTAAAACACTGGTTGATGATAGTTACATTGATTATGATAGGAGCTATGTGTCATACATGGGGACAATCATTTTACGGTACTTTAACCTCTAAGGCAGAGCCTTCTTTAATCTCTGTTGATAAAAGCATCAGACCAAATTTAAAAACAAGCAATTAATTGACATGCATTTTTCAAATTTATGATACAGGTCAATTTCTATCAAGTAGCTTAAGATGAGATGCCCGCTTACACAGGAAAAGAAATCTTTCAGATTTACTGTTAGATACTGTGAATCACCTGTGGTTGCAACATATACTCGTCGATTAGCCTTTCATCACAAGGAATACACTAAATAGGAGGTCTGTCATCAACTGTTTTCAGCAGATATTCTAAGACAAACCGACTGTGGCTAAAATGACATCGTCGCAAAACGACATCATCATGTCTTGGCTGACAACCCAAATACGTATGACCGAACGTTGGTTTAAATTCCAGTTTTTTTATTCCTACCTGTTTTTGCATTAGATCTCGACTATAACTCTTGGCGGTTGGCTTGAAATTGCTGTATGGGATAAGAAGTCTATATACCGGTTTGTCAAGAGCTGCTTTAGCTGCAGCATCGGCTTTTGAGTTAACTGTTATGCCTACATGACTTGGGAACCAGCAAAAGATGATGTCACATTGGCCAGTGGAAAGATCCTTGCAAAGATTCAGCAAACACTAATAACATCATATCTTCTATTTCTTGAGATACAAATATCCCGCAAGAACTCTCAAACCTTATACTTCTTGATAGTTCATTTATAAAAAAAGATAATATGGGACTAAGTATACAACCTTGTCTGACACAGGTTCTGGTTGCAAAGTATGGACTCTACCAGATGCTGCTCACTCTCCGACTTCGGTGTATATGCTTTTAGGCAGAACAATTTACCATGACAGCAAAGATGAAGAAACAATATATTTTTCCTATCAACATAATCAAAGGCGCTGGAGAATACTCAGCATTAATACAGCTCTATAACTGCAGCCTATAAATAAAAGCGACAGAATCCTTACCATAATCCTAAGAAATGTCATAAGAGTAGTGTCTGTTGTACGATTCCGACTATACAATAAGCATGTGACCCGTTAGGATCAGGGTTAGAACTGTTTTGTAGCAACCCTCGAGGCGGCCAAGCGGGTCGGGTTGTCAGGCTCGCTGACTTGGTTGATGCAAGTCACTGCATCTCAATGGATGTCAATCACTGGATTGTCCGGTCCTGTTTCGGGTACTTAACATACCGCTGTCATATAGCTGGAATGTTGCTGAGTATGGCATGTGTTTATGAATCACTATCAGATATCGAAACTGAACCAGACAACCCAGTGGGTGATAATATGAGCAACGCTCCACGCCAGCAAATCGCCTCTTAAGGCCAGCATTCTGAACTCAGAATTCCCACGGGTAGAAAATGTAGAGGTAAGTCTAAATGTGCATATAACATATGATATCACCTTTGGCACCAGGATAAATTTAGAGAAACATATCATGAATGGACAGACATACCAACACTACTCTTACTATAGATAGTATAATGCTCCCCCAAAAGCTCAAAAGTGTGTGGTTGATATAAGTAAATACCACGAATTTCTCAAACAATAAATCCTTTTGTATTTTCGTTTTCTGATATTCGCTAAAAACTACACAAGCCTAAAAAAAAGATCGAATATGGTCATCCGATCAACCTCCTCTGGCATTACTATACTAAATAACTGGCATTATTACACTATTACAAGCGTTTCTAGGTCTACTTCTTTCGGCTAGATACTTTTCGGCTATTCGTTATAATGTGGTTAATTTGTCAAAAACATTTCAATACGAAAGGGAAAGGAGTGGCCTGTATCTGTCGTATCTATATGGGTACGAATAACGGCGACATAACTGATAAGGAAATAAGACACCAACAGTGTAACTGAGCTTCATAAGCT
Source organism: Haliotis cracherodii (assembly GCF_022045235.1). Lineage (NCBI taxonomy): Eukaryota > Metazoa > Mollusca > Gastropoda > Lepetellida > Haliotidae > Haliotis > Haliotis cracherodii. The sequence goes on along the minus strand of NW_027266276.1, from coordinate 8,761,904 downwards.
GAAACTGAAACAATTATTTGACTATAATTAGTTTTGTGCATATTCGTAATGATGTCACACAGCAAGCGACTTATGCCTCCAGCAATGAATGAATACCTGGCTTGACGTAGCACAGACTTCTTGGGGGTATTCTCCTCAAGTCAGTGGTCCATTCACCAGGCAGTAATGCGCTTTCAGCATGAAATTGAGCACAGAAAAAGCGCCACACAAATGGACTATTATTAATTTTAGCAGCGTGTTTGAAAACAGGGATAATAATTTCACCTCATGAAACTGAAGTGCGTATTTCCCTGATAGACTGCCACGTTGGTGTGCGGCAGGGATGGATGCTCAGTCCATTTGGTTCCACTCTTTTATCAATAAATTAGCAGCGGAGCTAAAACAAGGTCGTTCTGTGAGTGCAACTGCATCTTTGTAGTGTACATACATATACTGTTATTTGCTGGTGTCATCGTCTTGTTTACTGAGCCAACCAACAAATACTTGGATGAGGTGGAACATTACTGTTTCCATTGGACGATTGCAGAAAATATAAGGCGAAGAATGTTGCATTGAAGAAGGGTCATAACGTTTTTAAGACATAGCCTCATAAAGGTACCAAAGTTGAGGTGGTTACGGTTATAATTACATAAGGTTGTTTTTTCGTAACAGATTAAAATGGCGACAGCCTTTGTTCATAAGGAGGCCTTGGTTCATGTGAGGAGGCTTACATTGCTATTCTGAAAAGTACATGTCCGTGGGGCGGTGGGGTAGTCTAGTGGCTAAAGCTTTCGGCCGTCACGCTGAAGGCCCGGGTTTGATTCCCCACATGGGTACAATGTGTGAAGGTCATTTCTGGTGTCCCCCGCCGTGATATTGCTGGAATATTGCTTAAAGCGGTGTAAACTCCAACTCACTCACTTACTCAAATCTTTGCGGGAAAAATCAGTCCTTTGTTGGTATGTTTCCGAATTTTGGGTCTTGATGACCAGTGAAATCGAAAAGGAACAAAGTAAGGTGTGAAATCAATATTTGAAAGTAAAAGCATCCACATCAAGTTACGCTGTCTTAAGGAAATTTGAAAGTTTCCAATCAAACAGTGCATACAGTACTGGCTTTTTCCCATTCAAATGTCAGAAACAGCATTCCCAATAAGTGTTATAACATGTTCTATCTTTAAGGTCAATTAAAGATCATGCTTTGGTTGTGCATGGATATTTCTAACATGTGGTTATAAAGCCAATTTCTATCCACAGGTTCATACTATGCTCAGTTTCACTAACTGTAAATGCTGAGGCAATTTCAGATTTATTTCTATTAAATAATTCAAAAAATATCTTGGACATTTTGGATGCAGCTCTTATAATTTGGAAATAGATCGGATATTAACAAACCGAAGAACAAAGGACACTATACCTCTCAGATGACTTTATAACATGTTTGATTTTCAATTAATACCTTTAATTAGGGATATTATATCTAAAACATGAGCTGTACTTGTGCGTAGTCAGCACTCAAAGAATACTTGTATATGGTTTGGTTTTTACAAATTTATGATATCTTTAAAGTGGCAAGTTGTGGAATACATTACGTCCATATCATTACCTGTATTTATGTACACAAAGCTCGCGTCCCCAACGTACCGAAATAGAAGATAACCTTTTCAGTCTGTGGCTGCGTTAAATGACGTCTTTTGGCAGATACATGTGGGCTGACTTTTAACTGCTTATATATTTGTCAATAATGCAAATATAAAGTTAATTGTCACTATGATCACGCCCCATCTGTTATAAAAATGTTGTAAAATGAAATATATAACAAACGATGTCTATCATCATAATCACGTGCAGTGGGACGAATATAGATGCATGATAACATATCTCTAGAAACATACACAAACATCATCACCACGTTTTCATCATCTGTGCTTCACAAAAAGTGGTGTTAATGTTATGTTATTGCAAAAACAGCAGAATATTTGGTTACCCGTCTGATCAGTGTTTCATCACAACATATTCGTTGACAGAGTTCATACCTGGTAACAGAAGCCAGAGTCACACACCCTAAAGAGGGAAGTGATAACAACTAAGTTATCAATGTCATTATAGGATGTGTGACCACCATTTTCTTTGATACAGGCGAGGCGGCGGCGCATGCCAATAATTGAAAACAGCTTGGGCGATGTTGTTAAAAATGACAACTTAGATTCTGCAGTACAAATTGAACTGGCGTCTGTTATTCTTGATGATATGGTGTTGGATCCAATGACAATGGCACAAGAAACTGCACCATCGTCCTTGGATCCATCTGTGAAAATAGATTTGTAAGTGTTGTAGGTGCCTCTTTGTTCATTATATTTTTGCTGATAAAGTAACTGATTTGTATCTGATTTCTTTAGTTTGGTTAACATTAGATCGACCTGCGGCTTTATACACTGCCACGGAGGAGAAGACAAAATCTTAGTGGGAGATATAACTGAAAGGTTAATGTTAGCATCAGAAATTGCAGGTTTTAAGTTTTGTAACATATTGCAATACTAATTTTAAGCGACGGTGTTTCAGGGATGGAGAGTTATTCTGGTGGCCTTTACAACAAACATCTATTTTGTTGGCAAGTTGTAGAATACATCACATCCATATCGTAGAATTGGGCGCATTGCTGGACGTCGGGCAGATGCTGTGTTTCCCTCAACCGATTGTGTACTGTTTTGTCTCTCATTGGTCTCAACCCAAGAATTGTCCAAGCTGTTAATGTCCTAGTTTGGTATCGATTCCGTAGATACACGAGCCAAATGTGGTTGGCGTGATGTTATACGTGGAAGACTGGCCCGTGGCAAGTCGTAAGTGTGGTCCTTTGGTAGAAGACGCCTCCAAAGAGATGATATTGTGTTTTCTATGAACAGTAAAACATCTGGTCACTTCGTTTTACGCCATTTCTATTTTACAGCAAACCGACGTTTGCCGTGGCTTTACTTTATTTTCCTGCGTTATTTACGGTTAAATAAAAGTGTTTATGAGCAACTGATTGCTAAATAGTCATTGTTTGTTGGCCACATTAAAAAGGAGCACAAGTGTGAGCATCAACATGCCGCAAACACCCCAATTGTTAATCACGACTTTAAACTTGAGGAGATATCTATTCAAGAATATCGGTACGGTCGGTTAGCCTAGTGGGTACAGCGTTCGCTGGTCACGCAAAAGACCCGGGTTCGATTCCTGACATGGGTACAATGTGTGATATTGCTGGAATATTGCTAAAAGCGACGTAAAACCTCAGCCACTCACTCACTATTCAACAATATCAGTTGTTGTTTTTTCATTTTAGAATACATTTTCTTTATTGAACTTTATCTGAAGCACAGTTATTTTTCCGTTTGTATATATTTAGTTTGTCCCAGTGTTTCTGTCGTGTGTACAACATTGTAATCTTTGTTTCGCAATACTTTCAGTTTTGTGTGCTTTTAAATGTATGCACAATTTGAGAACGAGCATTGTCATGGTTTTAAAATGTGCGGGACACCAGTGTTAGGACGTAAGATCTCGTCACGATAAAGGGCACCTGTCAGGTTGTCCTGGATAGGAAGGCAATCTGTGAGATGGCACTCCACAACATGACACCTTCTCCACACAATGTGCCGATTTTTGGTATGTATCATCCTGTATAAAACTTATTCCGCCACCAATACACACAGATCCGCCCATTTCCCACTGGGCGAAGAAAAGGGGATGCGTCACTAAATTGAACGTTATGCCAACGCTGGGGAAGCCATCGATGATGACATCGATACCAGATCATTTCGTTGAGGTATAACGTCAACATAGGGCCTGCTTTCTCGGATTCCTGTAGTTCACAAATCGTTACGGTCAGTCCATGCTGCTATGGGACATAAACCAGAAAGTTGCAGTGAGTGTCCTGTCGTGTTGAAGGACCCGGATGTAGGGATCTTGGCTGCTGTGGTGATGTAAGGCATCCCTGATATTGGACAATCACTCATTCACCAGCTTCATGTCTAAAAAGAGCGTTATTTCGCGTGTTCGTAGTCTTTGTATAACTAAATAAAAATGTCTACAGAGAGTATTTATATTCTCAATAGTGAAAGGCCACGGGCCTATGGTACATGTACATGAATATGTGCGGCTGTTTTACACCATACATATTTAACTTTTGACATGGCAGGAAAAACACTCTAAGAAGATACGTACAATATCTGATCGACTGATTTCATCGGAGAAACAATGATGACAATAAGTACGGTTTTAATAGTGTTATTAATCCTCTACAGAATTTTACATTACCTTGCATACATCATCTCTTATTTCTTGGGGGCGGTAGAGTAGCCTCGTGGTTAAAGCGTTCGCACGTCATGCCGATGACCCGGGTTCGATTCCCCACGTGGGTGCAATGTGTGGATAAAGCGACAAAACCCTTTCCACATCCAATAGAAATCTCTGCTTAAAGCAGAGTCGATTGTACAATTCCGACTATATCACGAGCCTGTGTTTATGAATCACTATCAAATAGTAATGATGCCATGTGTTCGCGAAAATGTGAGCGTATCCTGCTCTACCGGTGGCGCACATCAGAAACACATGCAAAGGAAGTCAATTGTTCACCAGAAAAAAATCATGGGAACACATGGTACAAGTCAAACAGGGAATTGCATCGGACATAATTTTTGTCATTGATGCGTCAAATTTAGATATGTCCTCCACATGTCTACCAGAAAACGTTTTGAAAGCTTAACCGAGGCCTTGAATGTTGTAACCTCGATCAAACAACTTCTGAGCAAGAGTCGTATGACGCTTTTTGAAATTTTGGTAGAAAGAGCATGCTCGATTGTATCTCAAAAGTTGCGAAATGTAAACACTAAAGGCTGGAGCTGCTGGAATATTGCTCGACGTGTTATACAGTCTTATGTAGAGTGTTTTGTCCCTCTGGGTCATTATGCATAGATCTAAATTTGAAACATATGAGGCGGTCTCACTGGTCTCCTTTATGTTTAGTTCAGATGGGTAAATCAGTGGAAGGGAATTGGTTATTTGATTGTTTTTAACGATATCAGATCATTGATGTATCTGAAGCTTGTTTAGATTGTTTTTGACTTGTTTTGGTGTCCCCCGCTGTGATATTGCTGGAATATTGCTAAAAGCGGCGTAAAACCATATTCACTCACTCTTATTTCTTCACATAATATTGTACCTCCCCAGTTCAATCATTAATCCATGTGAACTTTATCTAAATAGTGATAATGATGTTCTTAAGGTATTCAGAGTGAGTGAGTGAGTGAGTATGGTTTTACGCCGCTTTTAGCAATATTCCAGCAATATCACGGCGGGGGACACCAGAAATGGGCTTTACACATTGTACCCATGTCGGGAATCGAACCCGGGTATTTGGCGTGACAAGCGAACGCTTTAACCACTAGGCTACCCGACCGCCCCTAAGGTATTCAGATTTACATCCATTAAATAGTTTTCAGTGTACAACAATAGTTTGTATAAAGTCTAAGAATTACATTTGCTTGTTGGAAATTCTCTTTGTAAACTGAATGATTTGTGAAAACGACATGTCTCATAAATTTGCCCAAGACACCTGTGACAAATTCCATGACTTGAAAGTGAAAAATGTTTTGGTCATAAAAATGTAACATGTTGTTATATGATCTCAGTGATACTATTTAATGTGATGAAGTATGATTTGATGCCTGATAATTCCAACAAATTATTCACTGATAGATAGACAGGTTATGCAACACCGCACCGAAACCGCATTATCAATGATACATATTGGGAAAGGGAGGTCACTCTAATTTAACTATCTCCGTTGTTTTCGTATTTGAGAGAAATGGCGTCAGTCACGCTGTACGTTGTTGGTCCAGGTATTAAATGCCCAGCTTATCACTAAGGTAAAACGTATTCTTAATTAAATGTTTGAATGCATTATACATTTATGTTTCCATCCGTACATCCTCTTAGATTGTTTAGTGCTGATAACCATTTTCTAAAATGTGGGTCCACATTTTTCCCGTCATATATGGTGATCGAAACAAGTGGGCCCACATTTGTATATTGCCTAGCTTCGTTAGGTTGTTTAATTAGTTCTAATAAGCAATTCCTAAATGTGGGCAGACGTTCTTCCGTCATATTGATTGCAACAGGAGGGACCACATTTATTAATCGCGAAATTCTACTTAAATAAAAAAATCTTCAGTTCGTGCCTGACTAATATCAAACATAGCGGTATAAAAACGAACAGCTTGGTCCCTGCTAATACCGCTTCTGTCATATACGTTGTTCTAAAACACTTGGTTATGATATATGTATCAGAAGGTTTTTTTTGTTTTTTTAAAAACATCTATCGTCACTACTCAACAACGTATAGATATCTGATTTATTCAATCATCTATCTCATTGGAGAGTAGAAGTTATGCAAACATCAATCTCGCAGGTCCCACAAAGTCACACAAAGAACACACATCACTCTCTAGATCGGGTAGGTCGACGATAGCCTTGCATGAAGACTTATACGAACCAGACAACAACATTTTAAACGTGATTTTTAGTACTATTTAATAAAAAAGATGTCTAGCATTAGCATTGTATAAATATTTCTTAAAATATTTTTTTATGAAGTAAGTGTGTGGCTAATCATGTATTTAATTCCATAACATATGACATTTTTATATGACATAGAAATATCAATATTTTTGGTTGGGGTGCAGAGTGAGTGAGTGAGTTTGGTGTAACGCCGCTTTTAACAGTATTCCAGCTATATCCCGGTGTGTCAGCTTAATGTGGGAGGAAAGCCCGAAGTGATGCAGGTCTTAGACGTTTACCACTTCGGTGAAACCCACGAGCACGGGTATGGTGCTGACAAACCATGGAACATAATCGGGGCGAACCGGGATTCGAACCCACAATCACAGGTTTCTGCCGTGCCCAAGGGACGCAACTCTGCACAGCGAATCGCGGCGCCTTAGACGACTGGGCCACCCGTGCCCCCTTTGGGTGCAGAAGTAGTCTTTATCTCTTATAGAATATGTATACCCAGTTACATCACGATCACGCTGGAGAGTTAAGGTGGGAAATAAACGCTACTTATTTGAAACATTTTTCCGTTAACCTGATGAGCAATGCATATGCCAAGTTTCAGGAAAAGAAGTTATGACTCGGAAAGGAAACGCCGACGCCAAAGGGTACAAAGCTAAAAACAATTTGTCTTCCCTCCCTTTGACATCCCTAAACATGTTACTCAGCAGAGCTTACACAACGTTTTGGTACACGTTTAGAGGACGTTTCCAAATTTGACGAATCAGTGACAGAAATAATGTCCGATGCAATCCCATTTGGACTTGTAGCATATGTTCCCGTTTTTTATCGCGTGAACAATTCAGTTATCTTTGCATGCCAAATGCTCACCCGTTTCGCGAATAACACGTATCATTATTCGACATGATTCATAAACACATACTTATGGTGCAATGGATTTTAGCAGGAATTCCACGGCTATTTCTTTAACGTGTTTCTTTACTTAGAAGCAGCAGAATCTCTGTACACCACAGACGTAATGCAAAATTAACATATCGTTTTAAGTTTCAACAAAATCAGTCATTTTGATTTACAGTTTCTTCCCAGAGGCGTGAGAATGAGGGCTGAACAGATGGACGTAACAATCTTATATTTTCTAAGTGTATATTTATACTTTAGTTCAGTCATTCAATATTACGTTTTATCCCCGGTAATTCAAATGTTCTCTTATCCTAGTTTTAGACGCATTCTGACACACCTTCATTCTCAAGTGGGGTCACGGGTGGCCCAGTCGTCTAAGCGCCGCAAGTCTCTGTGCTGAGTTGCTTCCCTTGGACGCACCAGAAACCTGTGATCGTGGGTTCGAATCCCAGTTCGCCATGATTATGTTTCTAGCTTTGTTAGCACTATACCCGTGCTCGTGGATTCACCAAAGTGCTAAACGTCACTTCGGGCTTTCCTCCCACATTAACCTGACATGCCGGGACGTAACTGGAATACTGTTCAAAGCGGCGTTAAACCCAACTTATTCACTCATACTCAAACTTTTTCGAATCTGTCAACGTAATTCTAGTTTTATCAATATTTACTTTCAATCGCAAGAAACCGACAAAGAATGTTGTAAAACTGATTGTAGACAGCGCTCTGAACGATCTGGTGTACAAAGAGTAGTATCCTGAGCAAACTGATCCCTTTATGTCAGCATTATTGCGGATCATTATCTGGAATCACCATGCACAAAATAAAATAAATGTGGTGAGCATGGCTCCCCTTACAACAACCCCTGAAAATATCCAATAGCCATTTACATGGCCACGTGATTGAATACCTTCATGAAATACACTTATCCATGTACCGGGTTTTTTTAACATAAAGATCCAAAACTGTTTGGGTTTTTTTCAAAATCGCCTAGAACTTAAAATGTGTTGGTATATTCTATCAAATCATAAACTGTTTTCATTATTTAATGTCATATGCGCAATTGCCTTCATTATGATCTATCTAATCTTGCTGAAGAAGGCTCAAATGTTTCATGTGTTTTTTCAAGTGACAGGTTGGGATGTTATCAAGTTTATTGGTCAAGTTGCCGACGATTCTGACATTTGCACCAGAAGATAATGCAACAGCTTTCATGTTTATGGTTCATGATCATGTTAATGATTATAATGTAAATTCTATACAGGGATACTTGATTGAATACCTTCATAAAATACATTTATCCATGTAACCGGGTTTTTTTCAATAAAGGTACAAAAGTTTGTTTTCTTTCAAAATGGCCAAGAACTGGGTATGTGTGAGGATATTCTATCAAATCATAAATGATTTGACACGTTTGGAAAATATTTTTATTATTTAATGGCACATGGACTTTTTACGCATTTGCCTTCATTATGATATTATCTTGCTGAAGAAGGATCAAATGTTTCATGTGTTTTTCCAAATGACAGGTTGGGATGTTATCTGGTTTATTAGTCCAGTTGCCGAGGATAGCCCAGAAGGTAAAGCAACAACTTTCATATGTATAGTATGTAAATGTAAATAAGCACACAACTTTCAGTCAAACTATCAGCCACCAGATATCATCCAACACTTTGATGATGTCAATAATAAGTTCATGTTTCTAATGTTGGTATTTATGTTGTTTTAACATTGATCTTTGTGAAAGTATTATAAATGGGACGTACTAACCACATATTCTCGTAATTCAATTCAGATCTGTTCCTGAGGGATGACTTTTATTTCTGGCACTTCCAAAATAAGAACTAGTGTCATTGTGACTTAATAGATGTTTTGGACCCTTGAAGATCCGGGGTAGAATACGTCTTCGGCATCCCATGCTTGCCATAAAAGGCGACCATGCTTGTCGTAAGAGGCGACTAACGGGATCGGGTGGTCAGGCTCACTGACTTGGTTGATGCCGTCATCGTATCCCAATTCGATGCTCATGGATGGATGCTCATGCTGTCACTCACTGGATTTTGTCGTCTACAACAAACAAACAAACAAACAAAAAATATGCTTTGAAAAAAATAACCTTATTTGTGGACTCATAACATAAATGTGAATAAAAAGGGACAAAATTCATTCCATAATAACAAGAAATATTTGCTAAAAGCAAATTCGAATGCACAATTCCTACTATATCGGGGGCACGGGTGGCCCAGTCGTCTAAGGCGCCGCGATTCGCTGTGCAGAGTTGCGTTCCTTGGACACGCCAGAAACCTATGATTGTGGGTTCGAATCCCGGTTCGCCCAGATTATGTTTCTAGGTTTGTCAGCACCATACCCGTGCGCGTGGGTTTCACCGAAGTCGTAAACTGCATCACCTCGGGCTTTCCTCCCAAATGAAGCTGACATGCCATGATATAACTGGAATACTGTTAAAAGCGGCGTTAAACCCAACTCACTCACTAACTCACTCCAACTATATCATATGAGAGCACTGGGATATTGCGGCAGACAAAGTAACATAAATGTCAAGTATGTCTATGCATGACAGGTGTCACGGAGCTGTGTTCCTGGGACTAGGGTGTTAACAAATGTAAATGACGTTATGATAGACAGTGTGGTAAAAGTTCACAGTTTTATCATTAGCATCTAGATATAGTCAAAGAGAGACAATCTAAAGTTACTGCATCCCAATTGTTACAGGCAAAGACCAATAAATAAACAATGAACGAATATGCGAGTTACGTCAAATAAAGAAACACAATAAGGCAATCAGCAAGACCCATCGACAACTGATTAAACCGTCCGAGTAGTATAGACGATGGGGGTACTGGCTCAACCAACCTGGACCAGGCCCTGGCCCTGACAATGCAGACCGCCTCCGTGGTCTTGTGGTAGAGCGTCCGCCCGGAGAGCGGAAGGTCCGGGGTTCGATCCCCGACCGCGTCATACCAAAAGACGTTAAAAGATGGTACTTGTTGTTACCCTGTCTGGCGCTCGGCATTAAGGGGCTAAAACAAGGACTGGTCGGCTCGGAGTCAGTATACTGTGTCTGAGTGGGATATTCATGTTAAACTGTGGCATGGTATCTCAGTGAGCTGGCACTATAAATCGGCATCAGTCTGGACTAGTACAAGCAGCCACACAAACACACATACGTACATGCACGTCGCTATATAAGTGCAATAATCTTGGACATGACGTTAAACCCCATTTCACCTCACCTATTAATGTATTAATAAGATAATCAACCAGACACATGGACAGCAGATTAAAGCGTCTGCGACCAATAAACACCAAGGCGTTTATTAACTCCATTTACTAATGATGACCTAGACAGGCTAGATGGGGTGGAAATGGGCACAGTGGACCTATCCCTAAAATATGTCTCTTTGACACTAAAAGATAGACGAAATGGACTAAATAAGTATTCAGTCTTACTGACTAATATCTCTTGAACTAAAATGAACTACTTAACTTCCGTCCTATAGAAGTACTTGACCTAAAGGCTTTGACATTCAATGAGAAAAAGGTACTTGGTCTAAGCTAGATAGTCCTGAGAAAATTCGTTATTTTAAGATAACTTGATAAAGGTGAGAACAGAATTGAGCTTTCTGAAGGAGGGAAAACACGAATAGCAAACTAAGTTCTTAACCAATATTAGGGATTTAGTTATCAAAATAGAACATAGGCTACATAGTAATAGATATTCCTGCTGCTGCGTGATCATCAAAGTAACTAAAACACTTTCAACATGTGAAATATTTTTGGAGAAAACATATATCAATTCAACACATGATAAGAGCATACGATTAAAATGTTAGAGAATGAAATTTACTGACAACAAATTCTCTGGAGCGAGCCTAACGACAAAGTCAAAGAACTGAAGCCGAGCGCAGACCACTGGACAGTGAGGCGCTGGAGCTAGCGCAGTTCACTGTGCTGTGACATGCAGGATTTATATAACACAGTGACAACAGGTATGTTTCTAGTCATCTTAGCCACCATCATCAAAGTAGTGGGTTCATATACAATATGCGGATGATTTCAGCACAAAACGTTGGACCATTGAAGTTGGTTTACACTTGCACCAGGTTTGTTGTACCAGTGTAGGAGATTGCCGCACACATCATGTTACCCTCATTTCGCCCGTGGGTTGGATAACAGGCACTATTTGATGCTAATAGGTAGAGACTTAAGAACTTCAGTTCGGATGACTTTGTTTTGTGTCGGCTTCCATGTACTATCTTCACATCACCTGTGGCTTTGAGACAACAAATCCTATCCCATTATAGTTTCATTAAGAAGTTTGAAAAACAAATTATATTCTAACTTTAATCAGTACCACAACTTTTAAATCAGTGTTCACAAATCTCACTTTGAAAGGTCTTTACCTTTTCCTTGATTACCAATGTGGCGAGCAACTATTATACAAATAGTTCTGTCAGTTTCACTGTGTCTTTAATACGGTGTGTACACATAGTAAAAGTTCTGTCTATCACCCTAAGAAGACAATACCTGTGTATACTGTCGCGTTGTCCAACCTGCCATAAGCAATCATCCTATCAACGTCTTGCAACTGACCTTACAGCACACGTTCAGCAGGAGTGTTCTGTTCAATGATGTGGATCATGGTTGCAACATGTACCTGTCATGTAGGAAGTTAACACTACAAAAATATCTTGCACAAGGGATTGATTTTCTTGAACTGGATCGATGTCTCTGCTGGAGGACTGAAGTTTCCGTGCTCAGTAGCATATGTTTAGGCCGAGACATTAAAATTTTGACACATCGGGGACAAGAAATAAAACTGCCCTCCACTGGGTTGCAAAACGAACATAGTTGTTAAACGTTTCTCTTTACTTATAAACAGCAGAATGCCTGCACTTGTTCACAACAGACATTATTCAAAATCAATGATTTGTTTCATCCTAATCTGTTTTCAGCAGATATTCGTGGGTAAACCGACCGTGGCCAATACGATATTGTCGTAAAACGACCTCATCACATCTTGACTGACAACCCAAAGAGATATGACCTATTGTTGTTTTAAATTCGTGAAGTGTATTCATTCCTACGTGAATATCTCAACACGAGATCCCGATTATAACTCTTGATGGTTGGTTTGAAATCACTGAACAGGATATAACGGTTTCGTGAAAAGCTGCTTCAGGTGTAGAATCGGCTTTTGAGATACCTGTTATGCCCACATGACCTGTCAACCAGCAATAGACGATGTCACATTGGCCTTTAGAAAGATCATTGTTAAGTTCGAAAATGTCTAGGTTTATAGGGTAATTCGAGGAGAGACTTTAAAGTGCCTGAAGGCAAGACAATGAATTTGGAACGATGATGGACATTTTACATTGCTTTTGTTGTTTGATATTGTTTAGCAATATGTTAAGATGGTTTTGGCCTCAGCAGTGTGGATTGAACTATCATCTTGTATTCTTTAGGAAACAGTTTTGGATCCAGTGATGGTGGTACTTGCAACTTTGCCACCACCCTTGGACCCGTCTCTAAAATGCATCCACGAGAATCATATTTTATTTGTAATTGGTTATATTCTTGTTGATATACCAAAAGATTTGTTTCGGACTTTTTGAGCTGGGTGAGAGTGAAGTCTACCTCTGGCTTCACCATCTTCGAGGGAGAATAAGGTAGAAATTGGTAAGGTGATATAATATTTATCTATTTTAGCTGCAGTGATGTGTGGTTGAATTCTGATTCCAAGTGGTGGAACCAGTTTTGACAAATTTCAGGTTTTCACGCAGAGGTTTGAGAACCATGAAAGCCCATTAAGACCATATTGGTATTTTTCTCTTTTAAAAGTCGAATTTACGTGAAAAAAGTCGTAATTACGACTTTTCAAAACTCGTAATTACAAGAAAAAATGGTTTATAATAAGACCCTATTTATTGCTTTGTCATTATATCACGGTGATTTTCATCATCATTTTGAAAGTCGTAATTACGACTTATTTTTCTTGTAATTACGACTTTTAAAAGAGAAAAAAACAAACCAATATGGTCCTAATGGGCTTTCGTAAATATCAATGTTAAAATACACACTCATTTTTCTCACAGTGAAAGTAGGAAGCTCACAATAAGTGTGAAAATGTTATGCTATTATGAGGCCTTTGTTTTCCGAGTTCTCCCCCTTAGATTATGACGGAATTGGTACCAATTTAACTGGGTCCCCGTTCTTCAAAAATAGATTCAGTCACACTAGTCTCAACGCAATAGCGTTAAGTTAAGTACCAATTTATGGTGAGACGACATGGCATCCAATACATTGACTAATTGCGAAGAAGATCCCTTGACCCATCAAGAAATCATAAAACCATACGCTTATAAACCAAAACGAGCAAATTTCGCCGACATCATTCACAAAAGCGGCAGCGGGGTAACCTGGTGGTTAAAGCGTTCGCTCGTCACGCCGAAGACCTGGGTTAGCCTCCCGGCATGGGTATAATGTGTGAAGCTCATTTCTGGTGTCCCCCGCCGTGATATTGCTGGAATATTGCTAAAAGCGGTGTAAAACCATATTCACTCACTCGCAACCAGAGGTGGACACACACACTATTGATTTGTAAATTTACATTGTGGCATGTTCATGTTTTTATATGAAATCTCACATTTTCTGAAGTCAGTACGGCAAATTAAACCATTTGAACACTTACAGGAGTCTTTATCTGTTGCAAACCGAAATTGTTTCAGATTTGGTAAAAAACATAACTTGGCATTAAATCTTATTCAATGTCATAGGAACTTTTGTTGTTCAGTATACATGTAGTTGACATCATAATTATCTGAAACGTTTTCAGGACATTTGGATCACTTCAAGGCAGTTTTCCAAGAGATCAAAGAAGCAGGACTCACTCTAAAACCAAGCAAATGAAAATTTGTGACACAACAAGTCACCTACTTAGGGCATATCTTCAGCAAAGATGGCATCCTTCAAAACTAGATTCAGTCACACAGATCCCACCCCTTAAAAATGTCCATAATATGCATCATTTTTTGTATCACCTCCCCACTATACAACCTTCTGAAAAAAGACGTGTCTTTCAAATGGTAAAGAGGCAATCGAAAAGCTAAAGCAAGCCCTTGCAATAGCCTCTGTCCCTGCATTTCCCGACCAACATAAACCTTCATCCTCACAACTGATCTCAAACTGCAATAGGGTACATTTTGGGCCAACTGTATTCTCATTGCATAACTTATAATGATGTTGTTAATTCATGTCTTTAAACAAGTTTCTTCCTTGACATTGGTCCTGTTCCGTTTTTAGGACCAAAAAATGTTGGTTGATAATGTTTCTTATGCTCGTCAGTTTAGTTCATTGCAATAAAATATTTATATGTGTATGTTTATGTAGTTTTTTAGTTATATCACAGTGGAACAAGCGGAGTCAATAACGTGTGAAAGGATAATAGGATGATGTGGCCTCTTGAGATGGAAGATTTTTAAGTAAATAAGTGTAACAGATATATTGTCTCTCATGGTGATGTCTCTCTGTAAGTGATTCGCCCCACTGTCTAGTGGTAGAGCGTCTGCTCGGGGAGAGGAAGGTCCCTGGTACGATCTCTGGTCGCGTCATACAAAAGGACGGTAAAAGATGGTACTTGTTGTTACCCTGTCGGGCGCTCGGCATTAAGGTACTGGTCGGCTCGGAATCGGTATACTGTGTTTGAGTGTTGTTTTCATGTTAAACTGTGGCATGGTATCTCAGTGAGCTGGTACTATAAATCGGCATCAGTCCGGACTAGTACAAACAGCCACACACACGTGCATGCACGTCGCTATATAAGTACAATAATCTTGATCGTGACATTAAACCCCATTTCACCTCACCTTCTCTGTCAATGATTCTGGCTTTGCTCACGTAATACTCTTTTTAATGAGGATGGCCATATTGCGGTCGATACTATCAAAATGAGGCTGAGTTTTTTTCAAACAGATGGAGTTGTATATTTACACAAAATTATGAGCCATGTGTTTCTTTTTTCAAAACAACAACCTGTGAGTGCAACATTGGACTGGTATGAGATTTACAATCATTGAGGGACAGTTGGGTAGCCTAGTTCGCTCATCATGCTGAAGACCCGGGTTCGATTCCTGACATGGATACAATGTGTGAAGCCCATTTCTGGTGTCCCTAGCCATGATATTGTTAAAAGCGACATACTCACTCACTCATAATCATTGTTGTGAATTGAATCCAACCATCTTAACCTTTGTTTGTCAGTTCTTGATGCTATTTTACAGACGACGGTAAATCGAGTATTTTGAGGGATGACATACGAAATCGTCCAGAATCAAAATTGCATTCAATATCATCTTCTTTGACTTCAATACGCTTGGTCTGCTATGCTCCAGGTTTGCTATCCGTGTCCAGCAGAAAAGCGATCCCGGAAGTCTCGACAACTTTGAGTTCTGTCATGGCGATCTTGAGCTCTGAAGTTTCTAGGTACTAATCTTGCAGATACCTTGGACATACCAAGATCCTCGCGAATAATGGTTCCAACAGTTCCAACTGATATTTGGAATTCCCTAGAAATTTCAAATACTTTCACTCGTCGGTCAGACAGAATTCTTCTTTCTATAGCAGCAATGTTTTCCGGTTGGGTGGCATCGTCTATGGACTCCCTACCCCTTTTAAACTGTAGAGACCAACGGCACACTGTGGAATAGTCAGGAGCATCCTTACCCATCACTTTACACATGCGATCATGGATTTCTTTTGCTTTGCATCCCTCCTTGGTAAGGAACTTTATTACAGCGCATTGTTCATGTTTGAGAGAATCCATGATTGTGACCACCCTTAGGTGAATGAAGCCATCAAATCTAACTTATTGTTGTGTCTGGAACTTGTTATGACACGTGTCAACCTGATGTTATGACAAGTGTCACACCTGCCACAAGTTGACATTGTTTGTGTAAACACAAATGCCCATGTTGCAAAACTTATTTAACGCCCCTCGTAGAATTTGAAGCATCATCCTGATACATCCTATTTCCATCTTTCTACAGTATCTTTCTGGCGTATGACATGTAGTTGAAATTAAGAACAGTGCCGTAGATGAAATGCATATTTTTACTAAGAAAAAGCATCAATGTGTTGAGCATCTACATCAATTTACTCATCATTACCCAATCATTTCGATGAAGAATTTGCACATTATGTTTTGTCTCATTTGTGGCAGGCCCCTGTGTAATCATCAAGTTGTTCTATTCGTGTTAATTCGTTCTGAAAGTACCTGGGTCCATGTAAATAGCCTTCCATTACATCTATGACATTTTGGCTAGCTCGGCCGAAGTAAATCACCTGAAATAGTTTGAAAATAGTCCATATTAATAGAGAGTGTACAGTTTTTTTACGGTGATCAATGTAGGGTAAACGGAAGATATGGAATCTTCCATGTATAAGGAACCATGTAAAGTATTGCTGAAATTGTCTAAACTTCTACTTTACGATTCCCTTCTACCGATTTGCCCAACTGATTGTTTGTTTTGTTTGTTTGTTGTTTAACGCCGCACTCAGCAATATTCCAGCTCTATGACGGCGGTCTGTAAATAATCGAGTCTGGACCAGACAATCCAGTGATTAATGTCATGAGCATCGATACACTCATTTGGGATCGATGACATGCATCAACCAAGTCAGCGAGTCTGACCACCCGATCCCGTTAGTCGCCTCTTTCGACAAGCACAGGCGCCTTTTACGGCAAGCAAAGGGTTGCTGAAGACTTATTCTACCCGAATCTTCACGGGTCGACTATACGATGAGCATGTGTTTATGAATCAATATGAAATGACACCAGGTGTTCGCGAAAAGGTGATTGTATCCAACCACACAAGTGTTCACCTGAAAAACATGGTAACGTGGTACAAATCAAAATTGGGAATTGCATCGGCGCCATTTTTCGACACTCTACGTCTTCCATAAAACTTTTAAAAGTTTTACTGAGGCCTTGAATGTTGTTACCTAATTCAAACACCATTTGAACATACTCATGCTTAAGTGTGAATGGGAATAATATGATGTGTACATGTTGACAATGTTCTTGATACAGTTTTGGTATATATAAATGTGTAATGTAATAACACGAATCAACCTAATAGTTCTAACACATAAGCAAAAACAAGAAATCCCTTTCCATAATCATAAGAAATTTCTCCTGAAGTAGAGTCCGTTGATTCTGACTTTATCATTAGCATCTGTTTATGAATCCTATCATTTTAGTGGCGTCCAAGAAAAGGTAAGTGTATCTTGTCCCCAGTGGGCACCTGTCGGAAACATGCAAGGCAAGAGAATTGTTCACTCAGGTCAACGTTTATGATTTATTAACTGACATATGGCAGTGTATTTTATTTGTTAACAATGATTGTTACTGTATTACATTGTTTCTGTAGAGATTCGGTAGACGCTCATTGCATTGTATTTGGGCATTGATTAGTCGTCATGAATGCAGTACAGGTTAATGTAGGCTGTCGTAAGTAAGTTACTATATTTAGATGCTAGAGTTGTGTAGTAAATTCCGGAAACGGCGAGACTTGTCCAACATTTTACAGAGCCTTACAGCACTGTCTAGAAAGTTCTGAATCTAGTTGGCACGGTATATAAGGGGACAAGGGCGTGTTTAGGGGATCCCTCACACATTTCGTCTGTCGCAGCTGGGCGAATATATGTTATAATCACTGACTTTTCCTATCACCACTGTTTTTTTGTATCTGATACTAACCACAGCCATCATATTTTATATGGCCATTGAATATTGTACTACCACTCTTTAGTGTACTGCCACTGTGATTGCTGTGCAGCAATTTGTATTGATTTGTAAACTAAGTGAATTTTGTTGGTTCCACACTAATTTCTTTTACGTACAAATTTCTGGATTAGCATATTGTTTCAATTTGGGAATCGACACGTAACATAATGCATCACAATTAAACAATGAAAGTTGAAGAGGCTCACCTCGACTGGAAAATCTGCGAGAGTTTTGAAACATGCCACTTGCCTCTGGACGGTTTTCAGGATGGTCACATCTCAAACATCCACTCAAGCATTTCATTGTACTCAAGGGTTGTCAAGTCTGAAAGTCATGGTGGATGCTGAGATCAGTCATGAAGTATGCCTTGAAGTATATTTATTATTATTATTAATAATATTAATATCAATTATGTTTTGGTCCCGGCCACTGCTGTATCTATGTTGTACATATGCTTATAACGAACTACGGTTATAACGCACTAAAATTAGTGGCCCCTTTGAGTTTGTTACAACCGTAGTTTACAGTATGTTAACTAATGCTGTACTGACTGCGTACCTCCGGTCTGAGGTAAACTGGCACTTCCTATCTTAATGAGGCAGCAGGGAATGCTTACACTATTCGGAGTCACCAGGTAACATCGCTGACATTCAGTGTAATTTACTTTGTTCACTGGTAGGTGAGGTGAGGTGAAATGGGATTTAAAGGCGCGTCCAAGATTATTGCACTTATATAGCAACCGCAACGTGCATACACGTGTGTGTGTGTGTGTGTGTGTGTGTGTGTGTGTGTGTGTGGCTGCTTGTCTTGTTCACTGGGATTTACTCATGGGTATTCTTCACAAAACCTATGTTTTCCCCTATACATTCAACCAAAAAACGATATCATTGTTATTATGTCAATGTGAAATATATCAAAGTATAGAATGCTCCAGGGTTTTCCTCGAATGAGACATAAGTCCGGCAGTCTTTACCTCCTACACGATATATCTTCCTGTCCATGACGAGGTCAACATTTCCCAAAGATGATGACCAAATATCCTTGGGCAGGCTGATACCAATCTCCCTGGCGAAGTCACTACAGCCGTAGAGGGATGTGACGCTGAACTCATACCCTTTGCTGGACAGAAATTCTGTCAACTTGGGCCATCTGCATGCTTTCTCAACGTCAAGAACTGAAACATGTGCAATTAAAATACTTAAACAATTTTAAAACCAAGATGTCTTTTCATTAAATCTTGTCAGGATGAAAAATACGTCCCACGTATATGTCAAAAATATACCTTTCTCAGACAGGGCTAATTAACTTTTCATGTATCATACAAATCTATCATAATCCCCTAAAATATACAGAAAATGAGGAAGATATGGTCTACATAAATACCCCAATATCAGAGGATGACCGGCATATGAAGTGTATTTTCAGAGAAGAAACAACAAACTGTGAGGCATCATTCCGGGACCAACCAACTCGTGCCTTTCTCGGAGGCACGTATTGGCATAACGATGAATACAACCACCACTTCAAACAAGAATGATAACTCTTGTTCTATCGCTGGCTTATTCTTGCTGTAAAAGTATAGAACCTTACTAAAGCTATGTAGTAAATGAAACTAACAATAATTATGAAACATGTTTTCAACACGATGTGGGTGGCAATCACCCACACTGACAGAACAGTAAACCAACTTCAATGATTTTATGGTTCAACGTTTTCTGCTGAAATCCAATATCTGCATATTGTTTATGAACCCTTCTACGTCATAATTAGACAGCATTCAGCATGTGAAACTGCAACGTGAATTTGGAAACTACCCCAAAGTTAGCGGCGGTGGCTAAGTAGCCAAAGTGAGTGAGTTTGGTTTTACGCCGTTTTTTACGGTTATATCACGGCGTGTCAGCTTAATGTGGGAGGAAAGTCCGAGGTGATGCAAGTCTTACCACTTCGGCGAAACCCACGAGCACGGGTATGGTGCTGACAAACCTGGAAACATAATCGGGGCGAACCGGGATTCGAACCCACAATGAAAGATTTCTGGCGTACCCAAGGGACGCAACTCTGCACGGCGAATCGCGGCGCCTTAGACGACTGGGCCACCTTTCTAATTGTACAAATCTAGCTGTAAATGTTTAATAGTACCTGTTGGTAGCTTATGTTCAGCACTTTATGTTAATACTTGAATCTCCAATATTGGTTAAGGAGTTACTTTGCTATTCGTGTTTCCACTACTTTAGGGAAAGCACAATTTTGTTCATTCACGAGGTTACTGAGCTCACACAACTAGCTAGCGGAAATTGTGTTCTCCGACGTACCGTTTCCTTGTTGGATGTCAAAGCCTTCTTTAGGGCAAGTACTTGTATACAAAGGAAGTCAAGTATTTCCATTTAACTCAAGAGAGACATCAGTCAATAAGACTAAATGCTTATTTAGGCAAATTCGTCTATCTTTTAGTGTCCAAGAGACATATTTTAGGGATAGGTCCACTGTGCCTACGTTCAATATACGTTCAATGTTTATTTTTTATCTTTGCCTGTGACAATTGGGGTCCAATCACTGTAGATTGTCTTTCTTTGACTATATATAGATGGTAATGATAAAACGGTGAACTTTTACCACACTGGCTATCATAACTTCATCTACATTTGTTAACACCCGAGTCCCAGGAGCTCAGCTCTGTGACACCTGTCATGCATAGACATACATACATTTATGACGAGGTCAACATTTCCCAAAGATGATGACCAAATATCCTTGGGCAGGCTGATACCAATCTCCCTGGCGAAGTCACTACAGCCGTAGAGGGATGTGACGCTGAACTCATACCCTTTGCTGGACAGAAATTCTGTCAACTTGGGCCATCTGCATGCTTTCTCAACGTCAAGAACTGAAACATGTGCAATTAAAATACTTAAACAATTTTAAAACCAAGATGTCTTTTCATTAAATCTTGTCAGGATGAAAAATACGTCCCACGTATATGTCAAAAATATACCTTTCTCAGACAGGGCTAATTAACTTTTCATGTATCATACAAATCTATCATAATCCCCTAAAATATACAGAAAATGAGGAAGATATGGTCTACATAAATACCCCAATATCAGAGGATGACCGGCATATGAAGTGTATTTTCAGAGAAGAAACAACAAACTGTGAGGCATCATTCCGGGACCAACCAACTCGTGCCTTTCTCGGAGGCACGTATTGGCATAACGATGAATACAACCACCACTTCAAACAAGAATGATAACTCTTGTTCTATCGCTGGCTTATTCTTGCTGTAAAAGTATAGAACCTTACTAAAGCTATGTAGTAAATGAAACTAACAATAATTATGAAACATGTTTTCAACACGATGTGGGTGGCAATCACCCACACTGACAGAACAGTAAACCAACTTCAATGATTTTATGGTTCAACGTTTTCTGCTGAAATCCAATATCTGCATATTGTTTATGAACCCTTCTACGTCATAATTAGACAGCATTCAGCATGTGAAACTGCAACGTGAATTTGGAAACTACCCCAAAGTTAGCGGCGGTGGCTAAGTAGCCAAAGTGAGTGAGTTTGGTTTTACGCCGTTTTTTACGGTTATATCACGGCGTGTCAGCTTAATGTGGGAGGAAAGTCCGAGGTGATGCAAGTCTTACCACTTCGGCGAAACCCACGAGCACGGGTATGGTGCTGACAAACCTGGAAACATAATCGGGGCGAACCGGGATTCGAACCCACAATGAAAGATTTCTGGCGTACCCAAGGGACGCAACTCTGCACGGCGAATCGCGGCGCCTTAGACGACTGGGCCACCTTTCTAATTGTACAAATCTAGCTGTAAATGTTTAATAGTACCTGTTGGTAGCTTATGTTCCGCACTTTATGTTAATACTTGAATCTCCAATATTGGTTAAGGAGTTACTTTGCTATTCGTGTTTCCACTACTTTAGGGAAAGCACAATTTTGTTCATTCACGAGGTTACTGAGCTCACACAACTAGCTAGCGGAAATTGTCTTCTCCGACGTACCGTTTCCTTGTTGGATGTCAAAGCCTTCTTTAGGGCAAGTACTTGTATACAAAGGAAGTCAAGTATTTCCATTTAACTCAAGAGAGACATCAGTCAATAAGACTAAATGCTTATTTAGGCAAATTCGTCTATCTTTTAGTGTCCAAGAGACATATTTTAGGGATAGGTCCACTGTGCCCATTTTCCCCCATCTAGCCAAGTCTAGGTTATCATTACTGAGTGATGTTAATTAACTCCTAGGTGATTTTGTTTGCAGCCACTGTCCATGTGTCTTGCTGACTGTCTATTTTTTATAAGAATTGACTTTCACTTTGTGTGAGTTCATTGTAGTATGAGTGAATATGGTTTTACAAGCGAACGCTTTAACCACTAGGCTACCCAACAGCCCATATTGGAGTATGAAGCTTCCTAGAGTGAGGACCAAACTGTATGAGTGCCGGAGCTTACGTGCAAAGGAATTCCCAGGTGTTTCCCCATTTCATTTCAAGAACACAGTCTCTTCCAAAACGAATGAACGTCAAATTGTGTCATTCATACACGTATGAACGTCCATTTCGCGGTCATGTGACCGACATCTCGTCCAATGGAAAAGCTATATATCGTGTAAACGTCAAATTAAAAAAATATAAATTAATAATAATAATTCATAAAACTTAAGACCACCATGGAAGCATTGTCAGGGCCAGGGCCTGGTCCAGGTTGGTTGAGCCAGTGCCCCCATCGTCTATACTACTCCGACGGTTTATTCAGTTCTCGATGGGTCTTGCTGATTGCCTTATCTGAGTGTTTTGCTTCAGTTGACGAAACTTGCATATACGTTCAATGTTTATTTTTTATCTTTGCCTGTGACAATTGGGGTCCAATCACTGTAGATTGTCTTTCTTTGACTATATATAGATGGTAATGATAAAACGGTGAACTTTTACCACACTGGCTATCATAACTTCATCTACATTTGTTAACACCCGAGTCCCAGGAGCTCAGCTCTGTGACACCTGTCATGCATAGACATACATACATTTATGTTACTTTGTCTGCCACAATATTCCAGTGCTTTCATGTAGTTGGAATTCTTCACTCGAATTTGCTTTTAGCAGAGATTTCTTGTGATTATGAAATGAATTATGTAACGAGTCCACAAATGAGATTAATTCGTTCAAAGCATATTATTTGTGTGTTTGTTTGTTTGTTTGTTTGTTGTTTTAATGGCGCACTCAGCAATATTCCAGCTACAGGACGACGGTCTGTAAATAATCGAGTCTGAACCAGACAGAGACATTGAATGACATCATGAGCATCGATCCACGCAATTGGGATATGGTGATAAGCATCAACCAAGTCAGCGAGCTTGACCACCCGATCCCATACATCGCCTCCTACGACAAGCATCGTCGCCTTTCATGACAGGCATGGGTTGCCGAAGACGTATTCTACCCCGGATCTTCACGGGTCAAAACATCTATTAAGTCACAATGACACTAGTTTTACTCTGAAAGTGCCAGAAATAAAAGTCATCTCTAAGAATCGTTACTAAATTGAATTACGAGAATATAGTGTTAGTACGTCCCATATATAATGCTTTCACAAAGATCAATGTTAAAAGAACATAAATGTCAATTAAAAAAATGAACTTATCATTGGCATCATCAAATAAAGAAAGTGTCTTTCATCTCTATTGTTGGTCCTTTAAATTGTGTGGTCCTGTAAAACAATGTGAACCATGAATCCAACTTGTAAAACACATGTGGTCTACATCGTCTATTGAACACCTGTACGAATGAGTTGTGGCCTATAAAAGAAATTATAAGATGAATCGATTAAGAAGAAACAGTTCAAATTACCTTTCCAGTATCTGGGATTGTTGAAAGATATCTGCTGGTTAATAGTTTGACTGAAGGTTGCGCACTTATTTATACATGTATAGTATGTGCATTTTAAGTTAATCTTTACCATGATCGTAACACATAAACATGAAAGCTGTTGCTTTACCTTCTGGGCTATCGTCAGAATCGTCGGCAACTGGACCAATAAAAAGTCCATGTGCCATTAAATAATAAAAACATTTTCCAAATGTGGCAAATCATTTATGATTTGATAGAATATCCTCACACATACCAAATTCTTGATCATTTTGAAAAAAACAACTTTTGGAACTTTACCGAAAAAAAACGGTGGATAAATGTATTTTATGAAGGTATTCAATAAAGTGGCCTTGAAAATGACTGTTGGATATTTTCAGGGGTTGTTGTCAAGGGTAGCCTAGCTCACCAAATCTTTTTTTATTTTGCGCGGGCCGATTCCAGCTGATGATCCGCAATAATGCTGACATAAAGGGAATCAGTTTGCTCAGGATACTACTATATGTACACCAGATCGTTCAGAGCGCTGTCTACGATCTGTTTTACAACATTCTTCGTCGGTTTCTTGCGACTGAAAGTAAATATTGATAAAACTAGAATTACTTTGACAGATTCGAAAAAGAACATGTTTGAGAATGGGTGAGTAAGTTGGGTTTAAAGACGCTTTAAACAGTATTCCAGCTATATCACGGCATGTCAGCTTAATGTGGGGGAAAAGCCCGAAGTGATGTTACCACTTTGGTGAAACCCATGAGGACGGGTATGGTGGTGACAAACCTAGACACATAATCGAGACGAACAGGGAATCGAATCACTCGGCACAGACACTTGCAGCACCTAAGACGACTGGGCCACCCGTGACCCCGTTTGAGAATGAAGGTGTGTCAGAATGAGTCTAAAACTAGGATATGAGCACATTGGAATTACTTGGGATAAAATCCTGTCGAATAATGATACGACGTGTTCGCGAAAAGGGTGAGCATATGGCATGCAAAGACAAATGAGTCGTTCACGCGATAAAAAACGGGAACATATGCTTCAAGCCCAAATGGGATTGCATCGGACATCATTTCTGTCACTGATTCGTCAAATTTGAAAACGTCATCTAAACGTGTACCAAAACGGTTTGAAAGCTCTGCTGAGTTACATGTATGTCTCCCCGCCATAGGGAAGTGAGACAAATTGGCTTTGGCTCTGTTCCCCGTTGGCGTCGGCGTTTCCATTCTTTTCCGAGCCATAAATGGAAAACTGTTCAATGTCTTTCAATGAAACTTGGCAGATGCATTGCTCATCAGCTTAACTGGTGCCATTTGCTATCTTAAGTTTTGTTCTGAATAACATTTTCTTATGTTTCCACAAAAACAATTTCGACTTAGTCTCAAACAAGGGTAGGGTTTGTTTCCGGGTAAACTTGAAAACCTTTCAACATTTTTCAATGAAACTTGGTACATGCATTGATCATCGGAGTGCCTTTTGCTATTTTGAAAATCTTCTGAATATTACTTACTATGTTTGCATGAACAAAGTTTTTTGTCTCAAACTTCGTTTCCAAGGAATAACTCTCAAACCAATGACTTTTTGGCATAACACTATACAGGTGCAATGACCACGTTCTCAACTATTTAATTTTTATTAAGTTTCAAACAAGTGGCGTTTATTTCACGCCATAACTCTTTAGCTAATGAATATTTCTGCATGAAACCATTATCTGTCCAGGTCATGATTTTCTATCAATGTTTTTTTTCAGATTTGTGAACACATTTATGGTAATAACTTGAACTAATGTATCCAAAAGAAGGGGGGAGAGACATTCTAATTGTTGAATGTTGTAATCCTGTTCAATCAACTTTTGGGCAAGAGTCGTTTTACGTTCATAGAAAAATCATTTAAAGAAATGGTCATACAATGCTAATGCTAGACATTTTTTATCAAACAGTACTAAAAATCCCGTTTAAAATGTTGTTGTCTGGTTCGTATATGTCTTCTTGCAAGGCTATCGTCGACCTACCCGATCTTAGCAAGGACTAGAGAGTGATGTGTGTTCTTTGTGTGACTTTGTGGGATCTGCGAGATTGATGTTTGCATAACTTCTACTCTCCAATGAGATAGATGATTGACTAAATCAGATATCTATATGTTGTGGGGTAGTGTCGATTGGTGTGATTTTTTAAAAAAAACACCTTCTGATACATATATCACAACCAAGTGTTTTAGAACAACGTATATGATAGAAGCGGTATTAGCAGGGACCAAGTGTTCGTATTTATGCCGCTATGTTTGATATATGTCAGACAAGAACTGAGGATTTTTTTATTGATGTAAATATGGTTATTGCCACTGAAGTTGTGTGAATTATTAATATTATAAACAGTTATCTACGAGATTTTATTCGCTTCCACTGAAAGCTAAGTGTTGTATAACCTGTCTATCTATCAGTGAATAATTTGTTGGAATTATCAGGCATCAACTCATACTTCAACACATTAAATAGTATCACTGAGATCATATAACAACATGTGACATTTTTATGACCAAAACATTTTTCACTTTCAAGTCATGGAATTTGTCACAGGTGTCTTGGGCAAATTTTTTAGACACGTCGTTTTCACAAATCATTCAGTTTACAAGGAGAATTTCCAGCTAGTAAATGTAGTTATTAGACGTTATAGAAACTAGTGTTGTATACTGAAAGCTATTTAATGGATGTAAATCTGAATAACTTAAGAACATCATTATCACTATTTAGATAAAGTTCACATGGATTAATGATTGAACTAGGGAGGTACAATATTATGTGAAGAAATAAGAGTGAGTGAATATGGTTTTACGTCGTTTTTCGCAATAGTCCAGCAATATCACAGCGGGGGACACCAGAAATGGGCTTCTGGCCATCAGATTGTCAAAGTCTAAATAAGGCAATTTGGCCAAGAACTTTAACTCAAGCTTCAGGTATATTTCAATGATCTGATATCCTTCAATAACAATCAAGTAGCCAATTCCCTTCCACTGATTTACCCACCTGAACTAAAACTAAAGGAGACCAGTGAACCCGCATCATCTGTTTCATATTTAGATCTATGCATAAAGAATCCGATGGACAAAACACTCTACACAAGACTGTATGACATGTCGAGTTCCAGCCTTTGGTGTTTACATTTCGCAACTTTTCAGAAACAATCGAGCATGCTCTTTCCACCAAGATTTCAAAGAGCGTCATACGACTCTTGCTCAGAAATTGTTTCATCAAGGTTACAACATTCAAGGCCTCAGTTAAGCTTTCAAAACGTTTTATGGTAAACATGTGGAGGACATATCTAAATTTGACGCATTAATGACAAAAATGATGTCCGGTGCAATTCCCTATGCTATGGGGTGGCATTACAACGCATTTGAGAACACAATAATCAAAGCGACCAAAGCCAATCCACATATCCCAACCCATCTCTGTCAAAGGCAATTTGAATGACGTACGCAACCGGGGAGATTATGTTCTCCCCTTTATGCAAATGCGGGGACGTAACGTTGCGGTACAGCGGGATAGTACACACCCTCAAGTTGAACGTGATGTACTGTTTGAGGCAGCATAACACACACAGAACATATCTGTCATATCATGTCATATCATAACCAAATGTCATGCTGTTTTATGTGAAGCACAGATGATGAGAACGTAGTGATGATGTATGTTTCAAGCGATAAGTTATCATGCATCTTTTGTCCTAATTTGTTTCCAATTTTATTTCAGACGTGTCTTGATCATAATGATAATTAACTTCATATTTGCATAATGGACACATATATAAGAACGTAAACTTCAACCCACATGTATCCGCCAACAGACGTCATTTAACGCAGCCACAGACTGAAAAGGTAATCTTCTTTTTCGGTACGTATGGGCCACTGGCTTTGTGTACATAAATACATCTTACGATATGGATGTAATGTATTCTTCTTATGAGGATTTGTATTGGAAAAAACAGCGCTTATTCCACCACTTGGAATAAGAATAAAACCTGCCACCTCTGATGCTAACATTAACCTTTAAGTTATATCTCCCACTCAGATTTTGTCTTCTGGCAGTTTATAAAGCCACAGATCGATCTAATGTTAACTAACCTAGAGAAATCAGATACAAATCAGTTACGTTATCAGCAAAAATATAATGATCTAAGAGGCACCTACAACACTTACAAAGCTATTTTCACAGATGGATCCAAGGACGGTGTAGCAGTTACTAGTACCACTGTCATTGGATACAACACCATATCATCAAGAATACCAGACGCCAGTTCAATTTGTACTGCAGAATCTTAGTTGTCATTTTTGAACAACATCGCCTAATCTGTTTTCAATTATTGGTATGCGCCGCCGCCTCGCGTGTATCAAAGCAAATGGTGGTCACATCCTATAATGACATTGATAACTTAGTTGTTACCCCTTCCCTCTTTAGGGTGTGTGGCTCTGGCTTCTGTTACCAGGTGTGAACCAGGTATGTCAACGAATATGTTGTGATGAAACACTGATCAGACGAGTAACCATAACATTTACACCACTTTCTGTGAAACACAGATGATGAAAACGTGGTGATGATGTTTGTGTATGTTTCTAGAGACATGTTATCATGCATCTATATTCGTCCCACTGCACGTGATAATGATGATAGACATCGTTTGTTATATATTTCATTTTACAACAGTTTTATAACAGATGGGACGTGATCATAGTGACGAGTAACTTTATATTTGCATAATTGACAAATATATAAGCAGTTAAAAGTCAGCCCACATGTATCTGCCAACAGACGTCATTTAATGCAGCCACAGACTGAAAAGGTAATCTTCTATTTCGGTACGTTTGGGACGCGAGCTTTGTGTATATAAATACAGGTTATGATATGGACGTAATGTATTCTACAACTTACCACTTTAAAGATATCATAAATTTGAAAAAAGCAAACCATATACAAGTATTCTTTGAGTGCTGAGTATGCTCCAAGATATTTATTGAATTACTTGATAGAAATAAATCTCATATTGTCTCAGCATTTTCAATCTGTGCAACTGAGCATAGTATGGAACCTGTGGATAAAATTGGCTTTATAACCACATGTTAGAAATACCCATGCACAACCAATGCATGATCTTTAATTGACCTTAAAGATAGAACATGTTATAACACTTATTGGGATTGCAGTTTCTGACATTTGAATGAGAAAAAAAACCATTACTGTATGCATTGTTTGATTATTGGAAACTTTCACATTTCCTTAAGACAGCGTAACTTGATGTGGATGCTTTTACTTTCAGATATTGATTTCACGCATTACTTTGTTCCTTTTCGATTTCATTGGTCATCAAGACCCAAAATTCGGAAACATACCAACAAAGGAGTGATTTTTCCTGCAAAGATTTGAGTAAGTGAGTTGGATTTTACGCCGCTTTAAGCAATATTCAAGCAATATAACGGTGGGGGACACCAGAAATGACCTTCACACATTGTACCCATGTGGGGAATCAAACCCGGGCCTTCAGCGTGACGGCCGAAAGCTTTAGCCACTAGACTACCCCACCGCCCCACGGACATGTATTAGTACTTTTCAGAATAGCAATGAAAGCCTCCTCACATGAACCAAGGCCTCCTTATGAACCAAGGCCTCCTTATGAACCAAGGCCTCCTTATGAACAAAGGCTGTCGCCATTTTAATCTGTTACGTAAAGACAACCTTATGTAATTATAACCGAAACTACCTCAACTTTGGTACCTTTATGAAGCCATGTCTTAAAAACGTTATGACCCTTCTTCAATGCAACATTCTTCGCCTTATATTTTCTGCAATCGTCCAATGGAAACAGTAATGTTCCACCTCATCCAAGTATTTGTTGGTTGGCTCAGTAAACAAGACGATGACACCAGCAAATAACAGTATATGTATATACACTACAAAGATGCAGTTGCACTCGCAGAACGACCTTGCTTAAGCTCCGCTGCTAATTTATTGATAAAAGCGTTGAACCAAATGGACTGAGCATCCATCCTTGCCGCACCCCAACGTGGCAGTCTATCAGGGAAATACGCACTACACTTTCATGAAGTGAAATTATTATCCCTGTTTTCAAACACACTGCTAAAATTAATAATAGTCAATTTGTATGGCGCTTTTTCTGTGCTCAATATCATGCTGAAAGCGCATTATTACCCAGTGAATGGACCAGTGACTTGGGGAGAATACACCCAAGAAGTCTGTGCTATGTCACGCCAGGTACTCACTCATTGCTGGAGGCATAAGTCGCTTGCTCTGTGACATCATGAGGAATATGCACAAAACTAATTATAGTCAAATAATTGTTTCAGTTTCAGCTTATGAAGCTCAGTTACACTGTTGGTGTCTTATTTCATTATAAGTTATGTCGCCATTATTCGTACCCAAATACATACGACAGATACAGGCCACTCCTTTCCCTTTCGTTTGGAAATGTTTTTGACAGATGAACCACATTATAAAGAATAGCCGAAAAGTATCTTGCCGAAAGAAGTAGACCTAGAAACGCTTATAATAGTATAATAATGCCAGTTATTTAGTATAGTAATGCCAGAGGAGGTTGATGGGATGACCATATTCGATCTTTTATTGAGCCTTGTGTAGTTTTTCGCGAATATCAGAAAACGAAAATAAAAAATGATATATTGTTTGAGAGATATTTAATTATATCAACCACACACTTTTGAGCTTTTGGGAGAGCATTATACTATCTATAGTATGAGTAGTGTTGGTATGTCTGTCCATTCATGATATGTTTCTCTAAATTTGTCCTGGTGCCAAAGGTGATATCATATGTTATTTGCACATTTAGACCTCTACATTTTCTACCCATGGGAATTCTGAGTTCAGAATGCTGGACTTAAGAGACGTGGAGCGTTGCTCATATTATCACCCACTGGATTGTCTGATCCAGTTTCAATATCTGATAATGATTCATAAACACATGCCACACTCAGCAACATTCCAGCAACATTCCAGCTATATGAGTCAAGCGGCATGTAATCGAGACTGGGACGGACAATCCAGTGATTGACATCCATCAACCAAGTCAGCGAGCCTCAAAGGTTGCTACAGAATAGTTCTAACCCTGATCCTCACGGGTCACATGCTTAACGTATAGTCGGAATCGTACAATAGACACTACTCTTATGACATTTCTTCGGATTATGGTAAGGATTCTGTCGCTTTTATTTATAGGCTGCAGTTATTTAGCTGTATTAATGCTGATTATTCTTCCGCGCATTCATTGACGTTAAAAAGCCTTTGATTATGTTGAGAGGAAAAATATATTGTTCTTCATTTTCGCTGTCATGGTAAATTGTTCTGCTTAAAAGCATATACACCGAAGTCGGAGAGTGAGCAGCATCTGGTAGATTCCATACTTTGCAACCAGTACCTGTGTCAGACAAGGTTGTATACTTAGTCCCATATTATCTTTTTTTTATAAATGAACTATCAAGAAATATAAGGTTTGAGAGTTCTTGCGGGATATTTGTATCTCAAGAAATAGAAAATATGATGTTATTATTGTTTGCTGAATCTTTGCAAGGATCTTTCTACTGGCCAATGTGACATCATCTTTTGCTGGTTCCCAAGTCATGAAGGCATAACAGTTAACTCAAAAGCCAATGCTGCAGCTAAAGCAGCTCTTGACAAACCGGTATATAGACTTCTTTTCCCATAAAGCAATTTCAAGCCAACCGCCAAGAGTTATACTCGAGATCTAATGCAAAAACAGGTAGGAATCAATAAACTGGAATTTCAACCAACGTTCGGTCATACGTATTTGGGTTGTCAGTCAAGACATGATGATGTCGTTTTGCGACGATGTCATTTTAGCCACAGTTGGTTTGTCTTAGAATATCTGCTGAAAACAGTTGATGACAGACCTCCAAAGTGTATTCCTTGTGATGAAAGACTAATTGACATGCATATTTTGCAATCACAAGGGATTCACAGTATCAAACAGTATATCTGAAAGATTTCTTATCCTGTTTAAGCGGGCATCTCATCTTCAGCTACTTGATAGAAATTGACCTGTATCATAAATTTGAAAAATTCATGTGAATTAATAGGGAGTTACTATATTTAGATGCTGGTGTGACTGCAAATATGATTTGCATTTTTTGTAAACATTTCTCTTAATTATTTTGTACACTGTTATTATTAACAGTACTTAGCATTTGATTGTACTTTTATCAGCAAAGTAAGTTCTCGCTATGTTCAGACTTTCTTTCTCCAAATATACTGAAGTGTATTTTATTGTTTAACAGTGATTGTAGCTGTGTTGCATTGTTTCTGTTGGGATTTGCTAGACGCTCATTGCATTGTGTTTGGGCGGTGATCAGGAAGTTAGTATATGTAGATGCTAGTGTGGTGTGTACTACCACTCTGTTGTGCACTGTCATAATAATTGTTGTGCAGTAATGTGTATTGTTTTGTAAATTTGTAAATTAGCTAAGTGAATTTTGTAATACATTTGTTGATTGTATGCCACTTGTTGGTTGTTCTTTCAGTACAGATTTCTGGCTTAACATTGTTTCAATTTGGGAATCGACATGTTACAGCATAGGTATAGTCAAACCTTAGGTAGTATTCTATTTTTCATCTTTAATTTCCATATCATAGTCTTCCAGGGTAGGTTTCTAAACTATGTAGGCAGTTCATTAATCAGGATTCACATCAGTTTGATTGAATGGCATGTTTCCGTATATTAACAAGATCTGAACCAATAATATTATACTTCTGCGGGTAACGATCACCGTTTACAATATAAATTTCATGACAGTCCTATCATGGGGTATTTTTCAACTGAGAAGTCGTCTGATTTCCACCAGGGCTTAACTACTTGCCTCACGGAACCACCTGTTTGCCTGTACATAAGGACTTGCAACAATGCTGCTGTTCGTCGCTGGTCTCATCACCATGTCGTGTGTCACCCTGTCCGTGCTCTGCGCTGATGATGGTAGAGACGCCCTTCTATACCAAGTGGACATCTTCCTGCCCCCTAAGGAGGGGAGGGATGAGACAGCGGATGTACTGCACATTAAGGAGACAGTGAAACATCTATCTGACATCGATGTCCTTTTTTCATTTAAGGTCTGTACAGTCAACAAACCATAATGCATAGCGTCATCTATAACCCAGTGCATTGTAATTACATCTCCCTTATAATTACCATAAATACCCTGGTCCTAGTCACAACTACCTTTGTAATATTATTTGCATCACCTTCAGGATTCCCGTTACCACTCACTCACTCACTCACTTTTTCGTGCAAATCAATTGTTTTTTGTTGAACAGGAACTCGGGAATCCACGAATTATTCTTGGTAAGTTGACTTTACAATTTGTTTTAATTGTCATTAAATAAAATAAACGTATGTTTACACTAGGAGTGTATACCTACCGTCATTATATGTAAGTTGGTAATGCTGAATGGTCATCTTGGTGGGTTTTAAGGAATTAACCATAAATGACAAGGTTGTTTGGTATATATTTGAAGGAAACGATGGAGTTTACGTACTTAAAATGGTTCTTATCGTATTTGTTTCACCAAAATACTGAGGAGCAATCTCGGCACACAAGGTCGAAGGTTTTTGTGAGGTCTGTGAATGTGACATAGATTGGCTTCTGCTTTTTGTACTTTTCCTGCAGCTGTTGTTTGAGAAGTTAATGTTGTCCGTTGGTCATGCTACCCTGAATCCACCCTGCATTTCGCAGGAGAGAGCTTTCAGCCAATCATGCATCTCCCTCTGCGTCTTCCCAAAGGCTGAGAATGAAGCATCATGGAGGGTGTCTCTCAGATGGCCCCATCTTTGCTTGGCATCTCCCTGTGGAGGCTCTGTGACCATATAATCATTCTGGGCAACAGTAAAAGAGTCCACTCACTAATGGCGTGAGGTATTGCTGACATCTTTATGAGTCGTTCCCTCCAGCTAAGTTTGATGCATCCTCTTTCGCTGAAATCTGATCCAGTAATGGTTTGTGTCACACTCGGCGCTGGTGTACAAAAATGCAAAGATGCGATAAACACGTTATTGAGTTGGCGCCGTCTTGTCATGATCAGGGCCAGTACTTGGACCAGGTCACCTTGTGCTGAGGCTTAGTCTAAAGAAGGATAGTCGCTACACAGGCAGTGGTTGTGAGAACAGCATGAACAGTATATTTTATCCATCTTGCCAATTCGTAGTCTTTCATTAGAGTCGCCAAACAGTTACAGCTGTTCTTGAATGGTGATCCCCCTGGTGATGGTCTGGAGCTGGTCGTAGAACTGAATCTCGTCCTTTGCCTTCTGTGTGGAACAGAGGGTAGGATCGTACAGCCTGATGAGGCCAGTCGGACGTGACGAGTCGGAGGGTCATAGGTCTCTCCACTCCACTCTTGCCAGGTTTTATTATTCTGGGCATTGAGTTCTTGACAGCAAAGTCGGCGGTGTGCTTTCTGGCTTGATCAGCTCCTGCAGCATGGCCAAGGCCACTGGACAGGCTGGTCAGATTACAACACATTGATACCTCCCACAATCGGAAGCAGCCCTTGGTGTTACATTCTACACCAATCAAGCTAGACTTATCACCGGTGGACACCTGCTTCCCAGGTTGTGCCATCACTGTGAGGCAATGCTGGACCCCGTACACTTACCACAGTCGTAGCTCTAAGATTGCTTTGTGGAACTGGACACTGCTACCTCTCCAGGGGGTATTCCTGGGCAGCTTGATGTGGACGACCAGCTGTTGCCCATGCAACGTCTAGCTGATACACACAAGGGAAAGGCAAAATCAAAAGAGGTGCCAGATAGCCGCTAAGATGTTGTGAATTATAATTTGACTTCTCAACATTTAAATACACAATGCCTGTATGGTACATTTCTTTCCTACAATGCAAGGCAAATGCAATCGTTTTTCAGTAAAACATGGGGAATACACCGGTATTATATTATACATCAAACTTTCAGATTGTGAACAAGGCTTTCTAAGACCAGTATATACTTCACATGTGTGAAGGACATACATGTCTTCCAAATAAAACCTGATGGTAAGACATTTGAGATGTGTGAGTATATATTTATTTATTTATTTATTGGATTTTGAGTTTTCTGCACATGTTTCAGTTCTTGACGTTGAGAAAGCATGCAGTTGGCCCCAGTTGACAGGCTTCCTATCAAGCAAAGGATATGAGTTCAGTGTCACATCACTCTACTACGACAGTGACTTCGCCCATGAGCTCGGTGTTAACATGACAAAGGAAATGCTTGCATCATCCTTCAGGAATCGTGACCTTTTGATGGGCAAAATGACATTTCCTGTGAAAGGTAAAAAACTGTAGGAACTTTTCTAAGAGAAACCCCTGAATATTGTTTAGGTTTATGACCATGTTTGCATTACAAGCAACGAGGAAGGCAAATTATAGATGCTGACCTCTGTAATGAGTTACCACACCCCCTTACTTACAGGCACATACTCCTGTAAGAGTATTGTGTGAGTAGAGGGCGCTAAGCTTGTCAATCAAAAGAATAGCTGTTATAAGTATAAAACGTCAACACCAGAGAACAACAAGCCTCGATTATCTTGCGAAACAGATTCCATTTGGCATAAAAGGAAACATAGTGGTGAAAATCAGTGATGACACCAGATGTTCGCGATGAGGGTAGGAATGCCCTGCACAAGAGTATTTGCATAGAAAAGTAAGTGTTTGTTGCCTTGCGCCTCACATCAGTACTACGACCACGAAACGGCGGCCTGTAAACAGTCCGATCAAGTGATCGATGGACGAACAAAATCAACGAAAATGTCATTTATTGACTTTGGGTGGCCTGATCATGAGGTGCTCCGAATACATTTACAAAGAAAACACAAAGGAAACGAGACTGATGTGCTAATACTAAAGTGCAGTAATGGAGATAAACAAAAAAACAATGTTTAATTGTCTTCCTGTCTTATTGGCCACCTTATCATGTGTTTCTCTGTCTATCATGTTGATTATCATTCTGTTGTTTATTTTGTAACCTACTCATGTTAACCTACGCATGCAATTGTTGTAACTGTTTATCATCCACATATTATATATATTCTGTACCACGTTCACTATTCATCCGGGGGCACGGGTGGCCCAGTCTTCTAAGGCGCCGCGATTCGCTGTGCAGAGTTGCGTCCCTTGGGCATGCCAGACACCAATGATTGTGGATTCGAATCCCGGTTCGCCCCGATTATGTTTCTAGGTTTGTCGGCACCATACCCGTGCTCGTGGGTTTCACCGAAGTGGTAAACGTCTGAGACCTGCATCACTTCAAGCTTTCCTCCCACATTAAGCTGACACTCCACGATATGACTGGAATACTATTAAAAGCAGCGTTAAACCCAATTCACTCACTCACTCATTATTTATCCTTGCTGGAAAATGGTATAAGGACCTGAAGCCTGACAACGGTATGAGGATCTACACCGAAACGTCGCCTTTACAGGAAAATAAAGAAGTTGTTATCAATAAATTGTGTATACTTTACCTCACGTTATATTTATGATTTTAGAGGACACATAAACTTTAGCCATGATGGAAATATAGCTCAGCCAATACATGCTGGAACATGTGATGATAATATACACATCGGGTAAATGGTCATCATAAGTTACATTTGACATATAAACGGAGAATAAGACTATGACCTCGTAGCTTGTAACGATGCAGCTTAACATTTCATGGAGTGAGTGAGTGAGTGAGTGAGTGAGTGAGTTTGGTTTTACGCCGCTTTTAGCAATAATCCAGCAATATCACGGCGGGGGACACCAGAAATGGGTTTCACACATTGTACCCATAACATTTCATGGAAAATAACAGGGCATGACATACAAATATGGCATAACCGAATTTGGAGTAATAGTAAAAATATACTGTTGTAAAATCGCCCTGATTGCCTTAAAGTTTGTGGTAAAAATGTTTTAAAGGGATACAAAAATATCTTGCTGTTTATAATATCCTTTTTATTGTACCGTATTACTGGCGAGAAATATTTCGACCATATGTCACGGGATACGGTGAAGTTAGATACATGATCAAATATATTCAAACCTTTCTGCAATATGAAAATATCCTATTTTGTTGACAATGTAAAACATCTCATTCACTTACAGGCTTAAAGACAACTTTATCTTAAAAACAAGCCATCATCTGACCGAGTATTTACAATTTCTGTTTGACGCCACACCCTACGTTATAGTGCAAGTATTCGTGATAGAAAACGTATGATGTCCGAAAACCTATGCTGCTGAAAGCTCTGATCGAAAACAGTACAATCCGCGACGATTGTCCGGTTTTCGATCATATTTGTCGGAGTTGGTTTTTTTAATCTTTGATTATATTTTTACGCGGAAGATTTTCCGCGTTTCCGCAGAGATTTCACATCCCTGAACTTTATGATCGTGAAATGCAGTTGGTATTACATCAGCTTTTTTGAAAAGGAATAATAAGTTATGAGTACCATCTGAATAATCTCATATCGTGTTCCTTTCAGGATTGTCAACGCTTGAATACAACAACATGCTAAAGTGGTTTATCGAGAGACAAGTAGACATCATAAATGATGGCGAGCCATTAGCTTCTTTCAGAAATCTCGCCGAGTATCCGGTTCAGGTAAGCCCCTCCTCAAGAAATTTCATTGTTTTATTATGATACATAACTAAAGCACCAGTGTTGACTTGTGTGCTAAAACTACCTCAATAGTTCGTTAATTAAAACACAGGTGTTATTATCCCATGAACATATGTTCTCAAGTTACAAGTTTGTCTTGGCCTTCCTATTTTTATTTTTTTACTCTGTTGTAATTGGCTTATGCTGTGTTACATCGGGACAATGCAGTAACAGACAACGTATTTATGGAAAGCGGAAGAATAACTGTTGTGACGATTATTCTCGTATTTTTGGGAATTACAGGTAGTGT
The DNA here is from genome assembly GCF_022045235.1 of Haliotis cracherodii. Taxonomy (NCBI): domain Eukaryota; kingdom Metazoa; phylum Mollusca; class Gastropoda; order Lepetellida; family Haliotidae; genus Haliotis; species Haliotis cracherodii. The sequence continues at coordinate 8,723,823 of NW_027266276.1, read as the reverse complement.
TCTTTAATATCTGTACATAGAGAATCTCACCAGAGTGTCTTTTGATATCAAATATATCAACACGAGTTGATAAGAGTGGAAACATTCCGAGGCTTGCCGAGGATTTTTGCCACTTTTATCAACGAATGTTGATCTATTTGATATCAAAAGACACTCTGGTGAGATTTTATTCATCATCCAACATCATTCTTCCAACTTTTTCAATTTGTAGACAGTAATTAGCAGTGTTTTCAGTGTAAAAAGTACTGCTAACAGCTTCAGTAGCAGAGCCATTAGTGATGTCATTTGATTGTGACGTCATGCTAACTTGTGACGTCACAATGGTCTGCAAAGCATTGTGATGTGATTTCATTGCAGCGATATCTACAGTGTAGATATCGCTTGATCTAATCCAAGCGATATCTCCTGTGGGAGCCAATTTTGGATGATGAATAATAATTTATTACCCACGTGGTGAAGATACAGGTGGTAAGATACATAGAGAATACTACACTCATTCTCGTTAGATACCATTTTTACGACACGAGTGGACTTTCTATGGTATCTGACCGAGCGAAAGCGAGGTCAGATACCATAGAAAGTTCACGAGTTTCGTAAAAATGGTATCTAACGAGAATGAGTGTGGTATTTTATTTATTACCCACGTTAAATATATATTTAAGTGTAAATACATAACAACTTTCGTTCGTTGACAGACCAAACTGAAACCGGTTGCAAAATCTGGTTGCGGTTGAATATTGATATATGACCAAATATGGGCATTGTTGACATGTTTATGCATACGCATTAACAATATGCGCCTGCTGTTCTGTTTGCAAACAAACCAGCACCGACGCTCAAGATCCTTTTGGAAAAAAGTCTTCAACTTATGGTAATTCAAGCGCCATGTTGTTAGTACGCAGGACACCAATAAGAAAATTTGAAATGTCACATTAGCGCCGCGCTTTGAATGGCGGACCAACAGTCACACGCATCACACTGCCGGGGTCCCGTCTGTGCAATCAAAATGGTTCGGTTTCCTTGATCTATCAGCTGAATTTATATCATGTCCGTACCATTTTGGAGGAGGGAAATCAGACTGTTCGCCAAAGACATTCATGTTAACTGTACCACTCTATACTGAAGACGTGAAAATCAACAAACTCAAATCTGCTTGCATGTCAGTGACAACTTCGAACGATCGAAGGGCAAGGTCGCCACCGGAATAAGAAAAGACAACCGCGATCCACTCACAGCGTTTTACGCTAGAGATAGGGAATGTTACTGTTCACATTTGGGATGTTTGGGGCCACAAAATCAGAAGTCAAGCACACTTCCACGGAGTTTTCGAATGATTTGTATCGGAACTGTGAACTTTAAGTGATCTGGTCGTGCTGTCGTGTTCGTAAATTCATGAACAACACCTCCCGAAACAGCGCCATAAAATACGCTTCAAAGGGGACACCGATGGCACAACCGGATCATCCCAAGTATGTTATGATATCTGTCCCGATAGTTTAAACAGACTTCATTTCACCACGCTAATCCGTTTACCTTAAATCAAATTGAAAGTTGCGAAAATGGTCGGGTGCGTCACGCTCAAGGGACGCGCTCGATCGGCAGTCGTACATTGTAAATCGATTTATAGATCTAGCTCGATTATATGTCTGTAGGAGCTCAATGCATAACGTATATAGAATGCAAACCGAATTTGATGCGTGTGACTATCTTGTTAGGTTTAATAAAGTGTTTGTAAATATCTCTCGTTCTCATGAATTTCTTCAGTTCTGCCTTGTAATCGCAAAACGAATGACGTCTCGCGATTTTTTATGAATGAAAAAAGTAGTCCCGGTGTGACAGAGGTCACGGTTATCCAATCAAAAAGAATATAACAAGGTCAACCTTGTACGACACACGTGTGACGTACGGATTTAGTATCTTACCACCTGTATCTTCACCACGTGGGTAATAATAAATCCGTACGTGTGTCGTACAAGGTTGACCTTGTTTAATTCGTTTTGATTGGATAACCGTGACCTCTGTCACACCGGGACTACTTTTTTCATTCATAAAGAATCGCGAGACGTCATTCAAGGCAGAACTGAAGAAATTCATGAGAACGAGAGATATATTTAACCAAACAAGATAGTCACACGCATCAAATTCGGTTTGCATTCTATATAAGTTATGCATTGAGCTTCTACAGACATATAATCGAGCTAGATCTATAAATCGATTTACAATGTACGACTGCCGATCGAGCACGTCCCTTGAGCGTGACGCACCCGACCGATTTCGCAACTTTCAATTTGATTTAAGGTAATTTAAGCGTGGTGAAATGAAGTCTGTTTAAACTATCTGGACAGATATCGAGACTTACTTTGGATATCCGGTTGTGCCATCAGTGTCCCCTTTAAAGCGTATTTTGTGACGCTATTTCGGGAAGTGTTGTTCATGAATGAACGAACACGACAGCACGACCAGATCACTTAAAGTTCACAGTTCCGATACATCATTCGAAAACTCCGTGGAGTGTGCCTGACTTCTGATTTTGTGGACCCAAACATCCCAAATGTGAACAATAACATTCCCTATCTCTAGCGTAAAACGCTGTGAGTGGATCGCGGTTGTCTTTTCTTGTTCCGGTGGCGACCTTGCCCTTTGATCGTTCGAAGCTGTCACTGACATGCAAGCAGATTTGAGTTTGTTGATTTTTTCGTCTTCAGTATATAGGGTGGTACAGTTAACATGAATGTCTTTGGCGAACAGTCTGATTTCCCTCTTCCAAAATGGTACGGACATGATATAAATTCAGCTGATAGATCAAGGAAACCGAACCATTTTGATTGCACAGACGGGACCCCGGCAGTGTGACCGACTGTTGGTCCGATATTCAAAGCGCGGCGCTAATGTGACATTTCAAATTTTCTTATCGGTGTCCTGCGTACTAACAACATGGCGCTTGAATCACCATAAGTTGAAGACTTTCTTCCAAAAGGATCTTGAGCATCGGTGCTGGTTTGTTTGCAAACAGAACAGCAGGCGCATGTTGTTAATACGTATGCATAAACATGTCAACAATGCCCATATTTGGACATATATCAATATTCATGCGCAACCAGATTTTGCAACCGGTTTCAGTTTGGTCTGTCAACGAACGAAAGATGTTATGTATTTACACTTAAATATATATTTAACGTGGGTAATAAATAAAATACCACACTCATTCTCTATATATGCATGGTTCCCTGTGTGAAGAAAATGTTCACTGTCTGATTATTTTTCAAACCATTTCAGATGATATACATTGAGCCAGCCAGCAACCATCGTATGTCTGGATATACCCAATTTTTCGATATGGCCAGGGACTGTCAGCTTGTTGTCACACGAATGGAAAACCTGGATTCCTACACATGAGCGTGCCAAGGAGACTAAAATCATACGAACATGTTACATCAATCTGATCAGATAATAATTTAAAATTATAAGACTGATTAAAAGTAAGACACAGGGTTGTCCCTAATGAAGATGCGGAACAAATGCAGTTTCTCTCACTGAATAAAAACATTAATTCCATCTGAATTTTATTTAACGTCAAGTATTTTGTACATGTGTATATTACACACCCGTCACGTACAGCTACAATTCAAACGTGATGCATCGTGATGATATTTCAAATTCTACAATAGTGCACATCACAAGCTTGAACAGCAGAAGCCGACAACATACATAATCAGCTCCTGAAACGCTTGCCAGAGTCATGTATGGAAACAATGCTTTATATATTTGATGAAATATGGACACAGGAAATTTCTCACCTTCATGGCAAAATGCCATTATCATTTCCATACCAAAGACTGACCGGGGCCCCAGTGATACATCCAGTTACGACCCGTGAAGAGACGGGATTGAATAGCTCTTCAGTAACCCATGCTTGCCGTAAAAGGCGACAATGCTTGTCATAAAAGGCGACTAACGGGATTGGGTGGTCAGGCTCGCTGACTTGGTTGATGCATGTCATCGATCCCAATGCGTGGATCGATGATCATTATATCGGTCACTGGATTGTCTGGTTCAGACTCGATTATTTACAGACCGACGTCATATAGCTGGAATATTGCTGAGTGCGGCGTTAAACAACAAAAAAACCAAACATCCAGTTACGGTCCAATATCATTAACTACCTGTGTAAAACCATGGCGCGCATGGTCAACAATCGAGTAGTCTGGTACTTGGAGACTAATAGTGAGTGAGTGAGTATGGTTTTTAGCCGCTTTTAGCAATATTCCAGCAATATCACTGCGGGGGACACCAGAAATGGGCTTCACACATTGTACCCATGTCGGGAATCGAACCCGGGTCTTCGGCGTGACGAGCGAACGCTTTAACCACTAGGCTACCCGACCGCCCCTGGAGACTTATAACCTGTATAACATCCAATGTGGTTTCCGAACAAAAACCAGAAGGACTAGTTACCGTTAGGTGCGTTTAGATCATTTATTAAAAATTACATTGTCAAAAAACAACATACTGTATCAATCTCTTTCGCCCTAGAGGAGGCATATGATACAACGTGGAGACATGGTATTTTAAACGATTTGCATGAATTTGGATTGAGGGGCATATTACCACACTTCATATCTCATATTAAATTACATACAATTTCAAGTGCGAGTAGGGTCCACCCTGTCTGATCATTTCGATCAGGATCAGGACGTCCCTCAAGGAAGCATCGTATCCGTCACACTTTACATCATCAAAATTAATAGCCTCACGAAAGTCTTAAGCAATAGTGTCAATGGTTCACTTTTTTGTGAATTCAAAAATAAGCAAAAGAAAAAGGTTTCAAGTTTTCTGGATCCAAAACAAACTGTGTTCCATTTTATGGTAAATATAAACAACACAGGGATCCAGATTTATTTTAGATGGTATTCCCATCAATGTAGGACAAATTCCTGGGCCTCATATTTGACCGGGGCGGTCGGATACCTAGTGGTTAAAGCGTTCGCTCGTCACGCCGAAGACCCGGGTTCGATTCCCGACATGGGTACAATGTGTGAAGCCCATTTCTGGTGTCCCCCGCCGTAATCACTCACTCATATTTGACCGCCATCTCACATTCTTACCACACATCAGATATCTAAAGGCAAATTACCTTATGGCTCTCGACTTGGTGAAAGTCGTTTCCAATTCCGAGTGAGTGGGAATCAGACAATCCTCCTACATTTGTACAAATCACTTGCTCTAAACTATAGTGGACCCTGCACAAATAAGACACTATACACCACTGAGGCCTTAGGCTCTGTCTTTAAACTTGAGCTCTCAGGACCTCTACTGCGGACAGTTTGTATGTGGAAGCTGATGAACCTTCCCTCTAAACAAAGCCACAGTCGCTGTAATACATCACTAAATTGCATTCCCATCAAACCCAGTTGTGTCTTCTACGAAAGCCCATTAGGACCATATTGGTAATTATGTTGTTTTTTCTCTTCAAAAAATCATAATTACGATTTTTAAAAACTCGTTTGTGTGTTTGTTGTTTAACGCCGCACTCAGCAATAATTCAGCCATATGAAGACGGTCTGTAAAATAATCGAGTCTGGACCAGACAATCTAGTGACATCATGAGCATGGATCGACGCAATTTGAGTCGATGACATGTATCAACCAAGTCAGCAGCCTGACCACCCGATTCCGTTAGTCGCCTTTTACGACAAGCATAGTCGCCTTCTACGGCAAGTATTGGTTGCTGAAGACCTATTTTACCTCGGAATCTTCACGGGTCTTAAAAACTCGTACTTACGAGAATAAAGTCGTAATTACGAAAGAAAAAGTAGTAAAAAGAAAAAGAATATTTTTTTTGGCGTGTGCACTTCCCCTCTAAAACTTCAAAACATGTAATGTTTTCCCAACAAGTTTAGTTGCGTCTCCCAATCAGAGTTGGCGAGAAAGTTGGAGTAGTTGCTATTGTAAACATGTATAAAGGCGATTAATTTTTTTTAATTATTTGTGCTTGCAAGTGAAAATGTGAGCTACCAGTAAGTTGAATTTATTTCTTGTTTTTAGAAACCAAGGTGAAAAATAAGGTGCCGTTTTCGCTTTAGGGGAGCTTCCATTTTCGCTAATCGGTGCCTTTTTCGCACGGTGCCGTTTTAGCTATAACCCAGCGATACGACAGACAGACGTCTAATTAATATTATCGGATATAATCTCCACATGTTTGTTTGTTTGTTTGATGTTTAACGCCGCACTCAGAAATAGTCCAGCTATATGACGGCAACATGAATGTCGAATTTATTGTATATCCGTTTTTCATTAATAACAGTAAACAAAGGACTAGTTGGTTGGTTTGTTGTTTAACGCCGCACTCAGCAATATTCCAGCTATATGACGGCGGTCTGTAAATAATCGAGTCTGGACCAGACAATCCGATGATTGACATCATGAGCATCTATCCACGCAATTGGGATACAATGACATGTATCAACCAGTCAGCGAGGCTGACCACCCGACTCCGTTAGTCGCCTCTAACAACAAGCATAGTCGCCTTTTAAGGCAAGCGTGGGTTGCTGAAGACCTATTCTACCCTTCGGAAGAGCCAGGTGGCCAACTCGACCGAGATTTCTGGAATAAGAATCAAGACAAATATCTAGCTTCAAGTCATGTATTTATCATACAATACATTACAAATTTACAAACATCCACGTACCAGCATATGAAATATACAACATAATGATACTCGTTTTACATACAGATTGACAGTTATAACAGGATCAGTAGCACAAATACTCATCATCCACAATTGTCAAAACAAACAAATTTGTACACCAAAATCATAACATCTCTCAATCACTTCAGAAAACAGGCCATTTCCTTAAAACATTCAGCTTTTCTTTTGCTGTCATGACTAAACCATATAAATGCATGGCATTAATATAATACATTATTATAACATTATATTACCATTAGAAAGCTTAAGCGACATCATCCTGATTGTTCTCTTATGGGGTTAAGTCTGATACAAGGGTGTGTTACAATATCCCTATGATTTTTTTGTTCCGATGTGATATTGTAACGTCTCGGTAACATCATGTAAAATCCGTGGCGGTCGGGTAGCCTAGTGGTTAAAGTGTTCGCTCGTCACAACGAAGACCCGGGTTTGATTCCCGACATGTGTACAATGTGTGAAGTCCATTTCTGGTGTCCCCCGCCGTGATATTCCTGGAATATTGCTAAAAGCCGCGTAAAACCATACTCACTCATGTAAAATCCAACGACAAATGTCTTCTTCATACTTCAGTCGCGCAAACTTACAACGTTCATATCTGTAGCCCTGCGAGTGTACCACTAAAAACTCCAAGAGACGCTGAAAAATCTCAACTCTTTTAAGAACCACTCTTTCAAGGATATGTACACTAGCAACAGATATTTTATGCCCGTTTCCAAAGGTTCATGGAAAGTATGTTTGGAACATGAAATTGTTGATAAAGCATGTTTTATATTTGTCTTCCGGTTTAAATAAGATAAATCACTTTCCCTCTGGTTCTTTTTTATATAAAATCCTCATCCTCGGGATAAATTCTTTGGGGCTAACATCCTCTTTTCAGATGAGGGCCGTGAAGCTCATAAAAACCTTTGGACTCTTTCATCCCACATATCACCCATAAATAATAACCACCTTTTCGTGTCAATCTCATTAAAATCAGATAAAAGTTCTCGCTACCGCTTAACAAAGTTTGTTTAGCAGTATTGAGAACTAAGATCTGATTGAGATTGCTATTCGTTTCATCATTTCTTGCTTTCTACAGACACAACATAGGTTACATCTGTATGCATTCACCTAAGTAGGGAGAGTTTGTCAAAGAACATACCTACTAAAGTACAACAACTTCCAACCAGTTGGTCCAACTCTTCCTTGAACAAGGCTTTGTCTCAAAATTTGTGAAAAAAGATTCACAAATATCATAAATATAATAAATTAATGTTCAATTTTATATCATGACGGATGACAACATTTAACAATGAAAACATGGTTACTCAACTTCAGTGTTGCCGTCAGCTGGGCTGGGCTGGGTTTGATATCACCTTGAACAGTATTTCAGTTATATGGCCAATATAACTTCAAGTGTCTTTGCAGAATCCTTTCAGGACTGCAGTATAATATTGCCTTGCCTTGATCTTCACATGACACCATGCATTCTAAGGGCTTTGAGTTAATGGGTAATATTGTGTTCTTAAACCTATTAATTTTGAGTATGATAAAATGTATGGATTTAATGCATTTTTTTAAATGACAGCTAAATTTCTTTAAATGAATTTTTATGACATTTGGCTATAAACTGAAGGGTTGTCAATGATTAGATATTATTGATCTTAAGATTGTGGGTGCTTTCTTTCTGAAGTCCCCTTATCTTGAACCTCCTTATCTTGAGCCCCCTTATCTTGAACCCCCTTTTCTTGAATTCCTATACCTTGAACCCCCTTATCTTGAATTCCTATATCTGAACCCCCTTATCTTGAGCCCCCATATCTTAAACCCTGTTATCTCAAACCCCCTTATCTAAACCCCCTTATCTTGAGCCCCCTTATCTTGAATTCCTATATCGTCAACCCCCTTATTTGAACCCCCTTATTTGAACCCCCTTATTTGAACCCCCTTTTCTTGAGCCCCCTTATCTTGAACCCCCTTATCTCGAATTCCTATATCATGAACCCCCTTATCTCGAACGTACCGATACCTCGAACCTATTCTCCGGTCCCGACTGCCTCACTATATAAACAAGGGACTGACAAAATAATTAAGGAACCGAAAGAAACTTGTTTCCTGTTGCCTTAAAAACATAATTTGGTTGAATACAATCAACAGTTCATTCATCTGGAATAGAATGTGATGACTAGATATCAAGTTGCAAGAAGATGATGTGTGAAAACTAGCAGGCCAACAAAACATCCATCCATTACAAAAACAGGAATAAGTACATGAAAAAATCATTCTGATTAATAAATGGCCATTTTGTTCAATACAGAATCACATGACAGATGGTAGGCTGACTTGTACCAATGTGTTGGTTTTAAAGTCGTCAGTTTGAACAGTATTTCAGTTGTATCACGGTATATCACTATCAGCTTAGTATGGGAGGATGGTCCAAAGACGAGCACATCATCTATCTCTTGTTACAGCAAACCTGAAATGATGTGGACCACATGTATATGAATGTTAAGTAAATGTTGGCCCCGAACAGAACATCCAGTAACGATACCATAACATAACAATCTGGTCTGTGAGTTGGGGGCATGGCTGGCCAGTCGTCTGAGGCACTGCAATTACCTGTGCAGGGTTGTGTCCTTTGGGTATGCCAAAAGCCTATGATTGTGGGTTCAAATCCTGGTCCATCCTGATAATGTTTCTAAGTTTGTTAGCAGCAAACTTATGCTCCTGGGTGTCAGCAAAGTGGTAAACATCAGACCTGCATCACATCAGACTTTCCTCCCATAGTAAGCTGACATGCAGTGATGTAACTGTAATACTGGTTATGAGTGAGTGAGTGTGTATGGTTTTACGCAATATTTCAGCAATATCAGGGCAAGGGACACCAGAATTGGGCTTCAAACATTTTACCCATATGGGAATCGAACCTGGGTCTTCGACTAATGATCAATCACTTTAACCACTAGACTACCCCTATAATGTGTGAACTCTGATGGGACAGGGGGGCACGGGTGGCCCAGTCGCCTGAGGCGACGCGATTCATTGTACAGAGTTGCACGCCATGAACCTATGATTGTGGGTTCGGATCCCGGTTCGCTCCAATTATGTGTCTAGGTTTGTCAGCACCATACCCGTGCTAGTGGGTTTCACCGAAGTGGTAAACATCACTTCGGGCTTTCCTCCCACATTAAGCTGACACGCCATGATATAACTGGAACAGTTAAAAGCTGCGTTAAACCCAACTCACTCACTCACTCACTGATGGGACAGGGGGTGGTGGGGTAGCCTCGTGGTTCAAACATTATTCGTTACGCCGAAGACCCGGGTTCGATTCCTGATGTGGGTACAAGGTGTGAAGCCCATTTCTGGTGTCCCCCGCCGTGATATTGCTGGGATTATTGCTAAAAGCGGCGTAAAACCTCACTCACTCACTGACTGGACAGTGTCAACTGGCATGAAAGCTGAATGTGTCTCAGATCAGAGTATTTAGCACTCACTCTGTCGTACTGCAGGGAAGGTCATGATTCAAAATCATGGAATCAAACCTACGAACACCAGATCCTCTCATGGCTAAGGGACACCATCCTGCACAGAGATTTGTGAACCCTAAAAGAATGCATCGTCTGTTCAAGTCCTTTCTCTCCTCACAAAGACTTTTTAGCATGGACAGACCTTTTCAATATTTGTATATAAAAATAACTGAAACAGCATCTCTAACTAAAACAAATGATATGTTTATGACGTGTGACCAGAGTTCCTTTCATTACCCCACGTATTGAAGATGTTTGAGTTCATCGTGTTCTTTTGGCCTTCCTAATGAGGGTCACATAGGAAATCTGTCCCATTATGCCATGAGGTTTCCGACAGGAGTGAGTTCAACCCCAAATTGCAATTTGGAGACTGATGCTTCCAAGATTCATGTCTTCACGCTCTGATGGTTCATCCCTGTTTGATGGCTGGACTGAGATCTGCGAAGTAGCTGTGTAGAAGGCCTTCCTCGGCAGAGATCCGGCCGGCAGGGTTGCATACGAGCAGACACTGTGGGTAAATGCAAAAATTGTTAACCATGTGAATCTCAAATATACGTACCGTATTCAACGTAATAATCGCCCAGCTCTAGCAACCCCCCACGGCAATATTTGCCAATACATTAGCTAGTGCACAATCCCAATTAGCACCTTTACCTTGATCAATGGACACAAGACTTATTTATTTATGTATAATACACACTCGTGTGTTATATGCACCCTTAATTATGGGCAATTAATTTCTTGAATAATATATCTATCGTGTTTGATATGCACAGATTCTTCTTTTATATAATTTCAGGCTGTCAGCATAAACCACAAAATTTACAATCTTTCAACTCTGTTTTTTTCTCACCAAAATTATATTCTAATAAGAGCCGCTACTTCTAATTTTAAAAGTCCTGGGCGCTTATTACGTCGAATACAGTAGCATGAATCTTAAGATTCATACTAATATCTGTCCATCATGTAGTTACCCATTAACGGATCCAAGATGTATCAAAACGACCATATTTTTTTATTATGATGGTGTGATGTGGTGTTTATTTAGAGATGCCAACCCTCGTCATCTTCCCGAGGCAAGGGATTTAACTGACTATAAAACTCCTGTTTCCACCCTTGCCGAATTAGGCTGGAATTATGGAGTTATATTTTGGCTGGACTAACGAATCTGTGCATAGTCCAATCAAAATCCCATAGCGAAATTGACATCCAATTCGTAAACTTCTGTGCAGACGATTGCAGAAATGGCAGGGCATATTTTTCAAATCTTTTAATGTTTTTAATCATGTGCTCAACTGTTTGATGCATTTTGCGTGGGGGCGGTCGGGTAGCCTAGTGGTTAAGCATTCGCTCGTCACACCAAAGACCCGGGTTCGATTCCCGACATGGGTACAATGTGTGAAGCCCATTTCTGGTGTCCCCCGGCGTGATATTGCTGGAATGTTGCTAAAAGTGGCGTAAAACCAAACTCACTCACTCTGAAGTTTACTGAGGTGAGTTGCAGACTTACCTGTAAAAGGTCTCTGCCCTTAGCATTGAGTTTGGGAACCACCTGTTGCCATGTGGTGGAGACATGATACATAGGGAATGGCTGCAAGGAGAAATAGTGTGTGAGTGAGTCAAGAGACACACTGGTTTGTGTGACGGATAAAACACGTCCAAGGGTTTGTATGATATTTAAAACCTGCATCCAAGGATAAAACCAAGGAACATCAGACCCAAGGTTTTATCCCAAGGATATGTGTTTTAAATATCATAAAACCCACAGGAAGTGTTTTATCTAACTCATGAAACGAAAAAGAAACCGCATTTATCAACATTTTTTCAAACATTCTTTCCATGAACCATAGGAAACGGGCGTAAAATATTTCTTGCTGGAAACAGTACTAAAAAAGACAGTCTGCGTATGAATTAATCACGACCACTTCTGTCAGTTTTATTTTGACGTCAAAAACACTTACAATTTCATTGGGATTTTTTATCGGTAAATGTAACTCACAGAAAATTCTCAGTGAATGTGTACTTCAACATAAATGTCAAATGTCTATCACTGTTAGGACATGTACTTGCCAATGATATGATTTATTGGACAATTAGGTTTCAAACAAGGGCGCTTACTTGACTTTGCTTGCCATATTCGGGTGCGTACAATTAATGTAGAACAGTAGGAAGCTTATAATCCCAGCACTTTTATTGATCTTTTGGATTTGGTGACTTTAGATACTGATGGAAAGACAATCAACTCGAGTTGCATGTTATACAATTTGGTTACACTGTGTGAAGAAATAAAGACGTTGTAACACTTTTGATACAATGTATACGTTTTTGAAACAGCTACGTCATCACAGTGCGGCACTGAGCGGTATGCAGGCTGACTGACGTCCAGGCACCATGAGGGTTAGAAGCATTGTGATTTATCTGTGCCTTGTAGTCTAGTGGTTCACTAACTGGGCTATAGATACGAAGGTTGTTGTGTGATCGATAATCGATTACGTATTCAGTTTTATTATAACTCCTTGTAGATTCTCAAGAAACTGTTTGCATTATTTCAGATGAATCAAGACAGTATTACATCTCTAAGTTTTTGCGATATTTCAATATTTATGATATTCTGAATGCGGGCAGGCAACATTTATTGGTCACCTGCTCGACTGTCAGTTCGGTTTTAAAATGATTTCAAACACTGCGTCAGAACGACCCTTCACAAACTTTGACCGACCAATGCAATGACTTTTAGGAAGTCAACATTAGCCAATCAGAAACAACCTTCTCAAGCTATAAGGCACTTGTTTTGAAATGGTGACTCAAACTCCAGACTAAGCACTGAAATTTATTGTGACAAAGTTCTTGATTCAAAATTTGAAAACTGAACAAAAGGAAATCTAATAGATTGCGAGATTGTATGGCAGTATTTCCACAGGCTGACATGTCTCTTTTAAATATTTATCCCATTGAAGCAAGAGATAGACGATGTTTAGCAGAATCAGTTGTACAGCCCATAATAATCCTTCAAAATGGCCTATGTTGACTTCTTCGAGGTTACATGATTAGAAAACACATTTGGATTTTCACTTTCTCGATCTCGTAAGCGATGCTCTGATTGGTTTGGGTGGGTTGTAATGGGACGTCATCAGATCTTTGTGTAGCAGCGATGGGCACTACAGCTGTAGTTGCTAGATGTGTGGCCTATCATCTGCCTACCCTGTAGTTAGGCAGCTGCGTCATCTGTGGCCAGGTCTCCTCTGTCGGTGTTCCCAGTAATCTAGGTCAAGGTCAAGGACTGCATATTCCACAGCGGACTGCAATGCAATGGGGTCCTACCCATCTTCCTGAGGCAAGTGTTGCCGAACTAGGCTGGAATTAGGGAGTTCTATTTTGGCTGGACTAATGAGTCTATGCATAGTCCAAACAAAATCATGTAACGAAATCTACATCCATTTCGGTCAACTACAGGATTTGCAAAGCATGTGTACGGCCAACTCGACATCAAGGATATTTTGCAAATCTTTTCAATGTTTTTAATCAAGGTGCTTATGTGTTTTGATGTAATTCACAAAGTAAGACCCATTTTATTACATTGATCTTGATTATCAATCACATTGTCTTGACTGGGCGCCGCCATTTTGTTTGATGCAAATGCAAGTGGTATGAGAGTTGGAATCTGATTGGTCAAAAGGAGGGACATAGAAGGGACATAACCCGTAATCGACACAGGTGGGGCTACTTTCGAGACCAGAAATTCCAGCTTTGTACAGTGAGGGTGGAAACCAGGCTCTTAGTCAGTTAACTACCTCGCCTCGGGAAGATGGGTCCTACCAGGTAGGTTTTAACTGATGAAACAGAAACAGCTCTCCAAACGTTTGTCATATATAACGTATTCGACGTAATAAATCCCGCTCTAATAAGCGCCCATGGCGATAGTTGCTAATATATTGGCTCGTGAGCAATCCCAATTAGCACCCCTTCCAATTGATCGATGTACACAAGACTTATTTATTCGCGTGTAATACACACTCGTGTGTTATATGCGCTCTTAATTATGGGGAATTTAATTCTGGAAAAATATATCTGTCAGCATAAACCACAAAATCTATCTTTCAACTGTTTTTTTTTCACCAAAATAATATTCTAATAAGAGCCCCCTATTCCTAATTTTGAGCTTATTATGTTGAATACGGAAACACAAATATTGATATTTCTATACAATATTATCCATGAATATCCAGGGAAGAATAGGTCTTCAGCAACCCATACTTGCTGCAAAAGGCGACTATGCTTAACATAAGAGGCGACTATGCTTAACATAAGAGGCGACTATCAGGATCGGGTGGTCAGTCTTGCTGACTTGGTTGATGCATGTCATTGTATCCCAATTGTGGGGATCGATGCTTATGATATCAATCACTGGATTGTCTGGTCAAGACTCGATTATTTAACGACCGCCATCACAGAGCTGGAATATTGCTGAGTGTGTCATTAAACAAAAAACAAACAAACAAATCAAACTCTCATGCAACATCATTGCTGTGGCAACCAAACTGATGTTATAAAAATGTCAGGAATATTAAGTCGCCACTTACAACCAGCATGGGTTGGTGGGGACAAATTCTAACCCTGAATCTCCACTGAATGACTATGACGATTGCTGCACTTTCAAAAACCAGTGTAGATCAAGGATACTTGAAGATTCTCTTCAGTTGATCTTCATCATCATTTCCTGGGAAGAGCGGCCGACCAGCATTCGCCAACTCTGGAATTGAGTTATATGATGGATATGTCAATGAGGAGCGACTGAGGGGTATGCTTTCATGTAATTTAAGCAATATTCCAGCAATATTTCAGCAATATTTCAGCAATATCCCAATGGTGGACTGTCCTCCAAGAACGGACTTCACACAAGCAAGTGAACAAGACAATCCTGACACATCCCAGCAACACAGAAATCAAACAATGGAAGATGAAATTTATTGCTGTAAGGAGTAAAACTGGGAGAATTTATAAAAAATATGTGAAATAAACAGTTTTTTAAAGAAATATTACAACACTGAAATACAGTATATGTGACCAACCAGGACCTTATGGGTGCTAGGATACAATTGTGCTATGACGTCATAACGACGTTTGACGTCAACTTACTTCAGTGAAGATCGAAATGTGTGATGTCATGTATCTCTGTACTAAATATGAATTGAAGCTTGTGATTTGTATAATGGTGTTCCAAAGACGCTGTAGTTTTAAAATATAATGAAAGGTCCCATGTCTCATGGTGGTTCACATATAACAAATAGAATACTCAAACTGTCTGGCAGGTAGAAGGTTGTCTCATTACATGAATATTATCATTTATACTCTACTCTTGACAGTAGACTCTTTTCCTGGTACCGTATTCGACGTAATAAGCGCCCACGGCGATATTTGCTAATATATTGGCTAGTGAACAATCCCAATCAGCACCCCTTCCGATTGATCAATGTACACAAGACGTATGTATTCGTGTATAATACGCACTTATATGTTATATGCACCCTTAATTATGGGCAATTAATTTCTGGAAAAATATATCTGTCGTTTGTCAATAGGCTGTCAGCATAAACGAAATTTACGATCTTTCAGCTCTGTCTTTTCCACCAAAATAATATTCTAATTAGAGCCCCCTATTTCTAATTTTGAGAGCGCCCTGGGCGCTTATTACGTCGAATACGGTATTTGGAAAGAAAATATGACTATACTCTACTTAACACATCAATAATGAACCAAAAGACTTTATTATTAACTGCCAAGTTTGTTTGTTTATTGTTTCACACAGCACTCAGCAATATTCCAGCTATATGACGGCGGTCTGTAAATGATCGAGTCTGGACCAGACAATCCGGTGATTAACAGTCAAGTAAGCGATACCTGCATTATTACCTACGAGGGCAAACATATCGGGGTACATAAAAATCATATGTGCCCAAGGGTCATATCACGTCACGAGACAACAGCGTTTTGTTTCCGTCATCCGGACGGCATTGTTGATGTCATTTAAATCTTATTGTGACATGAGGTCGGAATGACTTCACAGTAGAAACGACGTCATAGCTGAAGAATGTTGACAAATTGTGGTTCAGCTGCTGTTGCGACTTGCTGTCCTTATAGGTTAACACTAAAATTTGTCGTAAACATCGTATGACATGAACACAAATATAATATCCTCTATATACCTACTCACCTGCAAATATACATCCCGCAGACCACATGTCGATTGATGTTGAGTACATCTTGGCCCCAAACAGTACATCAGGAGGTCGGTACCACAACGTAACAACCTGGCGTTAAACAATCACTGAATAAGTTCCAACAAGTCAGGGCTAAATTTAACAAGACATTTGTATGTAGCCAGCAGGGCTTACCAGTACTAGAAATTGGCACTAGTCCTGTAGTCCTTCCAAAACTGGCCAATAGTTAAAGGGGAAGTGTACACGCAAAAATCACTTTCTTTCTTTTTCTAAACAAAACGCAATTTTAGAATTAGTTAGTATCTGTGTTTGAAAATATACACTCATTTTTTTTCACAGCGAAAGTAGGAACCTCACAATAGTGTGAAAGTGATATGCCGTTATGAGGCCTTCGTTTTACGAGCGAAATAGGCCTGAGTTATCCCCCTTAGATTATGACGTAATTGGTGCCAATTCAACTTGGTCCCTGTCTATTCTCAACGCAAAAGATATCAAGGACCAGTTTGCGGTAAAACAACATGGTCTACGACACACTCCGGCGCAGTGGTGACTCAGCATAACACAATTCTGGCTGGCATCTGAGATGCTAGAATCACAAAACTATACCTACACCACGTGAAGCGGCTCTAACAAAGCATGATGACGTCATAATGTTTATCAATTGGCACCAATGACGTCATATTGCAAGGGACATAAGCCATGGTGTTTTTGTTATGGAAATAGAACACTTGGTAAATGTGAAAAATATAAATCGTTTTAGTGCAAAAAATATGTTAATTAAATATGATGTTTTTATATTTTTGTCTATGACACTTCTATGTTAACACTTTTAATGTGGAAAAAGTACAAGAAAAAAAGGTTCATTTCCGTGTGAACTTGCCCTTTAAGGTATCATAAGGACTAGCAGAAATTTGCCATTTTTAAGGGGTTTGCAATATGTTATCATTATAAGGACTAGTGGACTAAAAATGTTAGTTTCTACCCCTGCTTGCTCCTTTCAAACATTAGTGGCCCTTCTCCAAACTAACTGGCTCAAAACAAAATGTTGGAGGTCTGGCTGAGTTACCCCATGTTACCCAGGGAGCTCCGAAAATTTTAAAACTACTCAACCCCAAAATGTCATTTTCTGCAGTCTGAGATTAAATCTTGGCTTCCATTTGCCTCATTTTGTGGCGATTTTATGAGCAATAAAGATGTTGTTGTACATTAAAAAATAGCTTCTGGTTATTTCATTCATTGATCTTTGAGTTTACCATTCATATGACCTCATCCCCACCTAAATATTTTCTTATCAAAATTACATGATTCATGAGCAGTGTCCAAATAAAAAAAAAAAACATCCACAGAGACTGGGTGAAATTCTAACTAGCCCGATGGGCCATCTATTTTATGTTTCAGCTAGGCTTTCATAATTTTAACCGGCCATGAGCAAAACGGGGCAGCAGTTAAATCAACCGCTGCCATATAGCTTTGATGGGTCAGAATCATATGCAAAGATACCTGAAGTGATTACAGGCGAGGTGAATTGGGGTATAATGCTGTGTTTAAGATTATTGCATTTATACAGCAAAGTGCATGTGTCTGCTGCCACTAGTCAGGAATAACGCAGGTTTTATGGTGGTAGCCCACTGACATACCATGCTGCAGTTTAATATGGATACCTCACTCAGACACAGTATACTGACTCCGAGCCGACCAGTCCTGTAAAGAACTTAATCTGGTCCAGATAATCAGGAGATTGACATCATGAGCATCGATCAATTCATCTGGGATACGACGACATGCATCAACCAAGTCAGTGAGACTGAACACCCGATCTTGTTAATCATACGGGCGGTCGGGTAGCCTAGTGGTTAAAGCGTTTGCTCGTCATGCCGAAGACCCGGGTTCGATTCCCGACATGGGTACAATGTGTGAAGCCCATTTCTGGTGTCCCCCGCCGTGATATTGCTGGAATATTGCTAAAAGCGGCGTAAAACCAAACTCACTCACTCACTGTTAACCATCCTGTACGACATGCATGGGTTGCTGAAGACCAATTTAGACCAGATTATCTCCTGGTCTTAGACGAGCAATATCTCATGATGGAACTAGTATTGGATGCAGAAGATAGGTCCTACCTCTGCAGAGTAGAACCGAACTGGAATTCCAAAAGCTCTTGCTAAACCAAAATCTGCCAACTTCAGCTCTCCATTCTGAAACAAACAGGTAAATAAACAGGTAAACATCCAGGTAAATAACAGCAGACGATGTGGTACAAGAAAAAAGATAAACAACCCATATCTATATTAAAAAAACTGAAAAACAAGTTATTTCAAATTTAGTTTTGGCGCAAAATGAGTCAGTTTGTTCCAGAAAATATAACTGTGGACTGACTTATTAATTTTAAAATATTGATAACATTTTTGGTGAGGCATTCGTGATGTTTGGGTTTTTTTTGTTTGACGCCGCACTCAGCACAATTCCAGCTATATGATGGCGGTCTGTAAATAATCGAGTCTGGGCCTGACAATCCAGTGATTGACATCATGGGCATCGGTCCACCCAATTGGAATACAATGACTTACATCAACCAAGTCAGCAAACCTGACCACCCGATCCCGTAAGTCACCGGTTACGACAAGCATAGTCGCCTTTTACATCAAGCATGGGTTGCTGAAGACCTGTTCTACCCCAGATTTTCACAGAACTAGGCATTCATGGTAACAGAGTACCGGTACTATGGTAATTATGTGTGACAGAGCAGACTATCAGCACCCTTTCTGCTGACAAGGTGGGTGTAGCTAGTTTCTTCACCTTGTTAATGAGCAGGTTCTGTGGTTTGAGATCTCGATGAAGGACATTGTTGCTGTGACAGAAAGCCAGGCCTCGCAACAGCTGGTACATGAACGACTGAAAACAGACAAGATACCATAACCAACTTCAGTAAACTAGACGTAAATAACTAACCCACCAATAAATATTCATACCGTATTTGACGTAATAAGCGCCCCGCTCTAATAAGCACCCACTGCGACATTTGCTAAGATATTGGCTAGTGAACAATCCCAATTAGCACCCCTTCCGATTGATCAATGTACACAAGACTTATTTATTTGCGTATAATGCGCACTTGTGTGTTATATGCACCCTTAATTATGGGCATTTAACTTTGGAAAAATATATCTGTCGTACATAAACGAAATTTATCTTCAACTCCAAGAGCCCCCTATTTCTAATTTTGAGAGTGCCCTGGGCGCATATAACGTCGAATACGGTATACCGGTATGTTTATTAATACCATTATCATACCTCCATGTCAGAATGATGAGATCTGATTGGTTCACATGATCTTGATAAGATACTGTGTAGCCCGCTTGGGAGGGAAATAAGAGAATAAATCTCTTATACCCCGCAACAAAGAAGACAGGCTGCACATGGATTTCTGTGCAGGGGAATAAATCCCTTATACATCGCTTGGAAGTAAAAAGATGCAGACTTTTTCCGCGTCAATGAAAATCATGTGACACAGCCAAGTTCACCTCAGCTCAATCACACAGCTGTTTTTTATCAATTGGAATTTGTTTTAAATCTTTTTAATTGCACAAAACCACATGTACCCCTAAGATACTGCGACAACTTACAGCAAACTATGGTTATAACGATCTGAAAGGGACCACTAATTTTAAATTGTTATAACTGTAATTCGTTATAACCGTATGTATGGCATGTATACAGCAAATGGACAGGACCAAGAAATAGTTTGTTATATCCGTCGGGGGGGGGGGGGGGGGGGGGGGGGTATAAAGATGAAAAGATGTGTCAACAAAGCCAGGCAGCAGTAAATCACTTTCAGACGAAGGTGTATCAGTCGTGTATGTTGATTTTGTGAAATGTTCTCTGATTGGACTATCTATATGTGTGATAGTCCAATCATTTTCAGCACAGGAAAGTGGTGCTGATGTGGCAAGGGTGGAAAACAAGACTTTGATAAAAAGGCTAGTGGATGCTCTTGCCTCGGGACGATGCAACCGACAGAGGAACCATGGATGGTGGATTTTACAAAACAATATTGCATGAAAACCTTTCACTGCCTCTCAGTATGTAGCATTATACAAATTTCTCAGTCACTTCAAGACTTGATTGTCAGAGTGTTAACCTGACAGTGAGATCACTTCAAGGATTTATCTGGACCTGCTCAGAAGCTGATATTCTGCACCAAGGATGTGACAAGTTTCATGAAAAATTCTCAAATTGTTAAAACTTCCCAATTCAAGTTATAACTCATGGTATGGCTTGGTCAAGGTGACTTGCATTTAGTGACAGCAGGACAAACAAAAAGGAAAAGTGTAAGGGCTGGGACGAGTCCAAACTTACAACCTGGGTACTGGACCCCCTACTACCCGACCCAACCCAGATACCCAATATATACCCCAGAGTTGGCTACATAATGTCCGATTGGGAATTGTATTACTGGAGCCCTGGCAAATGCTATTTACGTACACATATAAAATGATCAGATCATGCATACACTGAAGTCAACTGATGTCATATCTTTATTTAAACGTATAAAAGTCAGAAACAATGTGTGCACAGTCAGAAAGAAATGCAAACATAAGCAACTACATGTAAATGTCTTGTGTCTAAACACAGGTCCGGGCAGTCCTGTGGGTACAGGGTCCTACTCAGGACCCATCCGACCGGAGTACCCAAGGTACCCGTCCCAACCTTAAAATATGTTAATGTTAGTTACACATTATAGCAATGAATAAAAAAAAATCGAAATTTTTAACACAATTTCGAAACTATTCTAAAAATGCCTGCAAAGTAGGGATGGAGACTGGATGTTTAAAGTATATCACAATATTTTACTATTCACAAGGCTGTATTACGATATGTATCACAATATATTGTATAATTCAAAATTTTGAATTCAGAAGTAATTTAAAACATCAATGCAGGAATTGAAGTTCATAAATGGAACAAAAGATGCTGGAACAGCATGTTTACTCTTTCAATATATACGCAAGGATGCACGCTCCGGGACAGTGATGACTTGGTGTTACACCACTGCCACAGAAGAGCTCCATTTTGAAATTACGGAAACATTTCGAAGATACATGTATTTTGCAAGTGTATAACATTAAACAGATGATATAAATTGGTATTTTAAATCAACCGATATACTGAGCATTGTGATACGTATCGTGGAAAGAATGAATCTCAATTTCCGATAAACTGGTAATACCACACACCCTTACTGCTAAGGACATTTAATTTGGAATCTGAAAATAAATCCTAAATAAATGGCTGCACCTTGACTGTGTCAGGATCAATCTCCCCGTTACAGCTGTCGAAGTATTTCTTCAGATCCTGGTCACAGTACTCGAACACCAGCGTCAACTTCTTCTCGCTGTGCAGCACATCATGTAATCTGTAACGAACGCACATGTGACACCTTACTGTTCACTGCTGTGTCAAATAATCCAGTATTGTAAACAGGATCTGTGATTAGTGAGTGAGTGAGTTGGGTTTAACGCCACTTATAACAGTATTACAGTTATATCACAGCGTGTCAGCTTAATGTGGGAGGAAAGCCCGAAGTGATGCAGGTCTCAGATGTTTACCACTTAGGTGAAACCCACAAGCACGGGTATGGTGCTGACAAACTTAGAACATAATTGGGGTGAACCGGCATTCGAACCCACAATCATAGGTTTCTGGCGTGCCCAAGGGATGCCACTCTGCACCGCGAATCGCGGCGCCTTAGACGACTGGGCCACCCATGCCCCATCTGTGATTAACAACTCCCCCATGTATATATCCAGATTAGAATTGGTCTTTAGCAACCTATGTTTGTCGTAAGAGGTGACTAACGGGATCGGGTGGTCAGGCTTGCTGACTTGTTTGATGCATGTCATCATATCCCAATTGCATGGATCGATGCTCATGATGTCAATCAATGGCCTGTCTGGTGCAGACACGATTATTTACACATCATGTTGATTGAATATCGCTGAGTGCAGCGTTGAACAACAAACATGACTCATGGTAAGTGGAGAAGGAGTCAACAAGCTTGAAGGCAAATGACAAGACAAAGGCTGTTGGCCTATCGGTGTGGGTTGGGTTGTGTCGGCCTTTGACAAAGTGTTTAATGGGTGGCGTCAGTCTGGACTGCTGGAGTGGTCAATGATGCCTAGTTTGACACAAGAGGGTAGAACTCTTGACCACAGCAGTGATAACTCACCGGATGCCAATTGTGTAATTCCTATTCTTTGAATGACATTGTTATATACTTGTTACAACTGCTGCTCAATAAACCGTGTTTGTGTTTATATTCAAGTTGGTATTTCCGCTATCCTAAATGTGCAGTAAGACTGTCTTATTGTTGATAGTCATTTTGGAGCCATAAATGCGAAGTTTCACGAATGCAAAAAAGACCACTTGCATTTTTCGCATTTAATTCACGTTCACGTTAATTTCAAGGTTTAAAGTAATTTAGTAATGGATTATTGACTTCTTGAACAGTGGGGACAGTCTATGTGCAACCCACCTGACAATGTTCTTGTGCTTCAATTCTTTCAGCAGGCAGATTTCCCGCAAAGCAGAGCTTGGAACACCCTGGGCAGAAAAAAACAAACACATGGTACAAGTCAACACGTTTTTTAGACCTCAACTGATTATAAAACGACTGTAATTACTTCACATCTATTCATAAATGTTGCTTATTTCTTATTTTTGCACAAATAACCTCTTTCATATACACAGCATGTGATCTGGTATTGCTTACCTTGGAACTGAACCAATGTCATACAAGATATAATGGTAATGGAGTGATTACTAACTGATCTTCAGAGACTAACCTCATCATCATCATCAAGACGCACTCTCTTCAGGGCAACTATTTCATGAGTCTCTCTGTTCTTTGCCTTGAAAACAGTTCCGTATGTCCCTGAAAAAGAGAAAAGCAATTAGAGGGATTTTTCACTCTAACTGTCATGAAATCAGGAGTGAGACAAAAACTCATTACAGAAAATATAAATTATTAAAACATAACTGTATTGTTTCCACCCTTGCCAAACTAGGCTGGAATTAGGGAGTTAAATTTTGTCTGGACTAACAAGTCTATGCCTAGTCCAATCAAAATCGTGTAATGAAATCGGCAATGCAAGTGATATGAGTGATGGAATCTGGTTGGTCAACAGGAGGGACATAGGAGGGACATAACTTGTAATAGCCACTGGTGGAGCTATGATCAAGCCCAGGAATTCCAGCCTACTTTGGCAAGGGTGGAAACTGTACTTTCCCAGTCAGTTAACTCCCTTGGCACGATAAGCATGATAAGATGGGACTCAAACGTTGCAAGGTAAAATCTGACAAACATAAACTATAAAGTTACCATACTTCATATTTTTTTTCACACTGCCACTATATATGTATTACATACCAGAGGAAGTAATTTACATGCCTACATAGGAATCGAGAGAATGTATATTACTGGGTAAATATGAGATGAAAACTTTGAAATAATGTCTTATGTTGGTCATTAACAAGAAGTTATGGCAAGTCTAACAACATGTACAGGAACTGATGAGTCAAGGAAAATATTTCCAACAATAATTTAATCAATTTTAAAACTCAACAGAGATTTCAGACATAGAATAAATCGACTACTAGAAATGAGATTAATGATATGTAACATACAAGTATGGGCAAGTTTTCGTGTATCGTAACTTCTGACTAAACAGACTATGGGCTCGGCCTGTCGGCATATTAAGGATTTCCTGGCAGATCCTACAAAGGTAACACTGTGTCGAAAACTTCAGCACTAAATGATTTTCAGGGACCGCTATGTATATTGCATGACCCTATGTTGATCTGCCGGTGCCTAAAATTCTATTTTGACATCTGACTTCAACAACTGAATCAGCTTCGACCCAAATCTGGATCTGCTGTTGCGCAAAGAACGGTCGTTTTGAAAAACTGTTTAATTTTCAGTTCATGTCCAGCGATTTAAATAAATGAGATAGCATACCTTCTCCGATTTTCTCGAGTTTTTCATATTTTTGCATTGTTTTGACGGCGACTTGACACTTTCGTGAGAATTCCGGAAGCAACAAACCGGAACTAGCAATTTACAAAACATAAATTCAGTGGTAAGATAGGCCAGGGGCAGTTCACCTATATCTATCATCTTTGAAACAAATGTAAACATTCCGTTAATAGTTGAAAGAGCGTTAATATTATTAAGGTTTATAAAAGAAAAATAACATTAATTTATGACCTGGAATAAATGTGAATGTGTCCGGATCCGAATAATATTTCCACGTCGAATTTTGTTTTGTGTAAGAGTTACCTCCCTTGGTGTTTACAAAACATGGCTTCCGAAACAACAAGAAAGCAGTAGGGCGACTTTAAAAAGTGAAAACCTGCATCATGACAGAATAAAGATATAGAAGAGGATATTGTCAAATGGCTTCTCTACATTTAGGTATACATTACACTTTGAGCTGTTGGCTGAAGAAATATCTTTCACCAAGACGAATTACTGACTGCATTGGAAGTTTGGTACCGTGTCATTTCGTATCCCTCAGTTCTTTTTCGTTACAAGGATTGATTATAATATCATATCATATATGTGGCAGGATCAAGTATTTATCAATATCATTAAACAGAGATCACTTTTAGTTTGTAAGGTTGTATGACCTTGTTACATTTAGTTTATCGATACCTTTTTTAAATACTAATTGCTAATGATCGAAGCAGTAAGAACCTCATCTTATTGAAATAGGTAAACATTACTTAGAAAATGTAAAATATTAGTTATGTTTTACACATATACATTTTATAACTTCAACATTTTAAACCATTATGTTGCACTGTAACATTAAACTTCCTCTCAGTTTAACAGGGGCGGTCGGGTAGCCTAGTGGTTAAAGCGTTCGCTCGTCACGCCGAAGACCCGGGTTCGATTCCCGACATGGGTACAATGTGTGAAGCCCATTTTCCGGTGTCCCCCGCCGTGATATTGCTGGAATATTGCTAAAAGCGGCGTAAAACCCCACTCACTCACTCAGTTTAACATGTTTAACCTCTACAAATTGCCAGACTGCATGTTTTTGGCTTACAGCAATCTTTGCCCCAGTCTGACTTGACTGATTCTACTATTTCTGATAGCCCTAGCTGACCACAGTTTGGGTTTCATATTTTTGTATAACTCACATCTCCTCTAAATGCAGGGTTAAACTTAATTACAGTAAATGTCTCAATAGTACACTAGGATCATGATGGTACATGAACATGATGAATCACAGTGTATCAAACTATAGATATATATCTCACAATTCACTGTTCTTGCAATGGTAGGCACCTAGTTGACAAATTGTTTGACAGCGAAGAAAATTAAACATTTTATAAGTTCAGATTTCTTCAAATTTGCAGCAGCTGTCATTCACCCGGTCTTTGGAAATGCTGAAAGGTAAGAAATAGTTCTCAAATTTAATTATCTTTACTCCCCATCCTTTAACATTTATAAACTCGTAAATATGTTTGACCACAGGGGAGTACTGCACTTTACCGGGCACACATTTTCAAATCCAATTAGTGCTACGAGGGGCTCGAAAACGCTTTGACTGCTTTCGGGCTTGGCTTATTCATTAAATGATTAGAAGACACTCATTTAAAAGGGTCATAAGCACCTCATTAACATGCATGTAGAATAAGTAAACAATGAATTGCACATGCATGTTACTGAAGTCACACCTCCCCATAATATTCATCTTTTTGAGGAAGCCATGCCTGTCATTGTCCATCAAAATGAGTAACCATGGTAACCAATCAAGCAACGCCTTAGTTAAAGGTGTTAACTTTGATTACCCTAATCAGATTACTCTCATTAGATTATTGGAATCACTATGAAAATGTAAAAATTGTTGGATTGCCAAGGTGTGTCAGCTCCCTTAGACCGAAAAGGTATGTTGGATCGCCAAGGCGTGTCAGCTCTCTTAGACCCAGGGAGGAGGGGGAGTCAAGTGCATTCGAGTATGAGCCACAACAACGGTATAGCGAGACAGCAGTAGCACAATAGCACGGTAATTGGGCAGCTGGTAGCTTGCTTCATCTGCTATGGCTGTGCCTGGTGTTCTGGAGCATCCGGGAACAAGTCATGATCCTGGACGTAGTGGTTGATTTATAAATACACAACAGCTTTGCGGTTAGCATTAAAGTTAGCATGCAGCACATGCTTATCGCTGGGTGAGTGTAAACTGTGCAAGCTCTAGACACAGTGAAATACCAAATGGCTTCTGGCGTTCATATGTGCAAAGTAGTAAATGGATATCTCTCTCTAAGTGACGATTGGTTGGTTGGTTGGTTGGTTGGTTTGTTGGTTTGTTGTTTAACGCAGCACTCAGCAATATTCCAGCTATATGACGGCTGTCTGTAAATACTCGCGTCTGGACCAGACAATCCAGTGATTAATATCATGAGCATCGATCCACGCAATTGGGATCGGTGACGTGTATCAACCAAGTCAGCGAGCCTGACCACCCGATCCCGTTAGTCGCCTTTTACGACAAGCATGTCTAAGTAACAAATAGTGAACTAGAATAGTATAGAAAAGAATAAAATAGTTGAGAGAGTTATCCATATACATTGTTGATATACACTAATGCATTAATCAGCAACTTCACTTTAAGGTACAAACTCATATTATCTCATAACATTTTCATTGCTCATTACATTACAAGGGTATTTCACGTTTAGCTGATTACAATGGGCTTTCACGTTTAGTTGATAACAAGGGTATTTCACGTTTAGTTGATTACAAGGGTATTTCACATTTAGTTGATTACAAGGGACTTTCACGTTTCATTGATTACAAGGGGCTTTCACGTTTAGTTGATAACAAGGGGCTTTCACATTTAATTCATAACAAGGGGCTTTCACGTTTAGTTGAGATAACAAGGGTATTTCACGTTTAGTTGATTACAAGGGTATTTCACGTTTAGTTGATTACAAGGGTATTTCACGTTTAGTTGATTACAAGGGTATTTCACATTTAGTTGATTACAAGGGGCTTTCATGTTTAGTTGATTGCAAGGGGATTTCACATTTAGTTGATTGCAAAGGGATTTCACGTTTAGTTGATTACAAGGGGCTTTCACGTTTAGTTGATTACAAGGGGCTTTCACGTTCAGTTGATTACCAGGGGATTTCACGTCTAGTTGATTGCAAGGTAGTTCATGTTTAGTTGATTACCAGGGGATTTCACGTTTAGTTGACTGCAAGGTAGTCCATGTTTCATTAATTGAGTTTATTTTCCATTGCAAACCACCTGGTAAACTACATTGTTGCCAGCCATGGTATAATAATCTTAAGTAGAGGTAAAAAAATCTTAATTTTTCCTCATTTCCATTATGGATCTTTTACCATGTTTACTTTGACCATGAGTTCCAATGTTGTACTTTCAGTGTGAAGTGTGTTGTCAGCGAGCACGGTGATACCGTGTATGTCAAGGATGTGTCTCTACTTCTACAACTACTGGACATAGAGGTTTGTATTTTCCTGGACACAAGGGCATTATGTGTTTAATGTATCAGTGTACCAGTTTGACAGACCGGAGCATTCAGAAATGAAAGTAAAAATAATTAAAATCTACACTACAATTAATGACTCAAAGACCATTGCTCATTCTATCACCACTGGTTTGTCTGCTCAAGACTGCTCTGATATGCAGTAAGCTACAGTTAAACCAAAAAGTCCAGTTTCCACCCTTGCCGAACTAGGCTGGAATTCCTGGGCTCGATTGTAGCACCACCACTGGCCATTACGAGTTATGTCCCTTCTATGTCCCGGATTGACCAATCAGATTGCACCTCTCATATCACTTGCATTTGCTTCAAATAAAATGGTGCCGCCCAGTGAAGATGATCTGATCGATAATCATGATCTATTTTGTAACAAGCAGGTCTTACTTTGTGAAGTGCATCGAATCACGTGAGCACTTTGATTAAAAACATGAACAGATTTGGAAACTATCTGTTGATGCCGAGTTGACAATACACATGTTTTGCAAATTCTGCAACCAGACTAAATCTGCACAGCAGTTTACGAATGGGATGTTGATTTCAGTAGGCGATTTTGATTTGATTATGTATAGTAAATGCCAAAATGTAACTCCGTAATTCCAGCCTAGTTTGGCAAGGTTGGAAACTGGACTTTTATAGTCAGATAACTCCCTTGCCTCAGGAAGATGGACCTGGCTGATTCTGTCAATTTCTGTGGATCACTGATCGTGCACTCAACTACTGGTTTATCTGGTCATTGCTCTATTAATTTTTACAGCCTGTCATGGTATAAATGTTGTATTCTGCAGCATAAAACAACACTCCTTCACCCCTTTTTTGTCTCATTCCCTCACTAACTTTTTTCTTCACTGTCACTCTCACTCATATCCTCACTCGCTCATTCCTTCCCTCACTCATTCCCTCAGTTGGGCAGCCTAGTGGTAAAAGCGTTCGCTCGTCACGCCGAAGACCCGGGTTCGATTCCCGACATGGGTACAATGTGTGAAGCCCATTTCTGGTGTCCCCCAGCCGTGATATTGCTGGAATATTGCTCAAAGCGGCGTAAAACCATACTCACTCACTCACTCACTCACTCACTCACTCACTCACTCGATACATGTCTGTTTCAGCACCCCATTGGTCAACTGATAGTAGCTGTGTGTAAAGCTCACAGTCATCGCTTTGGATCTGGAGTGAAATCTCTCCTCACTCTACACGGTTTTCTGACAGAAGCATATCTCTCTCTGTGTGAACAGGTAATATCAGCACAGTCTCTTACTATCCAGGGGTGGTTGGGTAGGCTGGTGGTCAAAGCGCGCTCGTCGTGCCAACATGGCCAAAGCATGAGGTTACATTATTAGAAAAGACATTCCAACTGTCACTTTCATTATCTGGTAAGCTACTGTGCAACGCCTCCTCCATTCAAATGTTTATCCTGCGGAACGAGAGATAGACGATAATTTTGACGGAATCAGTCTGTAACTGTCGTTCAGAATACCCCGTATTAACGTTTTCGAGGTTGCATGATTAGAAAACTCATTCCGACTGTCACTTTCATGATCTGGTAAGGGACGCTTTGATTGGTCGGATGAAAGGTCGTTCTGACATGACCCATAATGGGATGTCCTCAGATCTGGTTTTAATGAGATTGACTCTCTTGCCTCGGGGAGATGCACTCAATAATGAATTGTATGTTGATTTTCAGGGAATTCCGTCAGACGATGTGATAACCCTGATGAGAGAGACACTGTCGGACTGCATGTGTAGATTGTCAGCTCTCCAGATACCACTGACCAGCCACCTGCATGCTACCCCAGCGGACCGTCCACACACGGACGACATTCATCATGACAAACTCCCAGCTAACAAATCAGACGATTTTAAAGAAGTGCTTTTTTCAGACTCTGAAAAGAGAATATACAAAGATAATGAGGAGTTTGCTCAGCCAGGAAGTGATCTCATGGAATTGACAGAAACCAAGTTTGTTCAGCTTAAGATGAAGCAAGTCCAGGAGGAAGAAGATGAGGATGAGGATGATATTGGGTGGTTCTTTGAGGGGTCGATACCAAGCAAGGAAAGAATCAGTGAGGAGGCCCAAACTGGTCAAACATATCATGAAGAGAGTTTAGAAGCCCAAGATGAGTTCCGTTTGATCAGTAGGTTGTCCGATGCTGACCAGCATGATTCAGACTTTGACGACTGTTTTGATGATGGACCTTGGAAACACCAAAATGTGACTGCATGTGAACTGAGTGGGAGAGTGTTTGCTTGTGAGACTGGTAAACAAAATTCACATTTGTCTCAAACTGAAACATTACTTGCTGAAGGAATTGCAAATTTGAATGACAGGTACTGTGAAGGATTTAATCAAGAGGCTTCGGACACAACTGTCTTGGATTGTGATAGACTTACATCTTCTCAGAGTCAGACTGTCAGGGAAGTGATTGAGGATGAGTTTGATTCTTGTTTTGAAGATCGTGAATTGGAGAATAAAACATCAATAGATGCAGATGGCACTGCAGAGAGAACAGAACCAGACATCAAATCTTTGGATTTATTGTTGAAAAAAATAAAGCCAACAAAAGTTGAAAAAACAAATGTTTTTCTTGGCAGTCGGCATTTCAAAGAGCAGGCAGTGTCCAATACGGGGAGCAATGAAGGCAAGGGTCTCGTGCACACACAGCCAAAGCCTAAACATTCTCTAATGGATGTGGGAAAAGAGGCTGATGGTAACCATGGTGACAATATGGTTCCAGAACCAAAGAAATGGAAGGGTAACTTACAATCAGAGCTAGATAGGCTGAATATGATGATAGAGACAGTGAATAAATGTCAACAGCAGTTTTCCGAGACTCAACTTGTGACAGAGTGCTCTAGAACTGTTACATCAAACAGTATAATGTCATCACCTGATGAAACAAAAATGCTAGGTTTGGGCAATCTTAAAAAATCTCAAAAACGGGTCCTGAACTCAAGTCGCTATTTCAAGACTGTAGAGTCCACACTGGAAAGTATGACATCAGAAAGCGCTAATGCTAGGTCAGACTTGAAGGTGCTGCACAAGGCGACAAGTCCTGTATCAAACAGGTACGATTTTGAACATTGTCTCCTAGAAAAATTGTCTCAAAAGAAAAAGGAAGGGTTAAGGGACTCCTTATCTCACAGTCGACACTTTAAGACATTCAACAATGTGAATACAACAGGGGATATTGGTCATTTCCGAGCTGGAAACAGGGGAGGTAATTCAACAGATGAAGATGACAAAACTGATGCTGTTGAGAGGAGAGACCATGAATGTTCAGTAAATCGTTCAGAACAGCTGCGTAAGGGAAATGGAGGGGTCAATTCCAATGATGTAATCTCACTACATTCTACACAAAGTGTTCGAGCTGGACTGACAGTGCAACCTTTGAGACCGTCGTTTATGTTGGAAACAGGGCAGGTTGTGTCCTTAGGAACTGATCGTGTTTCTGGGATGGAATTGGAATCATGCAAGCAGGCCTCAAGGGGGATCAAGTTTGATCTGTCACTAGGTTCGAAAACATCCACAGATCACACCAGTGAAGCAGCAGCTGCTGCAACAAGACGGATGACATTGGATGCTGATCAGATACCTGGCACTGTGATTGCCCACACACATATGGATGAGTTATCCACGCCACCATCATTCTGTGACAAGCAGGGCAGTAGTGATGGGGGATGTGGTGAGAGGACTTTATGTTCTGGTGAGACACAGTTCCCCTTGGCCTCAGACGTTCCTCCTTCGGACATGTGCTGGTGTGAGGTAGCACAAGGTCTGAGCCATGGCTGCCCCGATATGATGAAGATGGTGGTACAAGCTGCAGCGATGCAGATGGATGTGACGAGAAAACATACGTAAGTGTATTGAGGAGAATATGAACATGAGACTATTCAAGAACTTTACATTTGATCATGATTACAGCTTAATAAATGGAAAACCAAAACCAAAATGTTAGCATTTAATACCCTGCCATGGTGATGGAGGGTCAATGATATTGGTGTTTAGCAAAGGCAAAGTCACAACATGGTCGAGGGTCAGTCAATCTCATTAAAATCAGATCTGAGTTCTTGCTGCAGCTAAACAAAGATCTGAGGACATCCCATTACGGGTCACGTCAGAACGACCTTTCACGAACATTGACCGACCACTGAAATGACTAACAAGAAGTCGACATCAGCCAATTAGAAAGCAGCTTTCTCGAATTTTACAGCACTCGTTTTAACCTGGCGACTTCCATTTCAGACTACGCTTGAAAAACATGTTGACACTGTTCTTGATTAAAATGTTGAAAACTGAACAAACAAACATTCCGGAATGTCTAATATATGGTTGAGATTGTATAGCAGTGCTTCCCACGTACCGCGCAACGCCTCCTCCGTTCAAATGTTTATCCCACTAAAGCGAGAGATAGACGATAATTTTGACGAATCAGTCGTACGGGTTGTAACTGTTCGGAATACTCTGTGTTCACGCTTTCAAGGTTGCATCATTAGAAAACACATTCTGACTGTCACTTTCATGATCTGGTAAGCGACGCTCTGATTGGTTGGATGAAAGGTCGTTCTGACGTGAACCGTAATGGGATGTCCTCAGATCTTTATTTAGCGGTAGCGAGAACTAAGATCTGATTTTTAATGGACCAGACAATCCAGTGATTGACATCATGAGCATCAATCCACACAATTGGGATGCAATGACATGCATCAAACAAGTCAGCAAGCCTGACTCCGGAATCCTGTTAGTCGCCTCTTACGCCAAGCATAGTTACATTTTTCGGCAAGCATGGGTTGCTGAAGACCTATTCTACCCCGGATCTTCACGGGTCTTTGCAAGTGTGTTTTGTTGTTTGTAGGGTGAACCTGAGGCTGCTCCACACCTGCGCTGTGAGCGGAGCACCTGTCAGACACACAGGTGTGGTGCCGGGCCTGGTTGCCAGGTGTGACACTCACACACTGTCACACATCATGTCACACACAGACAAACACTGGAATGTTCTGGTAGGACTTTTTATCTTGATCATGTCAGACAGAAACATTTTTTCTCGTTTGCAGGATTATTCTCAAATATGTGTGAAAGTAATTTATCTCTGCTTAAGGATATTAATCCCATACACATTTAATCATTCAAACATTTTGTTATCTTATTACTTTTGTTGTTCTTACCTGTATTTATATATACTCTCTGCCTCATACAGGCTCGCTGACTTGGTTGATGCATGTCATTGGTTCCAATTGTGTGAATCGATGCTCATGATGTCAATCACTGGACTGCCTGGTCCAGACCCGGTTATTTACAGACTGCCGTCATATAGCTAGAATATTGCTGAGTGCGGCGTTAAACAACAAACCAACCAAAGCAATCTCTGCCTCCTAGCATTCATTCACCTGATGAAGGACTAGGCATAAACGTTGTGTTCCTGATGTTAAAGAAGTTGACATCCTTAAATTCTCTTCCTTATAAGGAACGCCTCCGTGGTCTAGTGGTAGAGCGTCTGCCTGGAAAGCGGAAGGTCCGGGGGTCGAACCCCGGCCGAGTCATACCGAGAGACGTTAAAAGATGGTACTTGTTGTTACCCTGTCTGGCGCTCGGCATTAAGGGGCTAAAACAAGGACTGGTTGGCTCGGAGTCAGTATACTGTGTCTGAGTGGGGTATTCATGTTAAACTGCGGCATGGTATCTCACTGGGCTAGAACTATAAATCGGCATCAGTCCAGACTAGTACAAGCAGCCACAAACACACACACATGCATGCACGTCGCTAAATAAGTGCAATAATCTTGGACGCGACGTTAAACCCAATTTTACCTCACCTCACCTCTTCCTTATAAAATTGATCGATGAAAAAGTTTAATCAAATTAGTTTGGTTAGGGTCACATAATTCTCCCTACAAGTCCTTCACATGAAAAGTGACAAGTGTAGTGTTGTTTTGTATTGTGATCTTACCAGCATGACCAGTAACATGCGGGTTCTATGAGTTCTAAACGTGAAAAACAGTTTGCAGTCTTTAAATCCATGTAGTTATACCTCAATAAATAAAAAAAATAATAAAATTATTAATATAAGTAATTCCTAAGAGAACTCTAGCTCTGGAATAGAAAGCAACACCCTTTACAGACAGTTAGTATTTGTAAAGGGCACAGGCTGTGCCGCAATTCGGTGTTCACACTTGTTGCCTTTGAGCATGTCAGAAACTGTGAATGTGGGTTTGAATCCCAAATCGTTTGCCCTGATTATGTTTCTAGGTTTGTCAGCACCATACCCATGCTCATGGGTTTCACCAAAGTGGTAAATGTCTGAGACCTGCAAAGCTGACACGCTATGATATAACTGGAATACTGTTCAAAACAGCATTACGTCCAGCTCATTTATATGAGGATATAAAGGATATATGTATTTATATGAGGATATAAAGGATATATGTATTTATATGAGGATATAAAGCATATATGTATTTATATGAGGATATAAAGGATATATGTATTTATATGAGGATATAAAGGATATATGTATTTATATGAGGATATAAAGGGCCCATATCTGTCTGTCAACAGCTGTTGAATGGGGACCTGAGTTGCAAGTTCCGACACAAGGGGTACAAGGATGCAGTAAAGGGGAGCTGTGTGACTGGTGTGGAGTCTGTGGGACATCTCAGTAGGCAGGACAACTGGCCACAGCACTGTGTGGAGAGATTGACTGAGGTATGTACAAGGAAACCGTATTTCATTATGCTCCTGACAAATCAACCACTCTGTTTCAACAACTAGAAAGTTTTTAAAGGATGATATTTGGCCTATTTAGATTGCAGTGTTAGAAGAAGTGTATTTCCTGTACCTGACACATTCTCTCTCCTCGGTCCTGACACAATCTATCTCCTCGGTCTGACACAATGTATCTCCTCGGTCTGACACAATGTATCTCCTCGGTCTGACACAATATATCTCCTCAGTCCTGACACAATATATCTCCTCTCTGACACAATGTATCTCCTCTCTCCTGACACATGTATTTCCTCGGTCCTGACACAATGTATCTCCTCAGTCTTGACACAATATATCTCCTCTGTCCTGACACAATATTTCTCCTCGGTCCTGACACAATGTATCTCCTTGGTCTGACACAATGTATCTCCTCGGTCTGACACAATATATCTCCTCAGTCTTGACACAATATATCTCCTCTGTTTGACACAATATATCTGCTCTTTCCTGACACAATATATATCTCCTCTCTCCTGACACGATATATATCTCCTCTGTCTCTAACACAATATATCTCCTCTCTCCTGACATAATGTATCTCCTCTGTCTCTAACACAATATATCTCCTCTCTCCTGACATATAGTATCTCCTCTGTCGCTGACACAATATATCTCCTCTGTCCTGACACAATATATCTCCTCTGTCCTGATACAATATATCTCCCCTCTGACACAATATATCTCCTCTCTGACACAATGTATCTCCTCGCTCCTGACACAATGTATCCCCTCGATATTGACACAGTGTATCTCCTCAGTCTTGACACAATGCATCTCCTCTGTCCTGACACAATGTATCTCCTCAGTCTGACACATTGTATCTCTTCAATCTGACATAATATATCTCCTCTGTTCTGACACAATATATATTTCTTCTGTCCTGACACAATGTATCTCCTGTGTCTCTAACACAATATATCTCCCTGTGACACATTGTATCTCTTCAATCTGACATAATATATCTCCTCTGTTCTGACACAATATATATTTTTTCTGTCCTGACACAATGTATCTCCTGTGTCTCTAACACAATATATCTCCCTGTGACACAATATATCTCCTCTCTGACACAATGTATCTCCTCAGTTTTGATAAAATGTATCTCCTGTCTCTAACACAATTTATCTCCCCTCTAACACAATATATCTCTTCTCTGACACAATGTATCTCCTCTCTCCTGACACAATGTACCCCCTCTGTCCTGACACAATGTATCTCCTCTCTAACACAATGTATCTCCTCTGTCTCTAACACAATGTATCTTCTGTGTTTCAGCTGTCAGTTGATCTGGTCCTGGTGAAGGGTGAGGTTGATGAGAGAGTGAGGGACGAGCTGACAGCTAGTGGTGTGGTCACTGTTCACAGTACGCCCTTCAGACTGCTGGAAGCCCTGCGAGAGGTGACCGGCACTGAGCTGTGTGTGTATGTCACAGATGCCAGCAAGGTAGAACCAGTAGACAACGCTCACTACAAACTATGTATTTGCTTATCATAACTCATCTTCCCGAGGCAAGAGAGTTAACTGACTATAAAAGTCCAGTTTCCACCCTTGCCGAACTAGGCTGGTATTATGGAGTTACATTTTGGCTGGACTAATGAGTCTATGCAAAATCATGCACCTAAATAGAAATCTGGTTCGTAAACTGTCATGCAGATTTTGGTTGATTGCAGGATTTGCAAAGCATGTGCACTGCCAGCTCATTCTCAGCAGATATTTTCCAAATCTTTTCAAGTTTTTAATCACGGTGCTCATGTGATTTGATGCATTTCGCGATGTAAGACCCGTTTTATCACAATATAGATCTTGATTATCGATCAGATCGCTCTGACTGGGCACAACCATTTTGTGTGAAGAAAACGCAAGTGATACAAGAGGTGGAATCTGATTGGTCCATAAGAGAGGCTTAGAGGGGACATAACTGGTAATAGCCACTGGTGGCGCTACGATCGAGCCTAGTAATTTCAGCCTAGTTCGGCAAGGGTGGAAACTGGACTTTTAAAGTCAGTTAACTCTCTTGCCTCGGAAAGATGATCATAACTAAACATTAGTTGTTACTTGTATACTCATGGGTTCAATATTCTCTCTTATTATCCCTCACAGTGAGATTGACCAATCACAGAGCAGAACTACTGACCCCACATGAGCCCAATCAGTAAAAATCCAAGATGGTTGCTATCTTTGTTTAGCTATAGCGAGAACTAAGGTCTGATTTTAATGAGATTGTTGCAGAGTTTGTTTGTTTGTTGCAGAGTCATGTATGCGAGAACCTACATGTCCGGCCATACTTCCCATCCTGGTGTGACCATCTCAATAGTCACGACCCTCAATCAGCTTATGTAGTGCTAGACACTGCCATGGCAACAGCACTACAGGTAACCATGGAGACACACAATACTGTATGAATTAACATAAGGAATCATACAGGTGGACATTGATTTCTCATGAAACACCGCAAAGCGGCCTGTAAATAATCATAAATAATCATATCTGGGAAAGACAATCCAGTGACTGATATTTTGAATAACAATCTATGCCGTCACACTGGTTACAAATTCTGACTCCAAATCCAAACGAGGTCCACAATAAAGTTATGACAAATTATTGCATATACTGTATTTGACGTAATAAGCGCCCACGGCGATATTTGCTGATATATTGGCTAGTGAACAATCCCAATTAGCACCCCTTGCGATTGATCAATGTACACAAGACTTATTTATTCGCGTATAATACACGCTCGTGTGTTATATGCACCCTTAATTATGGGCAATTAAATTCTGGAAAAATATATCTGTCGTACATAAACATTTCAGGCTGTCACTATAAACCATGAAATTTATCTTTCAACTCTGTTTTTTTTCACCAACACAATATTCTAATAAGAGCCCCCTATTTCTAATTTTGAGAGTGCCCTGGGCGCTTATTACATCGAATATGGTACATGTTTATGTATTATAAGTTAAGGCGCAATTCAATTTATTTAAACTTTCCTTGAAATGAACATATACGACATTGATTTGTGAGACTCGCTATATCGCCATGTCACAGGAAAAGTAAATACATGATGACATTCTGTCTTGGTTAATATATGAAAATGGTTGTCTTGTTTTGAAGTGACGAGGGAGAGCCTAAATTTATGACAAAAACAACAGAAACTGTTGGGTTTTTTTCATTATTTAATTCTGTTTGTAAAATGAGTTTGCCAGATCAAGGGATTATTTAAATACCTTATGTTGTGTTTGTTAGTGAGATTGAAATATGATAGAGAACAACTATACCTTGGCTGTTTCAGTCTCCAGGTAACAGATTTTAAATGAATTTTGTGAAATGTAGCGTTGGGAAGAAAGTGTGCTTCTTACCAGCTACTAGGGGTGGTTGGGTAGCCTAGTGGTTAAAGTGTTTGCTCGTCATGCCGAAGACCCGGGTTTGATTCCTGACATGGGTACAATGTGCGAAGCCCTTTTCTGGTGTCCCCCGCTGTGATATTGCTGGAATATTGCTAAAAGCGGCGTAGAACCATACTTACTCACTCACTACTAGTTACTATGTAGACATTATGCTTCATTTCTACAGACAATTGTACTGTGTCATCCAAGTTCTCA
The DNA here is from genome assembly GCF_022045235.1 of Haliotis cracherodii. Taxonomy (NCBI): domain Eukaryota; kingdom Metazoa; phylum Mollusca; class Gastropoda; order Lepetellida; family Haliotidae; genus Haliotis; species Haliotis cracherodii. The sequence goes on along the minus strand of NW_027266276.1, from coordinate 8,685,458 downwards.
TGCCAGTGACATACAGGAACAGGAGATAGGCCTGTGTAGCCATAGGCTCGCCAATGCACTGCATGATGGGACGGTTCTGCCTGGAGGGGGAGTGTCCGAGACGTTCTGTGCGGAGTACCTCCAGAAAAGATGTGAGCGAATGCCTTTATTTATTTCCATCTTCCCGAGGCAAGGGCGTTAACCGACTATAAAAGTTCACTTTATTCCCTTGCCTGGAATTTCCAAGCCCGATCGTAGCGGCTATTACGAGTGATGTCCCTGTGTCTCTCCTATGGACCAATTCAATACCATCACTCATATCACTTGCATTTGCTTGAAACAAAATGGCGTCACCAGACAAGATGATCTGATAGATAATCCAATCTCATGAAACCAGACCTTAGTTCTCGCTTCCGCTAAACAAAGATCTGAGGACATCCCATTATGGGTCACGCCAGGCCGATCTTGCGCGAACTTTAACCGACCAATGGAATGACCAGTCAGAAGGCAGCTTTCTTGTGCTTTACGGCACAAATTTCAAATTGGCGACTACGCTTCGAAACATATTTTGACAAATTCTCGATTATAAATTTGAAACCTGAACAAAAAAACATTCTGGAATGGCTAATAGATGGTCTAGATTGTATGGATTCAGTCATTAAACCCGTAACTATTGTTCGGAATACCCCATGTTAAGGTTTTCGAGATGCATGACTAGAAATCACATTCCGACTGTCACTTTCATAATCTGGTAAGCGACGCACTGATTGGTCGGATGAAAGGTCGTTCTGACGTGACCCTTAATGGGATGTCTTCAGATCTTTGTTTAGCTATAGTGAGAACTAAGGTCTGATTTTAATGAGATTGATAGACAATCAAGATTTGTATTGCACCTTGATTGAAAACATGAAAAAAATTGAAAAAAATGTCTGTCAAGGCTCAGTTTTAGGTACAAATGCTTTGCAAATCCTGCAACCAACCGAAATCTGCACGTTGAAATCCATGTTTACAAACAGGATGTCTACTTTGTTACACAATGTTGATTAGACTATGCATGAACTCGTTAGTCCAGCCACAATGTAACACTGGATATCCAGCCAAGTTCGGCAAGTGTGGGAACTTTTATAGTCATTTAACGCCCTTGCCTAAGGCAGATAATTTATTTCAAGTATTAAGTATTAAGATTATATTTGGGGGGAGTCAGCTATCCATTGTTTCATTCAGAGGTTTCAGAGGGTTTGGATGCACTAATGTACTGAAAATATTATAAGTATGAGTAAATGAGTTGAGTTTATCGCCCTTTGAACAGTATTCCAATCATATCACAGCATGACAGCTTGATGTGGGAGGAAAGCCCAAACCGATACGGGTCTCAGGCATTTAACCATTTTGGTGAAATCCAGGACCACGGACATGGTGCTGACGAACCTAGAAACATAGAAAAGGTCTGTAAGGAAATATTTGTGACTGAAGTATAGGACTGGTTGTCATTCTCTGATTTCAGAAAATATTTCCATATGCTTAATATGTATTTGTAGAAAAAAAAAAACCCTTGCCTACAACCTATTCGTTTTTATCATTTTAAAGCTAATTCACACCAAAACTAGGCGAAAACATCAGATACAGCTAATAAATGTTCATACACTTTACAATGATTCATATAGTTGAGAAAAGCCCTATTAAGCTTGCTGTTGGTGCCCTGGACCTGTTTGTTCGTAGAACTACGACTGTTGTAAGCCTATGTTAAGGTATGGGAGTTACGATCATCTTGGTGCTGTGATCGCTCTGTGGAACCTGCCAAGGGCTAGAGATCTCTGCACTGTGGCAATTCATTATTAAGGGTGTGAAGTATTACCGGTATATCGGTTAATATAGGTTCATTCTGTCCACAATATGTATAATAATATCATATCAATGCTCGGTATATAGGGGGGTTACAAACTGGGATTTTTATCATCATGTGTTTAATGTTATATACTTGCCAGATGTATCCAGGGCCCCAAGATGGCTGCATATTTATTGAATGAGTAAACATATGTTGTACCAGCATCTTGTTTTGTTCCATTTATGAAGTTAATGATACACTTTGATACTCCAATACCCATCCCCTTCATCATCAAGGGCTAGGGAGCTCCGCACTGTCATATTTCATTAGCGATAACTGTTCCCCAAATAATGAACGTTGCAAACGACCCTATTTTATTTATGATGATTAATTAATTATCTGTTTTAGGTGTGATGGAAGATGTGACCTGTGACCTTGACCTTTACCGACCTGTGGTTACTGAGGCAATGGCGAATGTATTTCGCAACATGGGCCGTTTGGTTACCAACAACTGTGCTAAACCCCCTTGCCCTGAGCCTCGTAATGATCACAATGTGATGGACATAATGTCTATCAACAGTGAGGGACACACATCAATTTTGCCACATACAAATGGCTATTTCGTGCAGAACGATGAAACAAACAAACAGTGTTCATCATTTGCTTCCAAGCTGGGTGATGTTCAGAGGAACTCGTGCAAGAACAGCCCTGAAAAATGCTCTCTTTCATTTGACAATTACAATTCAAAGATGGCCGCCTGGTCTGCTGCTATGGATACTGTTGCCATGGTAACCCAGACAGATGCTCACATTGTGACTGGAGAGACACCTGATGTAAATGGGAGATTTGGAGTCTTTGTGAATGGCATTACTTTATAAATAAATGAAAACGTTCACATTGTGTTTCATGTTTTCAATTTAGTTTCGGCTGTAAGTTATTTCATTAGTGATATACAGTTTTCTTAAAGTATTATATATGCATTAATCTCAAGATCACATGGCATTTTGGGGCAGGGTGGTACAGTTGTCAATGGCTACACATCTCACTGCAGAGTTTTCTCCTTGGGTTGTTGCAGGATCTGCTGATTGAGTGTTGGAAGCCAAGAATCTACTTAAGGTGCAGATGTAGATTATACTTTCCTTGCTACCCAGATTCAGACCAGCAAGATGCACCCTATATCTACTGACCACATTCCTTAAAGGGAAAGTCCAGCATAGCATGGCTTTCTCAGAATGGAGCCCACAGGACCATGGACATTTATAGTGTGTAACCATGGACCTGAAGATCCAGGGTAGAACAGGTCTTCAGCAACTCATGCTTGCTGTAAAAGGCGACTCTGCTTGTCCTAAGGGACCGGGTGGTCAGGCTGCTGACTTGGTTGACGCATGTCATCGTATCCCAATAGCATGGATTGATGCTCATGATGTCAATTACTGGATTGTCTGGTCCAGACTCGATTATTTACAGACCGCCGTCATATAGCTGGAATGTTGCTGAGTGCAGCATAAAACCACAAACCAAGCCTTACATGGTCATGGTGTAAGCCATGTAGGGGCACCTTGGACATCTAGGTATAATCTTCAAGGATAGAATGTCTATAGAATACATATCGGCTTAGGGTAGTAGCGATTTCAGACCACAATGCCCAAAGAAATTCTGCCAGGACAATTAGCTGTATCTCCTTAAGATAGTAAGCATGATATTCAAGTTGGTGTTTTTGACGCAACCTTAAATTGTCCTAAATTGCATCTAAATCTTGTTAATTTTGACTGTGGTAGGTTTTAAGGAGGATAGTGCTATTTAAAGGGGTTTTTTTCTTTGTCAGGACTCCATTGCTCAAAGCGATCGTAGCGCTATTGTTGTCTTAAGTACATGTTAAAGTATGGGAGTTTCGATCACCTTAGTGCTTAGATCGCTTTGAAGAACAGGGGCCAGCTGTCTAGATTACGATTTGCCACAGACAGAAAATGTTTTGCTGGCGTGTTTTCGGACACATTATTGTCAAATATAAGGTAATAACATTCCGTCCTTAGCAGTGAATAGTACAGTGAAACCTCGTTATTCTGGACCCTGTCTATCAGGACACTCAACCTTTAGAAACATATACCGGGAATGCTTCAGATGACATTACTCCATTTGTTAATTCCGAAATGCGCCATGATTTCACTCGGAAGGTAACCAACCAGATTAACAGGGTTTCAATGTACTCATAGGTAAGGTGAGAATGCAGGTGTACAGGGAGAAAAGAATTATGCCACGTTTAACAATATTCCAGCAATTTATGCAGACAACCAGAAATGAACTTATATCCATGTTAAAAATAGCATGTTGGAACTACTGTGTGACCCATGACTACTAGCTTTGTGGTTTGTTTGATTGTTGTTTAACGCCTCACTCAGCAATATTCCAGCTATATAAGGGCAGCCTTAGTGATTGGTATTATGAAAAACAGTCCGCGTAGTGACACAATCAACAAAGTCACTATGCCTGACCACCAGTAAATATGTTGCTGGGGACCTGTGATCTTACCCTGAATAATCACGGGCTTAAGTTCAGTGTTCATAACATAGTCATCTGGGGAATCGAACCTGGTTTTTCTCGTGAAGAGCGGACGCTTTTCCCCACTGGGCTACCCCACTGCATAATGGCATAAACACCGTGGTCCAATTGGGATACGACATGCATCAACCAAGTCAGCGTGCCTGACCATCCGGTTCGGTTATAGTCGCCCCTTACGACAAGCATGGGTTGCCGGAGACCTATTCACATGTGAAGTATACTGTATCTGAATGGGGTATCCATGTTAAACTGCGTCGTGGTAACTCAGCGGGATAGCACTATAAAACGGGCGACGGGCGCGCACACACACGCACACGCGCTCACAGACACGCGCGCACACACACACACACACACACACACACAGTAAACGCACCTTGTCTCACCTTTATCGAGGAATCGTTACAACCCTATATATAGCATACTGTCAGAAGCGGCCTTAAACCCTAGTGAATTGACTCTCTGACAAATACCGCTAACCCTTTATGTATTCGGATAGCTGAGACATTATATGACCATAGACACATTGTTTGATAACATATTATGTACTTACCTTTTACCCTATCGTTATGTTCTACGATCCCCCTAAAATCACATCTGTGCAAGAAATCACGTTGAAAATACTTCTTCGTGGAAAGCCTTTATAATGCAAATCACAAACCAAAACTGCCAGTTGAAATTTGACTGTATCACTTATAGAAGAGGGGCGGTCGGGTAGCCTAGTGGTGAAAGCGTTCGCTCGTCACGCCGAAAACACGGGTTCGATTTCCGACATGGGTACAATGTGTGAAGCCCATTTCTGGTGTCCCCCGCCGTAATATTGCTGGAATATTGCTAAAAGCGGCGTAAAATCAAACTCACTCACTCAATCACTAATTAGAAGAGGCGTCAGGGAAAAGTGTCTTAGTATATTTTCATCTTAATTCTATTAAAACGAATTCTCACCAGCTAGTTGAAATGTAGACGATCCATACCCACCAAACATGGCTAACCCGTAGCTAAAATTCCCGTCAGATTCGGACCTATTTGGTGCATCCGTACTTTATTTGGCTGACTCGCACACAAATTTGGACGACAAGCATAGACCGTAAAAACGACAAAGAAATATATGTTCATAATAATTCATTCAATTTTCACTATTTTCACACATTTAAACATTTAAACATTTTTAATTCATTGAAAACCATACATTCATCATACATTTCAAACAATCATCCATTCTACCTTTTTAACATCTATTCATTATACATTTCAAACTTTTAATTAACCAGTTAACACACTCAGTGTCAGACACAAGCTGTGATCTGTGGCAGGCTGAAGTATTTTATACATATGTACATAACTTTTAGTTAGGAGTTAGTAGTAAGGTTGTATGGCCTTGTTACCATTATAACTAATTAGTTTATGACGATACTTACTTTGTAAGATTATATTATTAGTTAGAATATTAGTTACGTTTTATACTTTAGTATTTTATACCTTACACATTCATTCAATAGCTCTGTCACATTAAGTAAGCAGACTCTCCACTGATTGTCACACTGCATGCTTTTGACTTACAGCACTCTTTTCCCAAGCGCCCCGGCCTCAGTCTATTGTCTCGTTGATTGGCCAAGCTGACCACAGCCACAACAATTTTAAAAATCTAAAAAATCAGTTGCTACTTTCACCTCACAAGGAAAGACAGATCTTATACTCGGGTAGATTTATTGCCGTATTGAGTCAGTTTCTCATCATGTTGGATTTGGATATGTTAGGAAATCCATTAACGCTTAAGGTTTGTTGATTATGTATTTTATGATGGTGTATATATATATGGATGAGTTCTAATTATCGCGATTAGAAATAGGATATATTGTGGATTGTACGGAAGTCGTTTAGTGCCATTGTGTTTCCGTAGGGTTGCATTCTAGAGTTGATTTATTGGAAACATAATGTTTCTTCTATATATTTCTAGTTGCTGATCAACTCACAGTTCAGTATAAGTGCAGTACGTGCAGTACTAGATGATATAAAGAAGTGATATTTTATAAATTCAAAGAGTACCTGTAACAGATTGCATATATTTATTTTAGATTTTATTTTAGATTTGCTTATGTTGTTGTTTCGATCATTGTTTCGGGCTGACTACATATATTTGTTTGTTTATTTGTTTGTTGTTTTACGCCTCACTCAGCAATATTCAAGCTGTTTGACGGCGGTCTGTAAATAATCGAGCCTGGACCAGACATACCAGGGGTCGATATCATGAGCATCGATCCATGCAATCGGGATACGATGAAATGCATCAACCAAGTCAGCGAGCCTGACCACCCGATCCCGTTATTTTAACGGTTCATTTTCCGTATTCTATTCATTTCAACTTTTATGTTGACTGCCGCCATTTTCGAGTTCTGACAGGAAAACAAAAGTCAAACTCAAAACATGCCGCGGGAAATAATCACACTACAGCTCGGGCAATGTGGCAATCAAAGTACAGTATTGGTTTATCACTTGTTAGTGAATATGCACATGCATTACTGTTCCGTGTCATCACTTTACGCTGATAATATTTAATATGGAACTGCACCGAAGGCCTGTATTGTTTACGATGTGATGTTGGCCTAGGACATGCTAGACTTTCGAGATATCTTATTTTTTGTGTGAACTACAGTGAAGTGGATAAAACGTTTCTTGAAACTGAAGTTTTATCCACGAATGGCAAGATAAAATGACATTAATTTCAAAGAAGTATTCGCTGAAACTGTTTTCCAAAAAGTTTTGTCAGCGTTAATACTTGTAAACACCCTACCTCCCACCCAAAGTAGTTTGTCTTGGTCTACTCTAGGGCTGGGACGAGTCCAAATTTACTACCCGACCCTCCCCAGGTACCCACTGTAGGTCTCAAGGGATACAAAATGTCCGATTGGGAATTTTATGTAACACAGCACTTGCACTTGCAAAACGTATTTAGATAGTTACGTATTAAACGATCTGGTCATGCAGTCACTGAAGTAGACTTATCTTTATTCATATCTTTATTCAACCATATGAAAAGTCAGAAGGAATGGGTGCATAGTCAGAAAGAAATGCGAACATTAGTGACTTGTAGTGTAGAATTCTAGATAATTTTTGTCATTAAACAATTTATCACATGACTAACCACGGGTCCAGGTAGTCCTGTGGGTACCCGGGTCCAACTCAGTACCCATCCGACCCGGGTACACAAGTTACCCGTCCCAGCCCAAGCCTACTCCATGCTTGTCATAAAAACTGGTAATGTTTGATCAGTCGGGTCCAGCATGAACTGAACAATCGATTAAACTTGGTTGCCACTACACAGGGAATTGAATAATTAGTAGCACTGCAGTCCATTCTTTAGGGTATATTGTTTGTTGTTTACGGGCACTCAGCAATGTTCCAGCTAAATGACGGCGGTCTATAAATAGTTTGGACCAGACAATCCAGTGATTGACATCATGGGCATCGATCCACACAATTGGGATGCGATGATATGCATCAACCACATCAGCAAGTCTGACCACCCGATTTTGTCAGTCGCCTCTGACAACACGCATAGTCGCCTTTTATGGCAAGCATGGTTTGCTGGGGTACCTATTCTTACCTGGATCTTTATGGGTAATATTTTCTGTTTATACTACAACAAAATTTGGCTGACATGCGCATGTCATTTAGATAGTAACTTACTTTGTTTTTCTTTCTTTCCAGTTGGAATGGAGTTTTGGAAGCAGCTGTGTGCAGAACATGGGATAAGTCCAGGTATAAATATACCTAGTATAAAGCCAAATATTTAAAAAAATTGCTAATTAAAATCACCCGATCTACCAAACATTTAAAAATGATAATGTGATATGTATCGTGGAATGACGCTTTTAACACTATTCCAGTTGTATCCCGGCATGTCAGCTTAATGTAGGAGGAAAGCCCAAAGTGATACGGATCTCAGACGTTTACCACTTCGGTGAAACCAACAAGCACACGGGTATGGTGCTGACAAACCTAGAAACATCATCGGGGCGAACCAGGATTCGAACCCACAATCATAGGTTTCGGGCGTGCCCAAGGGATGCAACTCTGCTCAGCGAATCACTGTGCCTTACATGACAGGGCCACCTGTGCCCCCGTAACCATAACTCATCAGTTTAGAAATTTATTAATCTGGGATATTTCAGTGGAAAAGATTGGCTTCACTCTATTTATCTTTTATTTTTTAAAATATAATATTTTCATGATGCATGTTTCAGAGGGTATTCTTGAGGAGTATGCCACAGAAGGAACGGACAGAAAGGATGTGTTCTTTTACCAGGTAGGATCAGTTTGGTTTTAACAGTATACCAGATGCCGGGTATTCCCTGGTCTTCATGATCTGAGGGTCATGACTGCCTGGTCAAATTGAGTTTTGGGAGTCATGATAAGTCGTGTTGAAGGAGTTCAGTGACGTACCCTGGATACTTGTCTGATATATGTATTTATGAATGTATTCTGAATGAATATCCACATGTCACTTCAAACAAGATATATTGTGAATCAGAATGAATGATAATTTAATGATTAGCAGTATTTTGTTCATAGAAAGTATTACTAGAGCCTATGTCATGCTGTTTTTACTAAACGAGTGTTAGAATTCTTGTACCTCGAGGGGCAGAGAATAGGAAATGCATGAGTTCTCACAGGAGTTCGTAAAATCAGTATGACACATGCGAGTGTAGTAATTCCTTTATGACAAATTATTTCTTAATCCTTTTGAGCTCCCCTTTAGAAAAGTGTACAAATCATGACCACCGTCTTGCAAAACCACAATTGTCAAACGATGTCAACTGTCTTCAGCTATGATGTCGTTTCTAGCGTGACGTCATTCCTACCTCATTTCACAATAAGATTCACATGACGTCAACAAACTCATCCGGATGACGTAAATAATACACAGGTGCCCAAGAAGTGATATTTGCACAAGTGCACATTCAATTTTTTATGAACTGTTATTTCTAATGGGTAATACGTTTTACTACAGCTATCATGTCAGTCAATGCCTCTAACATGACTTATGTTAACTATTAATATTTCAAGTTTCCATCAATGTTAGCATTAAAAAACTAAATTTTTTAGTTCACTAGTCCTTGTAATGATAATGTATAGAATAACCCTTAAATATAGTATTACTACTAGTCCTTATGATTCCTTAACTGTTGGGCAGTCCGACAAGGGTTCTATCGCTGAATGTATAGCCTGATCCATGTACAGTTGAGATGCATTGATTGTTCATTATAATCCAGAGCTACAGATAAGCATCGTATTTGCGTAAAATACCTCCCCAAAATATTCAAAACCCAATTACTTTCAATTAACTTGCATACAGAAACGCATACATTAAATGAAAAACTCAAATATTTAAAAACAGCTCGCGTAAATACCCATAGAAGCTTTTTCAGCATGCGTTCAAAGGAGCTAATTTCCGAAACACAATTATGAACTAATTTGCTTGCTGAGTCTGGGCTATTTATTCAGAACAGTTATATACATCCAAAACATTACTTCATTTTGTTTAATTTTGAAATGTTCACTAATTTTAGGAAAAACCCAATAGAGTGATGAATAGATGAGTAAAAAAATATTGGTTACCATGGTTACCCAATGAAGAATGTAATAACCCAATTAAAATAGAAACCTAGAGTAAAAACTCAATTGCCCAAAAAGTTATCTGGAGCCCTGCTTAATGCTATTTGTTAAGTAGTATTAAGAAGTATTATAATGCACTTGTTTCACAGAGCTTCTGTCCAGGAAGGTGCAATAATAGATATTTACCTGGCTCTGTTTGTTTGTTTGTTGTTTAACGCCGTATTCAGCAATATTCCAGCTATATGACGGCGGTCTGTAAAATAATTGAGTCTGGACCTGGACCAAACAATCCAGTGATTGACATCATGAGCACTGATCCACGCAGTTAGGATCGATGACATGTATCAACCAAGTCAGCGAGCCTGACCACCTGATCCCATTAGTCGCCTTTTACGACAAGCATAGTCGCCTTTTACGGCAAGTATGGGTTGCTGAAGACCTATTCTACCCCGGAATTTTTACGGGTCACCTGGCTCTGAGAAAATTTGATTCTACAAGCAAAATGACTTTTATGAGAGGGATGTAGAGGATCGATTATTCAGTTATTCATATGTCAAACTGTATCAAATACTGTATTCGACGTAATAAACGCCCAGTGCGCTCTCAAAATTAGAAATAGGGGGATCTTATTAGAATATAATTTTGGTGAGAAAAACAACAGAGTTGAAAGAAAGTAAATTTGGTGGTTTATGCTGACACTGGTGACAACCTGAAATGCTACAAAAGAAAATGGGGCGCGGGTGGCCCAGTCGTCTAAGGCGCCGCGATTCGCTGTGCAGAGTTGCGTCCCTTGGGCACGCCAGAAACCTATGATTGTGGGTTCGAATCCCTATTCGCCCCGTTTGTTTCTAGGTTTGTCAGCACTTAGTGAGTGAGTGAGTATGGTTTTACGCCGCTTTTAGCAATATTCCAGCAATATCACGGCGGGGGACACCAGAAATGGGCTTCATACATTGTACCATGTCAGGAATCGAACCCGGGTTATCAGCGTGATGAGCGAACGCTTTAACCACTAGGCTACCCGACCGCCCCGTCAGCACTTAGAAACTTAGTTAGATCTACACGTCATTCACACAAAGTTGAGTCACAAATTGCACTAAAAATAGACAAGGGGAAACCCTGATGGTAACAGAAAAGCTGACTTTGTTCAAAAATTATTCTTATCGAGGAATGTGAATATTGCAGATGTTTTGTTCAACAACAAAGATTTAAATGATAATTCATGTGGCTGTCAGTCAAATAAAGTACCGGTCCAAGCCTAATTTTACCGGTAAAAACGGGTAATTACTGGTAAAAAGGAACATTGTGTTCCTGTGTGTTTTGGGTAGCATCGACTTTAATCTTGCATTTTTCATTGTTTTTAATACAGTGATCCCTCGCTACAATGCTACCTTTGAGGTCCAAATAATTGATGAGCGTTATAGATGATCAGCGGTTTAACGAAGGTCGAGTCGTAGGTGGTAGATGACCAACAAACCAGTATACATGCTCTGCCTACCTAACACGATCTGCGTTGCACATTTCAGAGTTTCAAAAAAGATTAGAATAGAAGTTATTTATGATTCCTAGTGTAAAAAACGATTTCGCCGAAATTATTGTAAACATTATTGAATGAAATTTTGAATATGATTAAAAAAAATATTTAGCAAACCTTAGTCCAGATAAACAATGAACATTTTTTTATATTACCAGATATTATAATAAAAGGATTAAATTGCGTAATTCAGTTCGTATTTGTTGACTGTTACGGTGTTACATGATCGCGATGATCAGCTGATAATATTTTCTGAGATGGTGGAAAACATTGTGTCATTGGAAAACTTGAGTTTATTTAAAATGTTAGTACATTTTGTGAGCCATGCTTTACTGCGCGCTATAACAGAGATAGCGCTATTTTGAAGGGCACTATAACGAGGGAACACTGTAGTCGTCGTCCATTTTCCGGTATCTTATAAGCATCCAGTCAGTATAACAGACATTAGAAACATGTTCTGGTAATGCTCTCAATGGTACTGTCGAACCAATTCGACAGTGTGTCACTAGCCACGCTGCTACTGTCGAACCCATTCGACAGGCGAATAGCATAACAACACCCAAAAATGAAACTCGCACTAAGTATTTTCCATGTAGGTTTTACAATTACATGTCATTTAATTTATGAATGGTATGCATGAATGCTCAGCTTACTAAATATCAAAACTTTAAGTAGTTTATATACCTGAAAAAGAAAATCCCGTAAGTTAAAAAAGTATTGTTCAAATTTCTCGGCACACAACTACCCATACATATTTGTAGAATATCTGTTGACGCCGGGTTGGCGGTACACCTGCTTTACAAATCCAGCAGTCAACTGAGATCCGCGTGGCAGTTGAGGAACCAGAAGTTGATTTTGTTTTGAGATTTGATTGGACTATGGATAGACTCATTAATCCAGCCTTAATATAACCCCACCTCCAGCCTCGTTTGGCAAGAGTGGAAACTGGACTTTTATAGTCAGTTAACTCCCTTGCTTCAGGAAGATGGCTAGTCTTTTCTCGTGTAGCAAAGCACTCATGTCCACTTCTCTAGAAAACTGTATTGAATGTTTAGATTTTTAGGTTAATTTTCGACAATAAACTTGTCAAGCAGAAGTTGTTTTGTTAACAGAGTGGTCAGGGATATTGTCACGCGTAAGTTCTTTGTAGGCTGATGACGAACACTACATTCCCCGGGCAGTGTTGTTGGACCTGGAGCCCAGGGTGATCAACTCAATCCTCAGCTCACCCTATGCCAAGCTGTACAACCCTGAGAACGTGTACCTGTCAAAACATGGGGGTGGTGCGGGAAACAACTGGGCCAGTGGCTACACACAGGTAAGGTCAACCATGAAAACCCAGGCTGTGAGTTTAGGCATAAGTATGAAGTATTATTATTAAATATAGATAGAATACTAAATGGGCTCCCGTGTAATATGAATTTTATGAAACGAGTGAATAGTTGTGGTATCTGACGAGCGAAAGCGATCACGATCCACGGCATAGTCCAATTGAGTTTAACAGAATAATACTTCAAACACGTCAGAAGTTGAAATGTATGAATTTAATACCATACAACGGTCAACCTTTCAAATTCAGGCGTCCGTTCCACAAGATTATCATAGGGCTAAGACTATCGCAACTCACATACTTTAACTTAGACTAACGACTGTCATTGCGCTACAATACGATCGCCTTGTGAAACGGTCCTTGCACCTCAAAGTTTACAATCACGTCACAATACCCGATGACGTAAATTGTGGAATTTCGTTGCAAGATCCTTTGGCGAAACAATGCTGGGGTCATCGAGTGCATAAGCTCCTCTCAGTGATCTATCAACTCCACACGCAATGTCGTTGAATAAGAGATGTTGAGAGCTTTCAATATTTGTTCGTGAAACGTGTTCCGAGAGTACTTAAGCACGCGTTTTGTTATTACACAATGTGTAATACAGCTGTATGTTTATTAAACGGGTGATCTCTTCACGGGGAAGTAATAAATATAGAATACTAAATGAGCTCCCGTGTAATACCAATTTTATGAAACGAGTGAATAGTTCTGGTAAGTGACTAGTGAAAACTTTCAATGGTGTTATTGGAACTTGTTCCCGCAGTACATAAACACACATGCCGTTATATAGCTGGAATATTGCTGAGTGCGGCGTTAAACAACAAACCAACCAGCATAAACACACACTTTGGTATTACACAATGTGTAGTACAGCTGTATGTTTATTAAACAGGCAACTAATAAATAATGGCCAACTTATCTGGAACTCCATAGGTACACTTAAAGTCACTGATGTTAGCATTTGTTTCTGACTATGCACACATTCTGTTTGACTTTCATATGTTTGAATAAAGCTAAAACTTCAGTCAACTTCAGGGTATGCAACTATGCATGACTAGATATGTGTATCTAATTATATTTTGTCAGGTCTATGGTCAAACTATTCCCAATCGAAAATTTTGTACCCATGTCAGACCTACAGGAGGTACCCAGGTAGGGTCAGGTAATAGGTAGTTGGGTACCCAGGTAATAAATTTGGACTCGTCCCATTCCTAAAATCTTTTCTAATCTATTTCATTGCTAATAAGATTGATATCTATGTTTATTTTCAACTGTAAAGGTTATTTCAGCCGTAAGCATTGGTAAGGTCATCCTTATACTATATATTGATTAAATACAGGATCCGTGGTAGAAAAAGTCTTGCCATAACCCATGCTTGTCGTAAGAGGTGGTCAGACTCGCTGACTTGGTTGATGCATGTCATCGATTCCATTTGCATGGATCGATGCGCATGATGTCAGTCACTGGATTGTCTGGTCCAGACTCGATTATTTACCGACCGCCATCATATAGCTGGAATATTGCTGTGTGCGGCGCTAAACAACAAACAAACCAAACTAACTAAACACATGTACAGAATGTCAAAAATGATCTTTTCATACACAGATACTGTCCAGAGTTCCTTGTCTACATTTCAAGACAAGATGTGACTATATATAATTTATGTTCAGGCTGAAGGGCTGTACGAGGATGTGTTTGACATCATAGACAGGGAGGCAGATGGAAGTGACAGTTTGGAGGTATGGAAAATGTTCTGTTGTCAATATTGATGGAATTAGTCTTGGATTTTGTGCAGACAATTTGATATAAGTATAGTTTTTGGTCCAGTACTGGATTTCTTTTGAGAATTCATTTTTTCCGAAACATATTAAATTCAGACACCTAACTAAAATACTAAGTGTGAATCTTGTTTATCTGTTTATTAGTCCTCTTGTCAGTGGGGGCACGGGTGGCCCAGTCGCCGTGATTCACTGTGCAGAGTTGCGTCCCTTGGGCACGCCAGAAACCTATGATTGTGGGTTCGAATCCCGGTTCGCCTGGATTATGTTTCTAGGTTTGTCAGCACCATACCCGTGCTCGTGGATTTCACCGAAGTGGTAAACGTCTGAGGCCTGCATCACTTCGGGCTTTCCTCCCACATTAAGCTGACATGCCACAATATAACTAATACTGTTAAAAACGGTGTTAAACCCAACTCGCTCACTCCTCTTATCAGTGAGATAAAAGTCTTTTTTTCTAATGTTTAACACATTCATGACATCTTCTCATACACTACTACAAAGACTATGTAGCTGAAACTTTGTATGAATGATCATAGCTATAGTGGGGGCACGTGGCCCAGCCGTCTAAGGCGCCGCGATTCGCTGTGCAGAATGGCGTCCCTTGGGCACGCTAGAAACCTATGATTGTGGGTTTGAATCCCGGTTTGCCCCGATTTGCCCCGATTATGTTATAGGTTTGTCAGCATCATACCCGTGCTCGTGGGTTTCACCGAAGTGGTAAACTTTGGGCTTTCCTTCCACATTAAGCTGACACGCCGGAATAGTGTTAAAAGCGGCGTTAAACCCAACTCACTCACTCCTAGCTATAGTGCCTCTACAAGGTGCTCAGAGAATTCCAATCTGATTGTAAACATGCCCACCACAAATTGACCATTATGTTCAGGTGAGCATCGGAGCCTTGTGGCATACTAATTTGGGTTTTCTTTTCATAATGGCTCACCTGGGTTCGTATGCATAAGAATTATGGAACATCAAGATAAATTAACTGACGTTTGTGTTGTGATATAGGTATGTTTAGAATTGTGTCTGAGGGTTGTTTGTCTGTTCCAGGGGTTTGTGCTGAGTCACTCTATTGCTGGTGGAACAGGGTCCGGAATGGGATCCTATCTGTTGGAGAGACTTAACGACAGGTGTGTACAGAAATATCACAGTCGGAACCAACAATCCTAGATAAAATTATGTTTTCAAGCAGGCTTGATGCAAACTGGAAGAGATGCTGTCTTAAGTCTTAACTTATATTTACTTATACCTGTTGGAGAGACAGGTGTGTACACAAATATCAGAAATCTTAGAATCGGATCCTTTGGTGACTTGGGCGGGGATGATACACCCACTGTGCGATTCGATCCATATCACCAGTCAGAGACGTAACATGTACGCGAGACGGGTGCGGTCCGCAGTACTCAGTGAAGCGCTTGATACTAATTAATTCAATCACCGTGGCTGTGCTGTCACCCGCGACCTCCGCGAAAGTAATTAAAGCACTATGTAAAAGCATCCACTGCCGAGAGGGACCACAATCTGGCGGGTCGCGTGTACATCGAGGCATCCTTGCTCAAGATCCGATGCATATCACGATAGTTGTACGTGTTCTTCTCAGTGGTGCGTAAGCCATCTTTTTCATAGACAGTATGGCCAAATACCTGGCACGCTAGCAAATTACAGTTGGCAGTGTCAGGAATGGTGCAATGTTGTTTTCACTACTCATTGTCACTTAAATAGTGTTTGGTGTAACATTTATTGAAGAATACATTTACTTAGTGTGCGATTGTGATTGATAATTATATCGAGAATGAAAATATCGTGATCCACCGATGCATCGGTGTATTGTCTCACTACTATCGGTGACTTGGTTGATTGTGTGTCTTCATAATAATAATAGGCCATTTATATTGAGCATATTTCCACACCACTCAGGGGCATGCTCAAAGCGCTATTATTACCCCGGTTTCTGGATCAGTGTGCACTGAACAATCATTATCAGCTCCCTGGGGAGTATACAACCCAAGCTGCTTGTTAGGCACTAGAAGGTTAACGACCACATTGCCATCTCATCCTACTGGGTACTCATTCACTTCTGGGTGAACAGAGGCACATTTCGAACAGTCACTTGCCCATGGAGACACCACATGTGCTTCAGTAGGGGGCAGAAACAAAGCCCTAGAAGCTCGACCTGTGAAGATCTGGGGTAGAATAGGTCTTCAGCAACCCATGCTAACCGTAACAGGCGACTAACAGGCTCGCAGACTTGGTTGATGCATGTCATCGATCCCAATTGTGTGGATCGATTCTCATGATGTCAATCACTGGATTATCTGGTCCAGACCGCCGTCATATAGCTGGAATATTGCTGAGTGCGGCGTTAGACAACAAACACACCTTGAAACTCATGAGCCAAACTGCTGAAACACTGTCATTGTCCGAACCAGACTTGATTATTTACAGGCTGCTGGTATATTGGTGAGTTCAGAGTTAAACAATAAGTAAATATATAGTAATAGTATTCCCAGTCATAGTGTGGCAGCAAGTTTTGGAAGGTAAGAGTAAAGCGTCTACAGAATTAAAAGCATAAATTTTCATTTCAGATTTCCAAAGAAGCTTATCCAGACGTATTCAGTGTTCCCGAATGTGGATGAGATCTCTGATGTTGTGGTTCAGCCGTACAACTCCATACTGACCCTCAAGAGGCTGACGCAGAATGCAGACTGTGTGGTATGCATGTTACCGACACTTGGCTCTACAGATCTGGCATCTTAGTAACCAGACCTTGTTTACTGACGCAGAATGCAGACTGTGGTATGCTCACTACTGAAACTTGGCTGTACAGATCAGGCATCTTAGTAACCAGAGCTTGTTTACTGACACAGAATGCAGACTGTGTGGTACGCTCACTACTGACACTAAGAACAATGTCTATGTGTTGATCTCCCTTTGTGAATGTCGAATAACCTAGTGACAAATGTGTTGATTTGTCATACTAAAGTACTCACGGAAATGAAAAAACAACTTTTTTTCTTAATTTAAAAATCGACACAAAGTGTTACGTAGCTGTAAATACGAAATAACAAAACAACTCGAAAAGTACTAGTCTGGATTTGCTAGTTTGATCTCAGTGAACAATACAAAATGTACTTGACAGGAGGTAATTTGTCGGCACTTTCAACATTCAAAAATAAAACTGTCCAAATTGACATAGCAGAAACAGACTATAGGCATTATGCACCTGTTCTCACCTGTCAAGGTGTCATAGGCCGCCTTGATCTACTTACACCTGGTTATGCCCTGTTTCACAATAGTCTATTTTATTCACATTTTTACGTGTAAAAAGGCATAAAAACATTTGATACGCTGTATTTGTGCCACGGCCCAATTAGTACTAATTTAGTTGTTTGAATATTTACATATTTTGTATATTAACTGCAATAATTTAAGATCTGAGGTCGAAAAAAAGTGTTTTTTTTTCATTTCCGTGAGTACTTTAGGGACCTGTGTTTTATTTCAAAGTAAACCTCATCTTGAACTTGGATATGGAAATGCCTAACACATGTAGAGTTTGGTTGTACAACTTGATGGCAGAAATGCTGTTGTGGCCCAGTCGTCTAAAACACTGCAATTTGCTGTGCAGAGTTGTGTACCTTGTGAGTAGGTCGAATCCTGGTTCACCCGGTATTATGTTAGGTTTGTCAGTGTTTAAGACTGCATAACTTCGGGCTTTCCTCCCACATTAATCCAACCTGCTGTTGTACAACCTGAATACTGTCCAAGGCGGCATTAAACACAATTCACTCAAACCTGTGTACATTTGAGACAATGTTCTGATAGGGTTCACGGTCAGTACTGTCATCAGGGTTTCATGAGACGCACAAATGTGCATCCAGTATGCACAAAAGTAGAAAATGGACACAGTGTATTCTTTTTCTGTCTCGATGGACCCACTGTACTATGCATTGTACCTACAGCACATAAAGAGCCATCTTCCCGAGGCAAGTGAGTTAACTGACTATAAAAATCCAGTTTCCACCCTTGCCGAACTAGGCTGGTATTATGGAGTTACATTTTAGCTGGGCTAACGAGTCTATGCATAGTCCAATCAAAATCGCAAACCGAAATCCGGTTCGTAAAGTGTCATGCAGATTTCGGTCAACTGCAGGATTTGCAAAGCATGTGCACCGCTAACTCGTTGTCAACAGATATTTTCTAAATCTTTTCCTCGTTTTATCCCAATATAGATCTTGATTATCAATCTGATCGTCTTGACTGGGCGCCACTGTTTTGTTTGAAGCAAATGCAAGTGATACGAGAAGTTGAATCTGATTTGTCAATAGGAGAGGCATAGAAAGGACATAACTGGTAATAGCCACTGGTGGCGTTACGATCGAGCCCAGGAATTCCAGCCTAGTTCGGCAAGAGTGGAAACTGGACTTTAAAAGTCAGTTAACTCTCTTGCCTCGGGAAGATGATAAAGAGCAGTTATGGCGTGTCATTTCATCCATCATTTATGGCCGCTGTCCACATGATCTTTGATTCATTCCAGGTTCTGATGAAATTATCAAAATGTACAGTACACAACACCATTTCATTACTTTGCAGGACCCTCGTATTGCCTGCAAGGATACTTAAAATTAATTATTGGGGTCGCTAGACCCCCCCTGTTGTAAGTCAAGGTAAACCCTGTGTCTTTTGTTGATGACTGCTGGAGATTTTAATTGTACTTCCTTGTTTGTCCCCAGGTGGTGCTGGACAACACGGCTCTCAACAGGATCGCCGCCGACAGGCTTCACATAGACACCCCCTCCCTGGCACAGATCAACCAGCTGGTGAGACGGGATGCCTTTGTATAACCTGGTTTAGTGTTCTCAAAATGTTCTGTGTCCGGTTGTATCAGCCTGTGATCGAAAGTGTAATGTCTAGTCTGTAAGTTGTTAGAATAAGAGAACAAAAATAACAAACAAAACATGCTGCATCTTTTGAAAACATTTGCAGAGAAACATATCATAAACCAACAAAATGGGCAAGGTCTTTTGAAAGCTTTTCTTGATTGGCAATTCACCACAGAAAACATTAGCTATTACTCTTTATAACAATCTGTGACCAACTCCGTATTCTAGGGGTAGAGCAACTCCCAGAGAACAGGATGATGATGGTCTGTATCATACCAAAAAACATTAAAAGATGGTACTTGTCACTCATCGGCCTGGAGTCAGTATACTGTGTGTGAGTGGGGTATTCGTGTGAAACTATGGCATATCAACCCTGGGTGTGCAGAAATTTCCAATTTTCAATGGTGCCGAGTTATTTTCCCTGAACAACAATAGAAAAGTTCAAATTCACATAATGAATATATAATTTCATTTACTTCAGGTGTCAACTGTGATGTCAACAAGTACGACCACCCTGCGTTACCCAGGTTACATGAACAATGATCTGATTGGCCTGATAGCTTCTCTCATCCCCACCCCTAGACTCCACTTCCTCATGACTGGGTACACGCCCCTAACAACTGACTCACAGGTGAGCCTCTCCCCTCTCATCCCCACCCCCAGACTCCACTTCCTCATGACTGAGTACACGACCCTCACAACTGACTCACAGGTGAGCCTCTCCCCTCTCATCCCCACCCCTAGACTCCACTTCCTCATGACTGGGTACACGACCCTCACAACTGACTCACAGGTGAGTCTTCCCTCTCATCCCCCCACCCCTAAACTCGACATCATATTGGCTGGATACACGCCCCTCACAACTGAGGCTCTCCCCTCTATCCCCCACTTCCTCATGTCTGGGTAAACTCCCCTCACAACTGTAACAGGTGAGCTTTAAGACAGTACTATCTGCAGATATAACTGATGGGTTTTTTCCCTGAGATTTCTGTGTCATCTTGTTCTGTATGTACTAATTTGTGATGCTTTGACTGACTGTTTACTGATTCAGGTGGCCAGTGTGAGGAAGACCACGGTGCTGGATGTGATGAGACGGCTGCTGCAGCCCAAGAACATGATGGTGTCGACGCCGGTGGGAGCACATCGCCAGGCCAGCCACTGCTACATCTCCATTCTCAACATCATACAGGGGGAGGTGGACCCTACACAGGTGAGGCACATACAGGGGGAGGTGGACCCCACACAGGTGAGGCACATACAAAAGGACCCTAGAGGATCAAACTAAGTGTTAGAACAATCTAGAATTTTAATGATTGCAGAAATGGCAATAAATGGATGAATTATGTTTACTCCACGCTCTTGTCAAATCATTGAGAGGATCTGAGAGAATGTGTTAAATGTTGAACTCACTCACTGTCCTGTCTGATCTGCAGGTACACAAGAGCCTCCAGAGGATCCGAGAGCGGAAGCTGGCGCAGTTCATTCCCTGGGGTCCAGCCAGCATCCAGGTGGCGCTGTCACGCAAGTCTCCCTACATCCAGACGGCCCATCGTGTCAGCGGCCTCATGATGGCCAACCACACAAGCATCTCTCATGTAGGTCCAACACTACATGGACTCCTTATGTTCTAATTTGTTGTTTAACGCCTCACTCTGCTCATTCCAGCTATATGACATCGAGTCTGGACCAGACAATCCAGTGATTGACATCACGAGCATCGATCCACGCATTTGGGATACGATGATATGCATCAACCAAGTCAGTGAGCCTGACCACCCGATTCCGTTAGTCGCCTCTTATGACAAGCATGGGTTGCTGAAGACCTATTCTCCCCGGATCTTCTCAGGCTTTGGGTTCTAGTACCAACAACAGTCGTAATATTAGTGCGACAGTCAGGGATAGACGTGGCCACAAGTCTGTTAGTCTGACATGGGGACTAGTGGCTACATATATCCCTGACCGAGTCTGAGATAAGTGAATATCTGGAGGGTCTAGTTGTTTCCTCCCCAAAACTAGTTAGCAGCTCATTTCAGACAAGTTTATGTAGACTAGTTTGATTTAGCCATTGGTGTCCTCCCTGATAGATGTCTGACCAACAGAATAGTGATTGCTTGCTGCCAAGTCATCAATGTTCATTAGGAGAGTATTAGTTGGGGAGCAATGATACGGAAGGCACCAATATGATTCGTATCACGATTTATCATATAATGGGTAGGTTTCTCGACAGTATAAAACCAACGGATAAAAACGATATCCGTTGGGGTCATATGCGGATAGAGATGCAAATATCAAAGGTCAAGTAGGGACTACTTTCACTGTTTATAAACAAACATGGTGTCGCACTCGTCATTCGGCGATCAAGTCAGAATTAACCATCGGGAATCTGGATAAACTACAGGGATAATTGCTATCATTATCAAAAGAACAGTCTAATATACTGAAAACCTGTGTCTAACTGTGACGTAGCTAAGGCATTTTTTTAAGGTTTGGCAACTTTGGAGACATAAATTTCTAAACAATTTGGCGAGGTCACGAGGCCTAGCCAAGCGGGATCAGTAGCCATATCTGTGCTTGTAGACCTCTGCGGCTTGAAACCTCCTCCGCAAATTAAAATAGTTGGATTTGGCGGAAATATGTTTGAATTGTTACTTTGTCGCTGTGTGTACATCTGACTACACTTCTTATTATGACAGGACAGACTGTCAACCACATCTGACCCTGGCCGTGACGTCTCAGACTAGGGTTAGAGTAGCACTGTGCACCCTTTGCCATGTTCAGTTTCAAACATAAGAAAATATTGTGAAGTATAAGATGCAGTGTTTTTTTACTCACCTCATTGCTAAATTCCTCTTTCAGTTGTTCGAGAGAATCCTTCGCCAGTTTGACAAACTGAGGAAAAGAGAAGCTTTCATGGACCAGTTTAAGAAGGAGCCGATCTTCAAGGACAACCTGGATGAGTTTGATAACTCTCGAGAAGTCCTGCAGGAGCTGGTTGACGAGTACCAGGCCGCCACGCGACACGACTACCTGGACTGGGGCACACGACAAGTAGGTCTTTGATCATCATCTTTGTTTCTTCATTGGACAGGACATGACTTCTGTGACTTGTTATGACATTTGTTGCAACGTTTGGCCCCCCTACAACAAAAGTTCCTGTGACATTGAATAAGATTTAATACAAAGTTATGTTTTTTACCAAATCTGAAACAATTTCGGTTTGCAACAGATAAAAGACTCATGTAAGTGTTCAAATGGGTTAATTTGCCATCCTGACTTCAGAAAATGCGTGATTTCATAAAAAAAAAAATGAACATGCAAAAATGTCAATTTACAAATCAATAGTGTGTGTCCACATCTGGTTGCGATGCAAGCAACACATCTTCGTCTCTTGGAATGGACCAGGCATCGCACAAAGTCCTGTGGGATATCTGTCCATATCTGCTGGAGCATGTTTCGAAGGTCCTGGAGTGGAGTGAGTATGGTTTTACGCCGCTTTTAGCAATATTACAGCAAGATCACGTCGAGGGACACCAGAAATGGGAATCGAACCCGGGTTTTCGGTGTGACGAGTGAACCCTTTAACCACTAGGCTACCCGACCGCCCCCGAAGGTCCTTGAGTGTCTGTGGTACATGTGGTTGACGAAGGTGCTGACCCATCTCATCCTACATGTGCTCGATTGGTGAGATCAGGGGAGCAAGCCGGCCATTCACGTTGTTTTGTTGAAGGGAATCCTGAACAAGTCGAGCAATATAGCCGGGCGTTGTCATGCCATGACAACACAAAAACGGAAGAACAGGGCCGATCTCATCGTGGTAGCTGTCCATTGAGATTTCCCTCTACCACTATCAAACGGCGCCTCTGTCTAGCTGTAATCCCATACCATAACGCTGTCGTCCCCAAACCAACCGATCTTCTTCCATGACATAATGATTGATTATTGCTTACGTGTGGTCTACCACTCCGAGGAGGGTCTCTGACTGCAATCGTCTTTTGCCAAAGTTGCCATAAACACCAAATGGTGTTGTCTGAGGACGTTAAATTGTCTTGCAACACGTTCCTGCTTCAAGCATACCAATGACTCGCAGATGCTCATTTTCGTAATTGTTTTTCTGAGTGGTTGTCAGCACCATGCTAAAAAATGCATATGGAATCTTGTTAACACTCGTTTTTATACCCATTCTTGGGTATACTTTTCTGTAGCAGTTGTGTTTTTTGTGACTTGATTCCATACAATATCGAGAACCAAAGTTGTTTGAAAACTACACTAAAATATTGGTGTCACAGGAACTTTTGTTGAGTATTGAGTCTTAGCAATGATGAATTACTCAAGGCGAATACTGTGTGGGACTGTTACCTTTGTGTTATCTGGTTTACACCTTTGATCTTTATATCTATTTGTTATGTACATCATTATTGGATTCTTAAAGTTTCCATTCTGGATGATCACTCACTCTACATGTATTGCAGGGAGCCGTTGCAGAGCAGGCGTGATGGCAACAGCAGGACAGAAAACTTTCTGTCGCCGATATCTACACAAATCTCACATGAATAGTCCTCACTGGGTGCAGTAGAGGCACAGTGAGTGACATCCTTGTTAGGTGTCCCTTTGATATGGCTGGAATAAAGCTTAAACCTCACTCACAGATCTGAGAATCAAAGGATAGGGGTCTCATTTATAGTGTGTGCTGTAGTTATGTTGACAGGCTGTACAGAAATGTTTGCATGCCAATTGATCAAGTTTCTCTATGTATTTATTATATACAACAGTTTTCAGATGACACAAGTTCAGTAAAAGATATTCAGCTCAAACAGCATAATGCTCACAAGCATTACACGAAAAGATCTGCCATTATTTACATATAATATCAACCTACTTCTGAATTGTGTCATATTGATGTGATTAGATGAGTGTGAACACATTATCACATTAAGCTGGACCCATAAAGATACCAGGTTAGGTCTTCACGACCCATGCATCCCGAAAAGGCGACAGACGGGATCGAGTTGTCAGGCTCGCTCACTTGATGTCATTGTATCCCAATTGCGTGGATCAATGCTCATGTCTAGTCCAGCCTCTACTTACTGAGTGCAGCATTAAACAACTGATGATTAAGCTGATGGCTGTGATACAATTGAAATACTCACATGTGATGGTTTTGTAGGATTTTAGACCCTGACTATTCAGATTTTTACCCTTTTTTATATGGATATTGCTGTATTGTATGAACAAAGCTCCACTGTGATGCAATGAAATACTACTAAACGGTAAGGACCAAAATAGTCAAGTCCAACCAAAAATGAAATTCTCAGCTACACACAAAATACGTTGTTGCAAGCCATTTTAAAAATAAACATTTTAGGCTCATGGTCAAAGAATGTCTGGTTTTGCAGATGTAGGATATATTATATACACCATTGTGGAAATATTTTTGAGTCCACGTGCCAAAGATGGATAGTATTTTGTCCACACCGAAGACTGCATTTGAGCGCTCATGCAGAATTGTTTGAGTATTTATGGATATACTAGGTACATTAACAATAGAAAGAACAAATCCTAAAGTACACAATAAAGAAATTGGACATTTCAATGCTTGCCCCATAGAGTTTGAAACGTATGCATACAAAACACATTTTATTGTACATGGATGAAAATGGTGCAAATAAATTATCTACATGACTGACTTTTCTTACATTTATTCAGGTGCCAACTTCCAAGAGACGGTTAGCACTGATTTTTGTGAATACCCTTTGTCTATGAAATCTTCAGGTTGTCCTCTTCACGGGATATTCAACATCTGAAAGTATACTTTGTTGACTTCCATGGTTGTAAAACTGCAATTGCAATAGTGAGACAAGTTAGGTCAGAAATTATTAATTTATTTTGGCACATGTGATTTTGAAAAAAAATGAAGTACACAAGCTGAAAGAAAACGAGTCATCAGCAGCTGTCTGAAGTAACCACAAGTAAATGTGCAGTCCACATTCGCCGCCACAAGCCATCAATCAACAGAGATCAACTATGAACTCAAACAATAATCACTCATCCTGTTTATTGGCTTCAAGTTTTCTGTCCATCGTGTTGTGACAGCACTATCCCTTTGTTGTCACACCTACATGTACCGACTCATGTATGCTATTGTTTCTGCACTATATCCCTCATTCAGTTTGATGGGTCTGTGTGTTTAATATTTTCTAGTTTGTAAGTTTTAATAGGTGGGTGAGATATGGTGCTAGGGTGTGATTGTTTTTGAATTTCTTTAGGGTTGCAGGTCTGAGATTGTTGTATTTGGTGATGATTTGTTTTAGGATGGGGTTTTGTTGGGCCCCAGCCCAGTAGTTAAGGATGGTTTGATGGCGCCTAAGTTGGATGGATGTAGTTCCTGATATTAACTGGAGAGAATTTAGTGATGTACCGGTTCTAGTGCCCAGGGCTATTTTAAGGGCTTTATATTGAATAGAGTTTATTGTTAAGTGTTTCTGATATGGAGTTGAGGACTGGAGCAGCATAGTCAATTTTAGATTGAATTAGTAAAAGATGTGACCAAGTTATGAATATGGGGGGCCCCATGTTAGTTGATGGTGATTCCCAGAAATTTAGCTTCCTTTTTGAATATGATATTTTGATCATTAAGGGTGAGTTTGGGTGGACAATTTGGCATGTGTCTGTTTTTGGTGTTAATTTGGAATCCCCACTGGGCTGCCCAGAGTTCTATATGGTCAAGAAGGGGTTGAATTCTATTTTGGATTTGTTTTAGGGATGTTGACGACGTCCAGAAGGAAGTATCATCAGCAAATTTTGCAGTGCTTATCGTATTAGTTTTAGATGGAAAAATGTCGCCAATCATAAAATTGAAAAGGGTTTGTGAGATTATACTTCCCTGTGGGGTGCCGTTGTCTAAATGATGTGGGTCAGATAGTGTTGTGGGTTTTTACTGTAATGTTTCTGTCTGTTAGGAATGAAATTTAGAATTCTGCCATCTATGGCTTTTTCTTTAAGTTTTTGAATTAGGCCATGATGCTTTACTAAAGTCCATGAAAATCTATATAAATGACAAACCCCCTCCCGAAACAGACCTCTCACTCCACAAAACATTCACATCACACCCTGACACCAAAAACCTAGACAAAAAAGAAATAACAAACAACTACATACACCAAAACTGGCCCAACCACACCCATATCTACACTGATGCATCACAAACATAACAGGACTAGGCATACAGATCACACAACCCACACCAATCACCACAAACTTCCACTACACAAACTATACACATATCACCACAGCTGAATTACTTGCTATACAATGTGCATATCATTACATAAAATTATCTAATGACACAAACTTCCTTATAATCTCAGACTGTTTAGGTGCATTAACCCAAATTCATAATAAAAAATCTAAATCAAGGCAAGACATAATAACATCATAGATATACATACAAAAATTATAGAAACCAACAAAACAATAACTCTCCTATGGGCACCTGCACACACTGGCATAACAGGCAACCAACTAGCAGACACGGCAGCAAAACCATCACCAAGCATAAACTTCACTAGTAAATCCGAGATCAAATCACTAATAAGTGTGTTTTTTCTATCTCAAAATTTCAAAACTAATATTCAAAATTGTAAGTCACCCTTTACAAAATCCTTCTTCATTAAACCAGTCACAAAGTGCCGCAACTTTACGAAGTCCATTTTAACAGAAAAAAATTATAAACAGAATGTTAAGCGGCCAAACTAACCTAAACGAAACTCTATAAACAAAACAGACACCCAAACTGTATCCACTGCAATACACCTGAAAACCTAGAACACATATTCAACCATTGCCCACAATATAAACAACAAACACAATTATACAACTCTCTCCACCCCCAGTTCAAAAACAACAGCACACTGCTCCTAAACCCCTTTAACCATCCCGCTAAATTCTCCCATATAGCCACATTCCTTACATCAACAAATTTCATAAGCAAACTTTAGAAAAATCCCAATAAATTACAGCCTAGTTACAAAACCCACACTTTTACAATTTAGGATCGGGATCCAAATTCTCAGCGCGGACCGACTTCTCCGACGTCCGCATGAAAAATTCGCCCTTATCCATACACTGATGACCGTTTACCCAGCCACCAAGCCCAGCTCACGGCCAAGACTCATGACATGCTATCAGATTATGTATCACGCCAAGGGAGGTAATTTACCGCCAAATAACACGTTTTGCCCATTCGTTACCACTCGCCTCTTTCCGTAACCTGCAAGAAGTCTCGTCCCCACTGTCGATGAATGTTATGTGCGAAAATACCACAAACCATTCACGTATGACTCCAAGTGCGTCGGTCACATTCGTGACCAACTCGTGTTATTTCGGGACAAGCCGGTTACGGAAAGGGGCGAGTGGTGACGAATGTGAGAGCTTTATTTCAGTAAAGGGGCCACCGGCCCATTATACAAAACATGATATCAGAGTTAGACAATTTCAGCGTCAATGAGAAAGTTATTACGCTTTTTATAAGCAAGAATTATAAATTTAGCCAAAGCATTAATTATGCATGGGGTTTTAGGTGTACAGAGTGTTACAAATTTATCAAAAGTTACATTTGTGTAAAAATAATAAGGTAGAACCTTACGTCTCAAACTGTCATAGTATGGACATTGTAAACAAAAATTATATTCCGATTCCACTTCAGGTCTTACACAAAATGGAAATTGTCTCTTAGCTCTGGATATATTGTACTTCCATTTTCAATCAGCAAAGTATGACCAGAATAGGATAGGCACTTACTGAAATACAATCTAGATAATTTTCAAATACATTATATTGCTTAATACAAGAATAAAAAGAAAGTTTTGAGTAAGTTCTTAGTGGTGACGAATCCTTCGGTCAAAAATCCCTCCGGAATACTTTTTGACTTTACATTTTTTGCATCTAAATATATATCCAATGTGTTAAATGTGTTTAAACATGCTTATAATACCGTAAGTCCCGATGTGTTTCAAATAGCATCTGGAAAATATTTAATGGGGCAATATATACTCAACAACAAAAGTTCCTGTGACACCAATATTTTAGTGTATCTTTTCAACAAGAAAAGTTTGGTTCTCAATATTGTAGTATATGTATGGAATCAAGTCACAAAAAGGTAACTGCTGCAGAAAAGCATGCATTCCATGCAAAAGTTGACCTTTATGCAAGCCCCATGCATTTCACTACCCAAGAATGGGTATAAAAACGTGCGTTAACGGGATTCCATATCCATTGTTAAGCATCGTGCTGACAACAACCACTCGGAAAAACAACAATTACGCAATTATTCAACATTACGAAATGCCACGCCTGTCCGAAAATGAGCGTCTGCGAGCCATTTGTATGCTTGAAGCAGGATCGATTTAACGTGTCGCAAGACCAATATAACGTCCACAGAAACACCTTTTGGTGTTTATGACAACGTTGGTAACAGACGAATGCAGTCAGAGACATCCTCGAAGTGGCAGGCCACGCGTAACCAATAATCGACAAGACAACTCGACAAGACAACTGGATTCGAAAAAGCATCCCTGGCCTTCCACGAATATCTTCACAAACCGTACGGCGTCGCCTCGTGTGCAGGAATTGTCGCCAGAAGACCTATGCAGTGGGGACGAGTCTCGTT
Source organism: Haliotis cracherodii (assembly GCF_022045235.1). Classification (NCBI taxonomy): domain Eukaryota; kingdom Metazoa; phylum Mollusca; class Gastropoda; order Lepetellida; family Haliotidae; genus Haliotis; species Haliotis cracherodii. The sequence goes on along the minus strand of NW_027266276.1, from coordinate 8,656,293 downwards.
TTCACCTTAGCCACAACGATGGACGGATTCGAGTGTACCGACGTCGAGGTGAACGTTACGTTAATCATTATGTCACGAAAGAAGGTTGGTTCGGGGGCGGCAGCGTTATGGTATGGGGTGTGATTACAGCAAGACAGAGGACCTGTTTACTAGTGGTAGAGGGAAATCTCAATGGACAGGGCTACCGCGACGAGATCATCGGCCCTGTTCTATCGTTTTTGCGTCGTCATGGCCAAGGCATTACCTTTCAACATGACAACGCCCGGCCTCATATTGCTCGACTTGTTCAGGGTTCTCTTCAACAAAACAATGTGAATGTCATTTCCTGCACGGCTCGCTCCCCTGATCTCTCACCAATCGAGCACATGTGGGATGAGATCGATCGACGTCAACCACGTGTTCCACAGACACTCCAGGAACTTCGAAACATGCTCCAGCCATCTTCCCGAGGCAAGGGAGTTAAATGACTATAAAAGTCCAGTTTCCACCCTTGCCGAACTAGTATTATGGAGTTACATTTGGGCTGGACTAATGAGTCCAATCAAAATCGCGAACCGAAATCGAAATCCGGTTCGTAAAGTGTCATGCAGATTTCGGTCGACTGCAGGATTTGCAAAGCATGTGCATCGCTAACTCGTTGTCAACAGATATTTTCTAAATCTTTTCATGTTTTTAATCAAGGTGCTCACGTGTTTTGATGCACTTCGCGATGTAAGACTCGTTTTATCACAATATAGATCTTGATTATCGATCAGATCGTCTTGACTGGGCGCCACAGTTTTGTTTGAAGCAAATGCAAGTGATACGAGAGGTTGAATCTGATTGGTCAATAGGAGAGGCATAGAAAGGACACAACTCGTAATAGCCACCGGTGGCGCTACGATCGAGCCCAGTTCGGCAAGGGTGGGAACTGGACTTTTAAAGTAAGTCAACTCTCTTGCCTCGGGAAGAAGGCTCCAGCGGATATGGACAGATATCCCACAGGACTTTGTGCGACGCCTGGTCCATTCCATGAGACGAAGATGTGTTGCTTGCATCGCAACCAGAGATAGACACACACTATTGATTTGTAAATTGACATTTTGGCATTTTCGTGTTTTTTGTTTTATGAAATCACGCATTTTCTGAAGTCAGTATGGCAAATTAAACCATTTGATTACTTACACGAGTCTTTTATCTGTTACAAACCGAAATTGTTTCAGATTTGGTAAAAACATAACTTTGCATTAAATCTTATTCAATGTCACAGGAACTTTTGTTCAGAATATACCTGAACCATTACGCAAAGAGTTGACAATTTAAGCCCGTTTGCGCACTCAGTTGCAAACAAATGGGCACGATTCATTATTCGGCTTGTCCCCGGAATAACACAAATGACGTTTTTCCCCCACATAATCGCAATTAAAACAATATTTACACATATCTAACAGACATCATTCCACAAGTAACATGACGTACAATTAGACAAATATGTTGAAACCCTCAAAGGTTACACAAAGTGTACTTGAAGATAAAATATATTTATACATGATAATAAACCTTACCTATTTGTGGGATGGAGCCATGTACTGTGAAAGCCTAGTGATAAGGAAAGGTGTTTACCTTACAGCGTAAGCGAGATGGGGGGCTTCGGTGTCGTATTCGTCCGTTGTTTGCAGTCCAGTCTCAATCTGTCACTTGTCACCTGTCAGATTTGGCGGGAAAGTTGATCACGTGACTCGATCACACCCGGAAACATACGAGTAGCATCGGGTGGCCAATCCGATGAAACCCAATGTACGAGTGTGGAAGCACCAATCACTGCACATGTCATAAGACGTGGTGACTCACGCTAGAGGAAGACAATGGAAGACCAACTTTAGCTTGGACTTAGTTGATCAACATTAGATACTTAGATACATTTTTCAGCATTACCAAGTTACTAAATAACATTACTGTTTAAGAAACATATTTAATGAACATATAACAGAACTAATAAACCTAAACATTATTTAGTGTTTAAGTATTTAACTGACCCGTTTAATCCTGCTACCACCTTGTTGCCTCACGTGCTGTGCTGTGATTGTGCTGTGTCTGTGAGGTGGTCAGATTGGTGCAGGGAGACTATCTTAGTTTTGAAATTAGCCAATGAGAAGCTAATAATTATCAGGTGATAAACATGTTTCATCCTGGTTCCAGAATAAGACAATACTCTTGATCCAGCATGATAGCTGGGACTTCATCACCTTTCAGATGAATGACATTCATATGAAATGGTTGATAAATATAACCAATTGTCAATATAATTGACATACACCTAAAACCACAAACATTAGAATACTGCCACCAACCTTCAATAGTTTCAATAACAATTCAATTACTTATATATTATTTTTATTTTTATTTCCTTTTTCAACAATAAAATATTAAACATCATTTTATATCCAATAATTGTAAAATAGTTATATGAAAACGAAGTAATCTCATACCTACCCTCTCCAATAAAATGATAAATGATCTATCCGAGGGCCTATCCCTTAAACTAAACACATCTAAATTCGCGGACGATGGAGGCATCTGGATCCGCACTAAAAGCATCAAAATGGCCCAAAATCTACTCCAAAAATCTCTAAATAAAATACAACATTGAGCAGACAAATGGGGCTTCTCCCTTAACTCAGAAAAAACAACAGGAATAGTATTTAAACATATAAACATGAAACCCGCCTCTCCAATCCTCCAGCTAAACAACCAAACAATCTAATTTCAAAAACAAACCAAATTCTTAGGACTAATTTTCGATGAACATCTCTCCTGGGATGCTCACATCCAAAACCTAACAACTAAATGCAGTAAAGACCTAAACACACTAAGATGCCTAACTGGCTCTAACTGGGTGGCCTCCAAAGATACCCTCCTCTCACTCTATACAGCACTAATTAGACCAAAACTAGACTACGGCTGCGCCATATACAACACCCTAAACAACTCTCTATCTAAAAAACTAGCTATAGACTCAATCCAATATCAAGCTCTAAAACTAATCACACGGACCCAACATGGCACTTCCTACACTTCACTTCAGGCCTTAACAGGATAAATGCCACTAAGTCTAGGTAGGGAAAAGCTGAAAACCAAGCTCTAGCTCGTAAACACCCCCTACTTACCCCATATCCCAAAGGATAACCAACTACCTAAACGAACACCAAATAAACAATCTTAAACAAAACTGCAAACAATCAAATATCTTCACCCCAAAACTTAAAATATCCAAAAAAGACACAACACTAGCTAGCCAAATAAACAAACAAACCGACCCAAACATAGCTAAAACCACCACACTAGCATACATACGCGAAAATTGGCCAAACTGGTGTCACATTTACACGGACGGATCTTCAGATCCGATCTCCAAACACACAGGTTTCGGAGTCCATATCGCACAACCAGCTAAAACCACACAATCCTTCTGACTCCCAAACAATCAATCAATATTTACGGCAGAACTAACGGGCATGGCCTCAGCCCTCCATAATCAAGAATCCAAAAAACACAAAAAAAATCCTAATACTTACCGACTCCCTAAATGTACTGCAAGCCCTCCAAAACAAAAACACCAAAAACTGACCTAAATTAATAAATCAAATACTTAAAAGCTCCAACGACCTAACTAAGGCAGGCTAACAAATAACATTCTTATGGATCCCCGCCCACGTAGGAATATACGGTAATGAAAACGCCGATAAAGCAGCCAAATTATCCCTCAAAATCCCAGAAATAAGCCTAAACTTACCCATCTCAAAATCAGAAAGCAAAAAGTGTAAACAAGCAAAAAGTCACCAAATAATGGCACAACCTATATCTAAACTCAAATAGCCAAATAAAAAAAGCACTCAGACAACCTCTAACCAAACCAAAAATTCTCCATCCATCAAATGAAATCGACAGAGAAATCACTTAACTCCAAACAGGACACACAAACCTAAATAACCACCTCAATTATTTTTTTAAAAACACACAACAGGTAACTGCCCACACTGCAAACAACTAGAAACCCCAGAACAGCACTCATACACTGCGCACACTACCTAACACACCGAACCACACTACAAACCACCCTCAATCTAAATAAGGCTCTTACTCTAGAAGCAATACTAAACCCACAAAATAAACTAGAAAACTTCAAGGCCTTAGGTGTATTCTTAATCAAAACGGAACTAAAACATCGCATTTAAAAACCCAATAAACTACCAAATCAAAATCACATAAACAAACAAACAAACAACCACCACACATTAACGGAACGGAAACACATTAAATGGCCTGGCCTAGCCCGTGTGCGAAATACGCATCAGTTGGAAAGCGCACGTAAAATCTCCAAAGTAAGTACGTAAGTAACTACGAAACCATCTTGGCTTGGACATTCGCCCTGCGCACACGTCCTCCCAAGCTCTCCAAACCTCCAAGCTGATAATGAGAGACCTCTCAAAGTCACTTCCGAGGGAGCTTGTCTCCATCCTGGAGCCCTTGCTGGCTTACCGGGTTGGGGACTACTCCCTCAGGACTTCCTACAAGTCCAGTTCCTCCACCCTCTCCATCTCCTTTGACCTTGGTCAAAGGAAGCGACCTCTGGTCAAAGCTCAGGCCAAGACCAAGTCTCAGAAGAAACCCACCCCGGCCCTTACCCTTACTGCACCACGTCCGGTTCAGAAGGCTAGGCCTCCTAGGGTACAGAAGACTCCACCAGTCTCCATCACGGAGATTGAGGAGAGCCTTCCTACCACAGGACATCCGTGTAGAACTCACCCAGCAGGCCAGCCTCATCCATATTCCATATTATTGTTATTCTTTTATTACCCACTCCCACCCAGCCAAACTCCAACCCCTTTATTAGATTAGGTCTGTAAAGTTTATCTTTTTTTGGGTTGCACTTCTTTATTTAATCATTTCCCCCAAAAGTATAAGTGCCTCCCCGTATGCGAGATACGCTAAATGTATTTTATTACATGCGGAAAGCGCACGTTAAATCTCCGAGTCTTAAAGATCAAATGATTAACTACATCCAAAGTTTCCTATCAAACCGCAAAATCACCGTTGGCATAGACCAAACGCTATCGGACCAATGTTCCCTAGAAAATGGCACTCCCCAGGGCAGCATCCTAAGCCTCACACTCTTCAATATTATGATTAACGATCTATTCGAGGGACTATCCCCCAAAGTAAACACATCAAAATTCGGATGATGGAGCCCTCTGGTTTCGCACTAAAAGCGTTAAAATGGCCCAAAACTTACTACAAAAATCTCTAAATAAAATTCAAAAATGGGCTGACAAATGGGGCTTCTCCCTAAACTCAGAAAAAACTGTTCTAGACCTTATGTGTAAACCTTAGTCGCCAAGTGATTACAGTCCACGGGGTTGTGAGAATATCAGTTTTTTCAGCAAAGGCATAAAGAAAACACTCCTAAAACAATTTAAAATCACAATATATCGCTTGTTTCAGAAACAATAATACGTTAAATGTAAAAGTATTGATCTCCTTCTTAATAACTCATCATTACAGCAGATACACAAATATATTTCTGCCTCGATATCTAATCGGGGCAAATGTACCTTCCTATACAAAGACAATTTAATAACACAATATTAAACGCATAACTGAGGAAATCATGAAATCATCAGATAATCATATTATGCATACTGAATGCACAACATGAACATATTATATAGATAAACTATATACAAAATATACCCTGTGTGTGACACGAGACTGTAACATGCCTTCTGCCAGTCGTCTCATTCGACAGTCACATGACCCTAAATACAGATACAATATTAATTATAATATTGTAAATAACATTTAAATAATCACAGCATATACATGCATCACTGAAATACAACTTCAGTCATTCATACAACTATCAATAAATACATGCATACATCGAGAGAGATATGTACAAAGTCTAGAAATACACCAGATTTACTAAATAATAGCAAATATGCATCAAATACCAAAATACACAAAATACCAAATAACCAATGCATTGAAATATAAAATATATGTATAGATAAGCAATACTCATGAATCAGACCCTAATCTCATCACACTCACCTCATTCACTCAATCTATCGTTGTTTATGTTTACAAGTTATTTAAAACCTATTTTATTACTTATGTACTTGATTTAAACTAATGATTGAACGCATAATGTTTAGATTGATACAGATTAATTATGATTACTAACCTTGATTACGTGATGTTCAATCCATTATGACTTACTGTGCAGTGCAGGTGTGTTTGCAGCTGATTATAAGATTAGCAATGGCAGGTGAGGGAGGGATTTGAATTGAAAGGTATACTAATTGGCTAACAACAGGTTAACCTAATGACGAGCAAACAATAGAACAAAACACCCTTGGAAGTAAAATAGACTGGACCATTGACCTTTGACCCAGTAGAATCTTATTAGTAGCAAATACTGATAAGGACACAACTAATGACAGACAGGAAACCAGGAAATGACACAACCTGTGTGTTGAATCAACAAGCTGAAATAGAAAAGACATGATACCTTATCTACACTAAAAATACTTACATATTTACAAGCTGCAGAATTAACACCTACTACAGAACAGGAATAGTATTTAAACACAAAAATACGCAACCCGCCTCCCCAAACCTCCAACTAAACAGCAAACCAATCACATTTAAAAAACAAACCAAATTCTTAGGATTAATCTTCGATGAACATCTCACCTGGGATGCTCACATTAAAAACCTAGTAACCAGATGCAGCAAAGACCTAAACACGTTAAGATGCCTAACCGGCTCCAACTGGAGGGCCTCTAAAAACACCCCCCTCTCACTCTATATATCACTAATTAGATCCAAACTAGACTATGTCAGTGCCATTTACGACACCCTAAACAACTCTCTCATTAAAAAACTAGACTCAATCCAGTATCAGGCCCTAAAACTAATCACACGAACTCAACATGGCACCTCCTCCACCTCACTCCAGGCCTTAACAGGAGAAATGCCACTTAAACTACTTAGGGAACAACTTACCCTAAACTTCTGGGCCGCGTCCCAATCAAACCCTCTAATCAAAAACTTAATAAAAAACAATATCAGCCCTAGAAACCAAGCCCTAGTCCGGAAAAATCCACTACTTACTCCAATTTCCCAAAGAATAACCAATTACCGAAACGAATACAAAATAAATAATCTTAAACAAAACAATAAATCCAATCAAATATCTTCACTCCAAAACTTAAATTACCAAAAATAGACACAACACTAGCCGATACACTAAATAAACAAACCGATCCTAACATCGCTAAAACCACCACACTAGCATATATACATGAAAAGTGGACAAACTGGTGTCACATATACACAGACGGATCCTCAGATCCGATCTCAAATCACACAGGTTTCGGAGTCCACATCGCACAACCAACCAAACACACCCACTCTTACCGACTCCCAAACAACCAATCCATTTTCACGGCCGAATTCATGGGCATGGCCTCGGGCCTACACAATCAGCAATCTAAAAAACACCAAAAACTCCTCATCCTAAACTCCCTCAGTGGACTACAAGCCCTCAAAAATAAAAACACTAAAAACCTCCCCAAACTAATATATCAAATACTCATAGGCTCAAACTAAGGCAGCTAAACAAATAGAGTTCATTTGGATCCACGCCCACGTAGGAATCTTTGGAAATGAAAACGCAGATAAAGCAGCAAAATTATCTCTTAATCTCCCAGAAATAAGCTTAAACTTACCAAGCTCAAAATCAGAAATCAAAAGTGTCTCTGAACAAAAAATCAACATAAAATGGCAAAATATGTACCAAAACTCAAACAGCCAAATCAGGGAAAGTACTAAAAAACCCCTAACTAAACCAAAAATACTACACCCAACCAAAAACATCGACAGAATAAACACTAAACTACAAACAGGCCACACCAAACTAAATAATCACCGTAAAATAGCTAATCTACACACAACAGGAAACTGGCCACATTGCAAACAACAAGAAACACCAGAACACGTACTCATTCACTGCACACACTACCAAACACACCGTTCAACACTACAGACCACCCTAAATCTTAAAACCGCACTTACACTAGAATCAATCCTAAATCCACAAAATAAATTAGAAAAATTCAAAGCCTTAAGCATATACCTAATTAAAACAGGACTAATTAGTCGCATTTAAACCCAAATTAAAATAGTAAAACCAAAACTACCTAATCTAACAACAACCCAACACACACAGCTCCCTTAGTTCGTCCCCCACCCACTCTTGGCATTCATTCCAAAACTCAAAATTCCAAAATTACTATTTAAGCAACCCCTAAAGCCCCCATCCTGGGTTGCACAAACTAACTTTTCCCCTTTTCGGAAACACATTAAATGGCCTGGTCGGGCCCGTGTGCGACATACGCTTGCAGTCGGAAAGCGCACGTTAAATCTCTAATATAAGTAAGTAAGTAACTATGAAACCCGAGTGTGATATACGCATAAAATCGGAAAGCGCACGTAAAATACCCATCTCTCTCTCTCTCTCTCTCTCTCTCTCTCTCTCTCTCTCTCTCTCTCTCTCTCTCTCTCTCTCAAGATATCAAAATATCACTGCTACAAAGTATAAGAGCATTGTCAGTCACCGAGTATCCCTTTCTAAAACCATCTTGCGACTCACTTGTTTTGTTATAAGAATCCGCTAAAAAAACACAAGTATTTTGATAATAGAAGAATAAATATTTTACTGATAATACTGAGAAGAGTTATGCCTCCATATAATTATTAACATCGCCGGTTGCGCCCTATCTGTGAAGAACAAAACTTGACCTCTCTAAATGAGTGAGTGAGTTGGGTTTAACGCCGCTTTTAACAGTATTCCAGTTATATCGCGGCGTATGAGCTTAATGTGGGAAGAAAGCCCGAAGTAATGCAGGTCTCAGACGTTTACCACTTCGGTGAAACCCACGAGCACGGATATGGTGCTGACAAACCTAGAAACATAATCGGTGCGAACCGGGATTCGAACCCACAATCATAGGTTTCTGGTATACCCAAGGGACGCAACTCTGCACAGCGAATCGTGGCGACATAAACGACTGGCCCACCCGTACCTCTCTCTAAATAAACATTAATAATAAGCCGTTATACTGTATTCCCTAGTCCGTTTATCGTAAAAAATAATTTGTTCTGTATGTCACCACGGTTGATGTATTTTTTATAGCAAGTGAATCTTAGTCACGATCAAATAATATACACTGACGTCAGCAGTCAGTCATATATTATATTCTGAAAAAAAATAAAATAAAACGAATATTGCATTTTGTTTCAGGATTTCACCTTGGGTCGAGTCAAATACATTTGATTATATTTCAATATTTATTTTGTCGCTACAAATAAACGCTGGAAATCTTTATCATGGTTCGTTGTACTATCCAGGGGCGAAACTACCACTGCAGCAGAAAAGCAATTTCTTACACCTAAGAAAAAGGCATAATTTCTTTACACCTACAGAAAGCACAATGTTTTGTAAAAGAAAACCTCATTTTACCATCTATGCAGTAAATTATTAATTTATTAATTTCGTTTTAATGTTCAAATTTAATTTGTCAACATAGAGTTTCATGAGTGAGTGAGTATAGTTTTACGCCGCTTTGAGCAATATTCCAGCAATATCACGGCGGGGGACATCAGAAATGGGCTTCACACACTTAATTTAATTGTACCCATGTTGGGAATCGAACCCAGGTCTTCGGCGTGACGAGCGAACGCTTTAACCCCCAAACTCGACCATTTCGAGCCCTCCTAACATTGGTTTTGCTTACACTTAAAATAAGCCCAGTTGCGCTCCTGCTATCCCGAGCTGTTACCTTAAATTGCGACCTGCCATAAATTAACTCTGTATCAAGCGAGTGGCCTCGAAAACACAGCTATATTTAATGTTAATCGGTTATATTGTTATAATACCAGCGCGACCTATTTTATCTAAACAGCATAGTTATACGTGAAGTTCTGTGTTCACTTTGTGTAGGTAGTTAAACAAATCCATTACAGCGTTTAAATACTTCTGTTTGTGCACAAATGAAAATTGTCTTCATATTTACACGTCATTTTTATTATGACCTGATAACACAGAAACCGGAGAATGTGTCTGCGTGCAGAATCAGGACGCGCTGACACACAGATGACCTCGAACTTGATAGCGCCACACCTCCACTAAGAAGGATTTTCATTGGTTACTGAAAGTCACGACCTATGACCTCTTGTACCACTGACGACGAGAGGACCAAGTGACATGAAAATCGACATTCACACTCACATTTTGCCAGAAAATTGGCCAGATCTGAAAGAGGTAGGTGTAAATATTGATGCAGTATGGTTTGGCAATGGGTCTGAGCACCGTTCTGAGTTATGACAGTGTTTGTAAGCATGGAGGAAATTGTGTGCCGCTTCCCAATACGCCACATTCGCATTCACAGTACACGCCAACTTCCAGTTCAAGTGGCGAGAACACGTCGTACACAGAACATCCATCAACAGGTACACAACATGTAGGTCGAGCAGCCATAAGTCTGTGTGCAGAGATAGGTATATTAGTTAGGTCGTATTCTATTCAGTTTATACTTAAAATATTGTGACATGAGCTGTCATGCTCACGACCCCCTCCCACTGAGCACTCCCCCCCCCCCCCCCCCCCCCCCCCAGCACCCCACCCCCAACCTTATTATTCATCACCAATGTGCAACAACAGTGAGTGAGTGAGTATTGTTTTACGCCACTTTTAGCAATATTCCAGCAATATTCCAGCAATATCACCCCCACCCCATCCCATATATTACTAATCACCAGTCATCAAGCACAATGAATTATTATATCCTATATGAACTGATAAACCATAACTGGTACATGTTTGATGGTACATGTTTGATTATTAACAATGTCTCACATAACATTGAACAAGTACACATAGATCGAGCTATACATTATATAGCATGCAACAACAGTGAGTGAGTATTGTTTTACGCTGCTTGTAGCTATATCACAGCAGGGCAGCTTCACACATTGTACCCATGTCGGGAATCGAACCCGGGTCTTCGGCGTGACCTATACCTTTGACCAGTATAGGCAACCCGACCGCCCCTACATGCAACAATAAATAATATTGATGATGTATAGAGGTTAGCACATGATCACACGAATGTGTTTGGGGATGGTAAATATCCTGTATCAAGAATATACATTTTATTTAGCGAGCCTTGGTGAGCTAAATACATAGTGTTTATTCCTAAGACAGGATATTTACCATCCCCAAACACACAAGTGTGATAACCTCTTTGTCATTCTTCAATTCTGTGCTCGAAATCGGAGGCATGGGTGGCCAGTCGTCTAAGGCGCCGCTATTCGCTGTCCAGAGTTGCATCCCTTGGGCATGCCATAAACCTATGATTGTGGGTTCGAATCCCGGTTCGCCCCGATTATGTTTCTAGGTTTGTCAGCACCATACCCATGCTCATGGGTTTCACCGAAGTGGTAAGCATCTGAGACCTGCATCACTTCGGGCTTTCCTCCCACATTAAGCTGACACGCCGCGATATAACGAATGCTGTTAAAAGCTGAGTTAAACCCAACTCACTCACTCACTCACTGTGCTCGAAATCTCTTCCCATCTTGCACAAACATTACCTAACATTGCAAGTTTTTCTGATTTATTTCATATAGCAACATTTCGATGTAGATTCTTACACTGTATTGCGTACTTCAGTTCGGATTTGCTGACAGGTATTTCCGGTGTTATGTGCTTGCGGGGATCAGCTGATAATGTTTTTTGAGATGGGGAAAAACATGTCGGTGTAAAACCTGAGCTTATTAAAAATGTAAGTACGTTTTGGGGAGCCATGCGTTACCGCGCGCTTTAACCAATTTAGCGGTTTATTGAAAGGCACAATAGCGAGGAAACGCTTTACTTGAGATTTGCGTTCCGTATCGTGGCGTATCGATAAATGGGCCCACGTGTATCGTATATCGTATCGTGGGTCAAGTATCGCGATGCATCGGAATATCGGTGTATCGTTTCACCCTTACAGTAGACATTTGCCCTTTTTAAGGGTTTTGCTATTTGTTATCATTTTAAGGACTAGTGGACTAAAACTGTTAGTTTTTATCGCTGAACTTGAATGTTGTGTTAAATGAGTCATATTAATGCAGGATAATATATTTTCTGTTCTTTCATATCACTTTCACATTGTTCATTCCAAGCGAGTGAACAATCTAAAGCATGGAGGAACATGCATAATTTCAATGTGTAGTTACAGTTACCGTATTCGATGTAAAAAGCCCCAAGTGCGCTCTCAAAATTAGAAATAGGGGGCTGTTATTAGAATATTATTTTGGTGGAAAAAAACAGAGTTGAAGGTAAATTTCGTGGTTTATTTTGACGGCCTGACTGTTTTTATAAGACGGATATATTTTTCCAGAATTTAATTGCCCATAGGGTGCATATAAGACACGAGTGCGTCTTATACCCGAATAAATAAGTCTTGTGTGCATTGATCAATCAGAAGGGGTGCTTATTGGGATTGTTCACTTGCCAATATATTAGCAAATATCGCCGTGGGTGCTCATTAGAGCGGGGCACTTATTACGTCGAATACAGTTATATGTTAATTAGGTTGTTGCCTTCCTTGGTCAGTATACATTTGGAATACAATCACATAACTAGACACAAACAGTAAGTAAACAACAATAAGCTATGGGGAGAGCTTACCGAGGAACTATGGGACGGTATGTCAGTACATGGTTGTTTGTTTGTTGTTTAACACCGCACTCAGCAATATTCCAGCTGGATCTGTAATAATCGAGTCTGGACCAGACAATCATGTGATTGACATCATGAGCATGATTCACGTAATTGGGATACGATGACATGCATCAAACCAAGTCAGCGAGCCTGACCACCAGATCCCGTTAGTTGCCTCTTACGACATGCATAGTCGAATTTTACATGTAGTTTGAGGGGTTGGCGGTCATTTCACCAACATACCTTTCACATTGTTCAGTGGGACAGACTTGGTATTCAGCAACCCATTCTTGTTGTGAGAGGCCATTGGCATCAAGTGGTCTGGCTCACTGACATTTTTTGATGCATGTCTTCGTATCCCAAATACATAGATTGATGCTCATGATGTCAATCACTGGTTTGTCTGGTCCAGATTCGATTATGTAAAGACAGCCATCATGTAGCTGGAATATTGCTGAGTATGATATTAAACAACAAACAAAACAAAACTTCAGGCAAAATCAGCCAAAATTTAACTGTTAGCTCAAGTTTGTTTGATCAAATGTGTCAAAACGTTTATAAAGAAAACAAAACCAGGAATATATACATGTAAATGTTGCCATGGTTACTGTGTAAATATGAAACATCCTTCACTTTTAACAGAATTTGCATTTTCTTGTCCACAAAACTGACGAATGAAAATATAATGAAAAAATACTGAGCTAAACAAGTGTGTTTTTATTTTAACCTACCAAAGCTAAACAATAAAATATGAGTAAAATATTAAATAAGAAAGTGAGTCTTCAGTACCCTGCCAGTACTAAACCAATATTTATGTTTTTATCTACAACCTGAGTCACTTTATTAAGGTTTTGTTTTGTTTGTTTGTTGTTTAACGCCGCACTCAGCAATATTCCAGCTATATGACGGTGGTCTGTAAATAATCGAGTCTGGACCAGACAATCCAGTGATTGACATCATGAGCATCGATACACGCAATTGGGATACGATGACATGTATCAACCAAGTCAGCAAGTCTGACCACCCGATCCCGTTAGTTGCCTCTTACTTTTATTAACACTTTATGTGATTGGTTTTAAGTTATCTATTTATAGCTTATAACCCTGCAGGGTTTATCCTGCTTAGCATCTCAGCACAGGTCTCAACATGGCCAGGTAATAATTGTCTTATTTTCTAATTTGTCCAGCGCTATGGTTACGGTGGGTTTATCCAGCTGGAACATCACTGTGCGGGGAAGGCCAAGATGATGAAGGATGGGAAGCTATTCCGTGTGATTGACGACAACTGCTGGTCTCCGGAATCTCGCATCAAGGAGATGGATGCTACAGGTCAGGTCACCATGACAACCAGGTTCATATTCGGCCTGAGATAAACGTACATTGCATTTAGTAGGAATTAAGGATAGTTTTCTTTCAAATTGCCATGTTTTCTTTTACGTTATCACCATTTGAGCAAGTCACCAGCTGCATTTGTGACACAATTATATTCACATTCTAAAGGAGCGTGACCTGTGCTAGGATTGGATAACACTGTTGACCTAACACCTCAACAACCCAAGCAAAACATATACTGTAAATCTTGATGACATCCTTACCTTGTCAGCTTGCTGACGGGGTTAACCTCTTTGGTCATGTGGACAGGGGGTCCGAGTTGGGATCAGAAGGTCCATGGTTCGAATCCCATCACGGGACTCGGAATTTTTATGGCCGCTAAACAAGTGTGAATTAAATGTGAAAACTGTGAGTGATCTTTCCTCACTTTGGTCAAACACCGCATTTATATCTTAAAAGGTCTATCAACAATAAGGCAGCCTGATGTTTTGAAGATCCGGGGTAGAATAGGTCTTTAGCAACTCCTGCTTGTCATAAAAGTCGACTATGCTTGTCGTAAGAGGCGACAAATGGAACCAGGTGGTCATACCTCAAAATGACTATCAACAATAAGATGGCCCCACTTCACGTTCTGGATAGCAGATATACCATAAAAACATAAACCTTGGCCATAAAAACAAAGATCTTTATCTATTCCACATCACTATTTATTGAGCAGCACTTTTAACAAGTATATATATATAACAACATCACTCAAACACTAGCAATTACATAATGGACGTCCGGTGAACTGTCACTGCTGGGGTCAAGAGATCCACTCACTCATGTCAGACTATACTTCTCTGATTATTCTAGTGAGTCTAGACAGATGCCACCAACGCCAGAGACCATATTCTATTATATGGTCTCTGCCAACGCATAACAGTGTTTTTGTTCTTTGCAACTGCGTCAACTTGAGTTGGTTAAGTTATTTTATTTCCTTTGAATTTCCTTTATGCCAGTCAACAGAATAAACACATTGATTATCTGTTGTTTTTAGGAAAACACTATGTATTGTTTTTTACGGAAGTACGCTACTTTGCATTTATTTTGAGTCGCAATTTTGGCTAAGGGCCAGCAGTTGCATTCATTTTAAGAATTACAGTATACTCATGAGCAGAAGTTACGCAACAAGCTGTGATCATGTACTTCTTGATCATACTGTGATTGTTCTATTTATTTCACAAAAAATAACAATGGTACATTCAAAACCTTCAATATATTAATAATATTAATTAAATATTTTTTGCAATGTCTACAAATATAATCAAAATTGTTTGTTTTATAAAAAACCCCAATAAGGGTACCATTAAGAAACAAAATGATTTTAAGTTTTGTCTTCAATGTCCTGACATGGGAAAAGATCTTGAAAATAAATGATGAGTTTTGTATATTGCCAACTAAATGTTCCAAAATAAACCTCGTATTTATTTCACAAGTGCGGTATTTATTTCAGGAGTTGACGTTCAAGCTCTGTCGACTGTGCCGGTCATGTTCAGCTACTGGGTAAGACAATCTATGATACAATAGTGAGTGAGTGAGTAGGGTTTAACTCCGCTTTTAACAGTATTCCAGTTATATAACAGCACATCAGCTTAATGTGGGAGGAAAGCCCGAAGTGATGCAGGTCTCAGACGTTTACCACTTCGGTGAAACCAAAGAGCATGGGTATGGTGCTGACAAACCTAGAAACATAATCGGGGCGAACCGGGATTCGAACCCACAATCATAGGTTTCTGGCATGCCCAAGGGACATAACTCTGCACAGCGAATCGCGGCGCCTTAGACGACTGGGCCACCCGTGCCCCCACAATACAATAGACTCTCTGTAATCCAACACTGCTCGGGACTAAGGGTAGGGGGAAAAATGTCAGTTTACACATATGTGGGATTAGACATGGCTGACATGATCCATTGTTAATCTGTAATCCAGTTAAAGAAACAATTATTGATTAAACTGCGTTTTGCAGCAAGCATGAAAAGTTAATTGGTTCATTGTCAAATGATCCTTGTTAATTGTTAATTGAGTGTTTATTGAAGGTATTTCTTGTGTCGGGTTGCACAGAATGGATTTGCTCATGCGACCACAAAACATTGTCGGAAATTGGAATAGACAGGTGTCTGATTTGTTTAGCTGATAATATATAGGGACTGTGCTGGGACCAAAACATTTTCTAAATGGCATCGTGTGTTCATAGCTTTCGGCCATGGGAGCTGTTCCAATTTAAACTTGTCATGGGGGCTAAGTGGGTTAGATCGCTGACTTTGTGGACTTGCGATTTGGTGCCTGACCCTGGCTGTTTGGGTTTGAATCCTGGATGAGAATCAACCCCAAAAAGTACTAGAATTTTGTACTTCATAAAGAAAGTGTTATCCCACATATAACATTTGTTACAAAATGTTAACGATTAGACGGAATGTCAGATTTCACAGTCTACTTAAATATCAGAATGTACAGTCTGCTCAATTTATAGTTCAACTTTCTGTCCCCCGATTTGAGTTGCTACACCAGTGATGATAATACTTCTTTAATAACCGGAGCCTGATCCCATTAGTCGCCTCTTATGACAAGTGTAGCAACCATAAAATTTCCGAGTCCCGTAATGGGATTCGAACCACGGACCTTCTGATCAGAGGTCGGATGCTTTGTCCACATGACCAAAGAGGTTAACCCCGTCAGTAAGCTGACAAGGTAAGGATGTCATCTGTGGGATGACTCCACGCCCTGCTACACAAGCATAGTTCCTTTTATGGCAAGCACGGGTTGCTGAAGACCTATTATACCCTAGATCTTCACTGATCTAAAAAAGGATGAGAGTATTTTGACATTTATTATTATTTATTTATATCTTAATTATTTCTCAAAACAGTGAAAATATCATTTTGCATGCTGTGGTAATCTTGCACAACATATTGCAGGCATTTGCTCATGTGACATAACTATTACATTCCTCTAGAAAGTCTAGATATGTAGTTCCTTGTGTGTTAGAAACATATCTGATATTTCAAATAGGCAAAGCCAGAAGACACGCTCGACCTGTGTAAGATCCTCAATGACGGAATAGCTGACATCGTGAAGAAGTATCCAAAGAGGTTTACCGGGCTTGGCACAGTGCCCATGCAGGCGCCGGAGTTGGCAGTTCAGGAACTCATCCGTTGTAGGAAAGAGCTGGGTGAGTGAGGGAGGTGTTATGTAATTAGCAACATTTCACCAGAAATGGTCGTCTCATATTGTACCCATGTCAGGAAACGAACCCAGGGCTTGGTTTAATGACACAATGCTTTCTCCACTCTGCCACCTAACCCTGAAATGATGGAGTGAGTGAGTGAGTATGGTTTTACACCGCTTTTAGCAATATTCCAGCAATGTCACGGCGGGGGACACCAGAAATAAGCTTCACACATTGTACCCATGTCGGTATTCGAACCTGGGTCTTCAGCGTGACGAGCGAATGCTTTAACCACTAGGCTACCCGACCGCCTTGAAATGATGGAGACAAGAGGGATAATGTACAAGTGTGCCTGGGCACAACTAGGCTAGTTTTAAGCGTAAGCAAAACCAATGACACGCTTGGGGCATGCCACTCTGAATTTTAAAAAAATTAGATGCTCTTAAATGCTATTTCCTGCATTTTGCGACTGTTTACTGGTTACATGCATAAACATTTATTCACTTTTGTAACTCTTACCATCACTATCAATATAAATAAATTATTTAAAATACTATGATTAAACCCTGTTGAAATTTATTGTATAGACCACCACCCCCTTTTTTATTTTCCTACCTACTTAACATTAGAGGAAATCACAGAAAATTATTTGAAATTAAATATGTAATTTTTTTTTTAACCTGAAAACCTGAATGGGCCAATAATCTGTAAACAAAAAAACAAACTAGTCTAGCCAAAGTATTTGACTTTCAAAATACTGTATTCGACGTATTAAGCGCCCCACTCTAATAAGCACCAACGGCGATACTTGCTAACATATTGGCTAGTGAACAATCCCAATCAGCACCCCTACCGATTGATCAATGTACACAAGACTTATTTATTCATGTATAATACGCATGGGCAATTAATTTCTGGAAAAATATATCTGTCGTATATAAACATTTCAGGCTGTCAGCATAAAACACGAAATTTATGATCTTTCAACTCTTTTTTTTTTCCACCAATATAATATTCTAATAAGAGCCCCCTATTTCTAATTTTGAGAGCGCCCTGGGCGCTTATTATGTCGAATACGGTAAGTCACTTGGACACTGTATTTTGTGCAGGTTTTCATGGTGTTCAGATTGGATCTCACATCAATGACTGGAACCTAGATGCTCCTGAGCTGCAGCCAGTATTTGCTGTGAGTTAACTGTTTTATTCTGTGACATAAATATGTGAATGTGAAAAAATAAATACATTTTGTAAATCTGAAAACACATGATGTGTATTGACATTGTAAAATACAAAAAATATGAGTATTGTCTGAAGCTCCCTGTGTGAATTACCACAATTGAGACAGACATGACGTCACTCTGGAATGCAATAATGTCATGATAAAATGGATGACGTCACATGCTTCCATCATAACAACTCACCCATTTTGCAGAATGTGAAATAATTAAGCTAATTTGAAGTTTTATTGATAAATATTGATCAAACTTTATGTTTAAAATGTGTTTCCATTTCACCAAGCCTTTTTGCAAATTTGGGATTGAGAAAAAGGTATTCGTAAGGATTGGGGGGTATGGGTGGCCCAGTCGTCTAAGGTGCCATGATTCGCTGTGCAGAGTTGCGTCCCTAGGGCACGCCAGAAACCTATGATTGTGGGTTTGAACCCTGGTTCGCCCTGATTATGTTTCTATGTTTGTCAGCACCATACCCGTGCTCGTGGGTTTCACTGAAGTGAAACATGCATCACTTCAGGCGTTCCTCCCACATAATGATGACACGCCGCGATATAACTGTAATAATGTTAAAAGCGGCGTTAAACCCAACTCGCTCACTCACAATGAGGGAAAAGTCTGAAAGATTCCAGAATCCAATCCTATTCAACAATGTTTATCAACCAATCAGCTTGCAGCTCACACTACCATTCAAAATAGAATATTGATTAAGTTCTGTTTCCTTTTGTTTACTCTCTGGGACTTTGTTCCGTTGAGCCATTATAAGTGGCTTGACTTGACACTTATAAAAGCCACAAGCCATTATAAGTGGCTTGACTTGACACTTATAATTGCCACAAGCCATTATAAGTGGCTTGACTTGACACTTATAAAAGCCACAACTTTTTAGGCCTACACTCTGTGTGGTCTGATGTTATTCATCCGAAGGTTCCCGTTTGTTTCCAGGCAGCGGAAGAACATGACTGCTCCATCTTTGTCCATCCGTGGGACATGGATCAAGGTGGAAGGATGAGCAAGTACTGGTTGCCATGGCTTGTAGGTAGGTACTGGTTGCCATGGTTTGTAGGTAGGTAGGTACTGGTTGCCAGGGCTTGTAGGTAGGTACTGGTTACCATGGCTTGTAGGTAGGTCAGTACTTGTTACCATGGCTTGTAGGTAGATCTGTACTGGTTGCCATGGCTTGTAGGTAGGTACTGGTTGCCACGGTTTGTAGGTAGGTCTGTACTTGTTACCATGGCTTGTAGGTAGGTCTGTACTTGTTTCCATGGCTTGTATGTAGATCTGTACTGGTTGCCATGGTTTGTAGGTAGGTCTGTACTGGTTACCATGGCTTGTAGGTAGGTCTGTACTTGTTTCCTTGGCTTGTAGGTAGATCTGTACTGGTTGCCACGGTTTGTAGGTAGGTCTGTACTTGTTACCATGGCTTGAAGGTAGGTCAGTATTTGTTACCATGGCTTGTACCGGGGTAGGTAGATTTGTACTGGTTACCACGGCTTGTAGGTAGATCTGTACTGGTTGCCATGGTTTGTATGTAGGTCTGTATTTGTTACCATGGCTTGTAGGTAGATTTGTACTGGTTACCACGGCTTGTAGGTAGATCTGTACTGGTTGCCATGGTTTGTATATAGGTTTGTACTGGTTACCATGGCTTGTAGGTAGATCTGTACTGGTTGCCATGGTTTGTATGTAGGTCTGTACTTGTTACCACGGTTTGTATATAGGTTTGTACTGGTTACCATGGCTTGTAGGTAGGTCCGTACTGGTTACCATGGCTTGTAGGTAGATCTGTACTGGTTACCATGGCTTGTAGTTTGGAGAACATGATGGGATTAATGACAACTGTAGTAAAGTTTGATAACGTGTCTGGAAAAAATTCATGTATTAAAAAATAGATATTGAAATCCAATGAAAAATAGGATAATGACAATTAATTTGCCAAAGTAATCCACATATGTGTTCTGCAAAGGAGGATACAGTCTACGAGACACAGGTCATGTTTGTATATGTATTGTTATAACACCTTGAATCAAGGGACATTTGAAACTTCAGGCATGCCAGCCGAGACGACCACAGCCATTTGTTCCCTGCTGTTTGGTGGAGTGCTGGAGAGGTTTCCCAAGCTCAAAGTCTGCTTTGCTCATGGAGGTAATTACGGCAAGACACCAGCTCTCATGGATTGCAGCATGCTAACTGTTTCACCCACGAGTCAAGCCCCACTATTGATTGGGGTTTGACTAGGAGGTGAGGTGAGGTGAAATGGGGTTTAACGTTGCGTCAAAGATTATTCCACTTATAAAGCGACGTGCATGTACTTGTATGTGTGGCTGCTTGTACTAGTCCGGACTGATGCCGATTTATAGTGCTAGCACACTGAGATACCATGCCGCAGTTTAACATGAATACCCCACTCAGACACAGTATACTGACTCCGAGCCGACCAGTCCTTGTTTTAGCCCCTTAGTGCCGAGCGCCAGACATGGTAACAACAAGTCCGGGCGGACGCTCTACCATTAGACCACGGAGGCGGTCTTTGACTAGGAAAGAGAGCAATATTATATCAAGTGTCAGAGCCAGGAATATACAAATGACTTATCTCTACATGGTATTCATCACGCTGTTCCATAAAACTCTTGCTTGGCATGGTAGCCAAAGGGTTAAAGCGTTCGCTCGTCACGCCAAAGACCAGGTTTGATTTCCACACAGGTACAATGTAGAAGCCCATTTCTGGTGTCCCCCTGCCGCGATATTGCTGGAATTATGCGAAAAATGACATAAATCCCTACCTACTGATTCACTCATTTAAAACTCCTGCGTGAAACAAATTGTGTTCAGTGTCGTAATATCAAGGTGAGTGAGTGAGTGTGGTTTTACGCCGTTTTTAGCAATATTCCAGCAAATATCACGGCGGGGGACACCAGAAATGGGCTTCAGACATTGTAACCCATGTCGGGAATCGAACCCGGGTCTTCGGCGTTGACGAGCGAACGCTTTAACCACTAGGCTACCCGACCGTCCCCTGTAATATCAAGGATGCTGACACATTAGTTTTTGCATGAGACCTGAAATAATCTGGCCTGTTTCTGATGAGCACAGTGTTTGAATAATTTTTAAAAAACCAAGACAGTCTAAATCTACTTACCCATCTTCAAAGTTACCTGCCCACATTCAATCATTATAAATGTTGAAAAATGGAAAAAAAGAGAGACAAATCGCGTCTTGATTCAGTTTAAATAATGTTAACAATTACTTGAGAATCTACGAGGGGTTATAATTAAAATTGATAAGCAGTCTTAAAAATATCTACCAGACAGTCGTTCAGGTAGAAGAAAATTTCATGCAGCCCGACAGAAAAGTTACCAGCCACGGGCAGGTGGGCAGGCAGATATTTCGGACACTGCTGACACTTGTAGCACAATGAACATTAGCCTGATTTTGGTGAATGGAATCCGGCACATTCGACATGGACTTGAAACAATCTTGACACATCACAGGGACATGCAAGCAACATTGATACATTAACTTAACAGAGATATAGACACCACACAGAGACACTGAAACAATATGATTACCAGGAACAAAATAGGAACATGGAAAGAACATGTAGATCATTGTGTTTACCCCTTAGGAAACCAACAAGCTCACAATCTTAGTTCTCTCCTACTGCTAAACAAAGATCTGAGGACATCCCATTGCCGGTCACGTCAGAACGACCTAACACCAATCAGAGCATCGCTTGTCAGATCATGAAAGTGACTGTTGGAATGTGATTTTTGATCGTGCAACCTCGAAAAAAACCACACAGGATATTCAGAATGACAGTTATGGGTTTATGTCTGTATTTATACAATCTAGACCATCTATTAGCCAATCCAGAATGTTCTTTTGTTCAGTTTTTAATTTTTTAATCGAGCATATGTCAAAATATGTTTCGAAGCGTAGTCGCCAGTTTGAAACTCATGCCGTAAAGCGTGATAAAAAGCTGCCTTCTGATTAGTCATTCCATTAAGCTGCCTTCTTGTTAGTCATTCCATTGGTCGGTCAAAGTTCACGAAAGGTCGGTCTGATGTGACCCGTAATGGGATGTCCTGGCAGCGAGAACTAAGATCTGATTTTAATGAGATTGAACACTGTACTGTCTCAACTGTCACAGCTGTTAAATAGTCGTCGAAGTTTTGAAAAATGTAAGCAGATGGCATCTGTGATGGCGGAATACAATAAAAGAAATGGAGCTTGTAGTTGTTCCACAACTTGATACCTAACACACACAGTAGAGTCCTTTAAAACAAGCGCAAATAAGGCATCATAGTATGAGTCTGAGAAACCTTATGAACAATGAAACCAATACGACACAAGTCACAGCTGACGACAAACAAACAGTCTGTAGTCCAATGGATAGAGTTTGCTCAGTGGTGCCATCCCCAGCTCATTCATACCTGAAAACGGTAAAAAATGGTACTTGTTGTTACCCTGCCTGGCACTCGGCAAAGACTGGTCGGTTTGGAGTCCATATACTGTGTCAGAGTTGGGTGCCCATGTTTAACTGCGGCATGATATCTCAGTGGGCTAGCACTTTAAAAACAGCCATACTCTGGACTTGTACAAGCAGACACAGACGAAGGCTGGCACTATATGCGTGCAATCATGTTGAGGCTGGCACTATATACGTGCAATCATGTTGAGGCTGGCACTATATATGTGCAATCATGTTGAGGCTGGCACTATATACATGCAATCATGTTGAGGCTGGCACTATATACGTGCAATCATGTTGAGGCTGGCACTATATACGTGCAATCATGTTGAGGCTGGCACTATATACGTGCAATCATGTTGAGGCTGGCACTATATACGTGCAATCATGTTGAGGCTGGCACTATATACGTGCAATCATGTTGAGGCTGGCACTATATATGTGCAATCATGTTGAGGCTGGCACTATATACGTGCAATCATGTTGAGGCTGGCACTATATATGTGCAATCATGTTGAGGCTGGCACTATATATGTGCAATCATGTTGAGGCTGGCACTATATACGTGCAATCATGTTGAGTGTGACATATAACCCCCATTCCTCCTCACCTCATGTGAGACTTGTTGCGTTCTTTTAGGTGGGGCCTTTCCCTACACAGTGGGCAGGATAGAGCACGGTTTCAATGTCCGTCCAGATCTGTGTGCTACTGAAAACAGTGTCAACCCTCGCAAGTACCTGGGGAAGTTCTACACTGATGCGCTGGTACATGACGCACGGTCACTGGAGCTCTTGGTTGATGTTATGGGCAAGGTGGGTTCTGGTTGATGTTATAGATGGTACATGACACAGAGCCCTAGAGCTGGTTGATGTTATAGATGGTACATGACACAGAGCCCTAGAGCTGGTTGATGTTATAGATGGTACATGACACAGAGCCCTAGAGCTGGTTGATGTTATAGATGGTACATGACACAGAGCCCTAGAGCTCCTGGTTGATGTTATAGATGGTACATGACACAGAGCCCTAGAGCTGGTTGATGTTATAGATGGTACATGACACAGAGCCCTAGAGCTCCTGGTTGATGTTATAGATGGTACATGACACAGAGCCCTAGAGCTGGTTGATGTTATAGATGGTACATGACACAGAGCCCTAGAGCTGGTTGATGTTATAGTATAGATGGTACATGACACAGAGCCCTAGAGCTGGATGATGTTATAGATGGTACATGACACAGAGCCCTAGAGCTCCTGGTTGATGTTATAGATGGTACATGACACACAGCCCTAGAGCTGGTTGATGTTATAGTTGGTACATGACACAAAGCCCTAGAGCTGGTTGATGTTATAGTATAGATGGTACATGACACACAGCCCTAGAGCTCCTGGTTATAGATGGTACATGACACAGAGCCCTAGACCTGGTTGATGTTATAGATGGTACATGACACAGAGCCCTAGAGCTCCTGGTTATAGATGGTACATGACACAGATCCCTAGAGCTGGTTGATGTTATAGATGGTACATGACACAGAGCCCTAGAGCTGGTTGATGTTATAGATGGTACATGACACAGAGCCCTAGAGCTCCTGGTTGATGTTATAGATGGTACATGACACAGAGCCCTAGAGCTGGTTGATGTTATCGTTGGTACATGACACAGAGCCCCAGAGCTGGTTGATGTTATAGTATAGATGGTACATGACACAGAGCCCTAGAGCTCCTGGTTATAGATGGTACATGACACAGAGCCCTAGAGCTGGTTGATGTTATAGATGGTACATGACACAGAGCCCTAGAGCTGGTTGATGTTATAGATGGTACATGACACAGAGCCCTAGAGCTCCTGGTTGATGTTATAGATGGTACATGACACAGAGCCCTAGAGCTGGTTGATGTTATAGATGGTACATGACACAGAGCCCTAGAGCTCCTGGTTGATGTTATAGATGGTACATGACACAGAGCCCTAGAGCTGGTTGATGTTATAGATGGTACGTGACACAGAGCCCTAGAGCTGGTTGATGTTATAGATGGTACATGACACAGAGCCCTAGAGATCCTGGTTGATGTTATAGATGGTACATGACACAGAGCCCTAGAGCTGGTTGATGTTATAGATGGTACATGACACAGAGCCCTAGAGCTGGTTGATGTTATAGATGGTACATGACACAAAGCCCTATAGCTATTGGTTGATGTTATAGATGGTACATGACACAGAGCCCTATAGCTTCTGGTTGATGTTATAGATGGTACATGACACAGAGCCCCAGAGCTCCTGGTTGATGTTATAGATGGTACATGACACAGAGCCCTAGAGCTGGTTGATGTTATAGATGGTACATGACACAGAGCCCTATAGCTATTGGTTGATGTTATAGATGGTACATGACACAGAGCCCTAGAGCTGGTTGATGTTATAGATGGTACATGACACAGAGCCCTAGAGCTGGTTGATGTTATAGATGGTACATGACACAGAGCCCTAGAGCTGGTTGATGTTATAGATGGTACATGACACAGAGCCCTAGAGCTCCTGGTTGATGTTATAGATGGTACATCACACAAGGTCCCAAGAACTGCTGGTTAATGTTATAGATTGTTATTTACTGTTGAAAAAGTCTGTTCATAATTGCTTATTGCGCGAAGTTTTCTTTTTGTCTGTGTGTTGTCAGGAGAGAGTGTTGCTGGGAAGTGACTACCCCTTCCCTCTCGGGGAACACCACCCTGGCAAGCTGGTGGAGTCAATGGAGGGATTTGATGCAAATCTCAAGGTATACCCTAGTTAAAAATATTTTTTAATGAAGTATACCTTTTGCTTTAACCCTGTAAAGTCCAAACCTATTATAATGAAACCTCATTGTCCTTAGAACTACTGCTTGCTCGCTCACTCGATCACTTGTTTGCTCCCTCCCTCACTGCCTCCCTCCCTCACTCACTCCCTCCCTCACTGCCTCCCTCCCTCCTTCACTCACTCTTACTCATCTGTTGAATTCATTTAAAGATAACTTCCTGGCTGGCAAAGCACTCTAATGTCTCATACATTCCCTCCCTTCGTCCCTCACTCCCTAACTCACTCTTGAATATATTTCGGGATACCTTGCTGTTGAATTCATTTCAGGATATATTGCTGCCTGGCAATGAACTGGAATTTTTCAGTTACTTACTCACTCACTCATCTTTTGAATTCATTCCAGGATAATTTGCTGGCTGGAAATGCACTGGAATTTCTTGGCCTGGACAGGGCCAAGTTTCAGTGATGCTCTCCATGAAGACCACACAATGTCTTCATCACCCTCCTACTGGTCTACCCAAGAATTGCAGATAACCAAAAGCTGAAATCCTGAACACTGTGTGACGTTGCTCTTAATTAACTGGTGACAGAATGGTGCAGACAATGAAAAAAAAAATCTGCCATAATATAGCTGGAATATTGCTGCTATGGCGTACAAAACACACACACTAAACAAAGTCAATATTTCTATCCTCCGCAAAGATCGCTTGCAGTGGTTACCTTCAAAATTCCATACATGCAGACGATTGAAAAGCACTGCTTTGGTTACAAACTTTGGAAATCAGGTTTAAAATATGTAACTGAATATGTGAAATAAGAGCTCTGAATGATGCCAGTTTGTGTCAGATATATTGAGTGAGTTTGATTTTACGCCGCCTTTAGCAATATTCCAGCAATATCACGGCGGGGGACACCAGAAATGGGCTTCACACATTGTACCCATGTCGGGAATCGAACCCGTGTCTTCGGCGTGACGAGTGAACGTTTTAACCACTAGGCTACCTGACCACCACTACTGGCCAATTGGTTACAATCAGGTAGGTATTGTGTGTGAGTGAGTGAGTCTGAAACACAACACCCCTTTAACCATGCTTTAAATATGTTTCGCCACATTTGGCTGGACTAACGAGTCTATGCATAATCCAATCAAAATTGTGAAAGGAAATCAAAATCCGGTTCCTAAACTGTCGTGCAGATTTCAGTTGAGTGCCAGATTTTGAAAGCATGTGCACCGCCAACTCGGCGTCAACAGATATTTTCCAAATCTTTTCATGTTTTTTATCAAGGTGCTCACATGATTTGATGCACTTTGCGATGTAAGGCCTGTTTTATCACAATATAGATCTTGAAAATTGATCTGATCGTCTAGAATCGGGGCCGCCATTTTGTTTGAAACCAATGCAAGTGATACAAGAGGCGAAATCTGATTGGTCAATAGGAGAGGCACAGAAGTGACACAACTTGTAATAACTACTCCTTGTGTTGAACCTAAAGATTCCAGCCTGGTTCGACAAGGGTGGAAACTGGACTTTTATAGTCAGTTAGTAGCCTTGCCTCAGGAAGATGGTTGGTTGGTGGGTGGGTGGGTGGTTTAGTGAGTGAATGGTTGAGTGAGTGAGTGAAATTAGTTAAATGCTGCTCTGAAAAGGATTTGTCAGTACAAAGTCATTCAATTTGTAGATGTGTATTTTGTTGGCGAAAGCCAGAAGGCCCCTTTTGCTGCAGACCAAGGACCATCATATCTAGTCACTTTTATTATCGCCTGCCCAACAAAGTTGGCGGGGGGATATAGAAACGGTCTCCGTTCGTCCGTCCGTACGTCCATCCGTCACATTTTGTTTCCGGAGCATAACTCAGAAACCTTTCAATATTTTTTCATGAAACTTTGCAGGTCTGTCAAGTACATGCTGAACTGGTGCCTTTTGCTATTGTGAAATTTTAGAATTTTTATTTTTTACGTTTCCATGGCAACAAGATGGACTAAGGTTCTGAGAGGGTAGGGTTCGTTTCCGGAGCATAACTCATAAACCGTTCAATATTTGTTCATGAAACTTTGCACTGCTGAACTGGTGCTTTTTTAGAAACTTTTATTTTTTACGTTTCCATGGCAACAAGATCGACTTAGGCTCCAAACTCTTTTCTTTTTTTACAATTTCCATGACAAGTTCCACCTCGGTTAAAAAAGGTTAGGGTTTGTTTAGATTTAATTATGTCATAAATTCTGCAACAGGGGCAGGGGATATAGCTATGTTTGTGGCAAACTCATGTTCGTAAAGAAATATACTGCCTGGTTAAAAATATAGACAGTATTGTACTTCACACATGTACACGATGTGTGTCATAACCAGTCGCTAGTCATCTTTTCAGTGAATTTCAGACGATATATGTTTTTGATTATATATATGTTTGATGTAATGTTTTATATATGTATACTGGTAAGTCATGTAATGTTCACTGTTACCATACACACATACTCATGTACACTATATGTAATCTGTTCATGGAATATAAGGATCTGTGTATTAATGGCTAGTTTCACCTGTGGTTTGTTTTGGTTTGTTTGTTTTACATCGCACTCAGCAATATTCCAGATATATGACGGCGGTCTGTAAATAATCGAGTCTGGACCAGCCAATTCAGTGATTGACATCATGAGCATTGATCCACGCATTTGGGATTGATGACATGCATCAACCAAGTCAGCGAGCCTGTTTCTCCTGTGGACATTATATTATATACTGCTTCTACTAGGCTGCCATGGTATGTGTCGCAGATTCATTGCAATGTTTTTTATTTGTGTGTATCAATACACAAAAAGGGTCAAAATAAATATATTTCAAGAATGGAACAATTTATTTCTATTTGACACTTATCAGACATCTCTGCTCAAATGCGGTTTATATTTGTTCCCTGGTCAGTCGATCCAGAGCAATCAAGTTACCATTCTCATCCCCCTCGAGAGTATACAATTACATACAACTCACATATTGGGTACCCATTCCCTGCTAGATAAAGAGAGGGAGTTGGGAGTAACCTAGTGGTTAAAGCGCTCGCCATGCCGAAGATCCGGGTTCGATTCCCCACGTGGGAACAGTGTGTGAAGCCCATTTCTGGTGTTCCCTCTGTGATATTGCTGGAATATTGCTAAAAAACGGTGTAAAACCATACTCACTCACTCACTCACTCCCTCACTCACCCACTCAGATTTTGTGAAAAGACCACTCCATGACCTTTAATGCCTGACACATTCTGTCTCACATAAATATGTATCTCCAACAGTTGACATCTCTTCAGGCAAGTTGACTGCCTTCGAAATTAGTTTCTGTTGCTTCTATGATGAGATACTACTGTCTGACATGTGTTGTATACTCCCAAGGGAGTTGAGAATGCCATGTTTGAATGCTCACAGGTCCTTTACAGGAGTTGTACTATACTTTTAGCATAATTATGTCCCGTATTTCCTTAACAACAGGCTTTGGGGACGAGTGATTTAGTCTGTCCATTATCAAGTGTTCTGTGCTTACGTTTCTAGGTTTGTCAGCACCAAACCCATACACGTATGTTTCCCCAAACGTCAAAGACCTGCATCTCTTCAGACACCCCCCATTCCCCACACTTAGACGACACGCCGTGGTGTAACTCAATGGTTCGGGTATAAACCTTCAATGGGAATGGATTGTTAGTTGCACCCGCTAAACCTACTGTTCCGAGGAGTATTTTCCTCGATTCGCAGTGTTTTTATTAATAGGTCATGCCGTTTTCTTGGTATGCATGAAACTTACTCGGTATTCGTGCTTGACCCCTCAATATCATTTCGCTAATATCCAGAAACAGCGCGACCTTTAAAGGGAGTTTGAAATGCAGGCGTTCTTGGCCACGCACAATGAAGCGCCGTAAAATATCAAACAGTGTCTACATCTAGAGCGAAGTCGTGCCGATTTGACTTTCTGAGTATGGGAGTGAGTAACAAATGTTTGTTTTTTTGGTTTGTTTGCTTGTTGGTTGGTTAACAACGGAATCAGCAATATTCCAGCTATATGAAGGCGGTCTGTAAATAATCGAGTCTTGACCAGACAATCCAGTGATTGACATCAAGAGCATCGATCCACGCAATTAGGATACGATGACATGCATCAACCAAGTCAGCGAGCCTGACCATCCGATCCCGTTAGTCGGCTCTTACGACAAGCATAGTCGCCTTTCACGGTAAGCATGTGTTCCTGAAGACCTATTCCACCCCGGATCTTCACGGGTATGTTACAAATGTACCCTAATGACATGAACCAATTGCATTGTTGATGTCAAATGACCCCCCGGCCCTTTTATAAATAAATGCAAAAGCAACAAATGTTCACATCCCTTTCGATGGGTACCGATAACCACCATATCAGCATCAAATTTGCATATTCAATAACGGCCATTAATTTGGTAGAAGCGTTCATACAAAACTTTGTGAATTTTTGTTTAAGCCGCAGTTCTATCGCAAACTTTTGTAAGTTGTCAAATCTGGGCAAGGGAGACCACTGCCGCGAGCCGCGATGGGGTCTTACACCCAAGACATGACCATACATCGTGATGGGCACGTGAATTGTTCATGCAGTCAACCACAGGTCTTCCCGTAGGATCATGTCTTGACTGGCGGACCCCATCTCGGTTCTCGGCTAGACAGACCAGTGCTTGATGGCCAGAACAACAATTCCCGTGCACGGTAACGAAATACGGTGTCCGCAAAGCGACGATGTTAAAACTGATCACCCGATCGACTCTTCCGCAAACGTTGGGTCGACCTAACCTTCGTAGGAATTCCAATGTGGATTCTCAAACCATAATCTGGGGCAGACATGAAACATCGATTTATTATCGCATCATTGCCCTTCAATTCCTACATTATCAGTGGACGTTCGCGGGCACTCGGATGTGCAGCTACTTTGTAAAAGCAATGCAATATCGCTTTACTTCGGCTTTTGTACCGGCATTTTACCGGTGTGTACGTCGGTGTCTACTGATACCCAACAGTGGTGGTCTCTTTGTAATCAAGCTTGCTTGACAGTAGCATGCTGTTAACACGGTGTCTGGCAGGATGTCCGGTAGTGTAGTGGCAAGTTGTCAGCTCGTCACGCGTGGTTTGATCCCATCATTCAAGTATGTGAAGCTAGTTCCGGGTTTGGCTGGTCCTGACATAACTTGTCATTGCCTTGACATTGCCTCGAACACCGTTTTACACAACTCTGAATTGACACACCATGGTAGAGTATAATTGAGGGTTGCAGATAAGCTGCCAGAGTAATTTGCATTTATGAGGCTGCCAACCCCCCTTTGCTATGTAGGAGTAGGGGGTCTATTAAGGGTATTCGGTACCCAGTAGTGTCATTCGCGGAACGCCGATAGATATGACGTTAAACACTAACGAAAAGGCTTAAGCACTACCGATACAACCTTACATTTTATTTCTCTCACTCACCAAAGTAATGGCACACATGCATTTGTGTCGGTATACCCGATGTATAAAGGTAGGTTTTATAATAAATACAGACCGACAATAAGGGCGTCTGTAGGTGAGCGACTTTGAGTGTGAAGTGTTCGATGTTTGTTATTTAACGCCGCACTAAGCAATATTCCAGCTATATGACGGAGGTCTGTAAAATAATCGAGTCTGAACCAGACAATCCAGTCATTGACGTCATGAACATTGATCCACGCAATTTGGATACGATGACATGTATCAACCAAGTTAGCTAATAGCTAGCCTGACCACGATGTGAACCACACAGAAACTACCAGAATCAAATTCTAACTGGCTACGATGTCTGAGACCACTAGGCCCCCCTTTCCCCAGTCAGATGACGGACTAACTTGTTCAATAATTTACAAAGAAGCCAAGTCCCTAGGCACTTAGGTGATGAGGAAGTCGGTTAGATGTGCCTTGAGCTAGCTCAGGTCATCCTTCCGGTCAGCGGCGGAAGTCTTGAGGCTCTTTATGTTGAGAACATCCGGTATGCGCAGACTTCACCAGTGGCGATCGGTTTGGAGTGTTGGCAGGCTTTGGTGTATAGTTTCGATGTGAAACTACGGAATACGTTTGGAACTTACCACCACTTGGAACGCTTTCATCCCAGAGTGGACCGCATCCGTGGTCTAGTGGTACAGCGTCCGCCCGGAGAGCGGAAGGTCCGGTGTTCGATCCCCGGCCGCGTCATACTAAAAGATGTTAAAATATTGTACTTGTTGTTACCCTGTCTGGCGCTCGGCTAAAACAAGGACTGGTGGGCTCGGAGTCAGTGTACTGTGTTTGAGTGGGGTATACATGTTAAACTGGGACATGGTATATCAGTGGGCTACCACTATAAATCGGCATAAGTCCTGGCTAGTACAAGCAGCCACACACACACACACACACACACACGTGCATGCAGGGCGCTATATAAGTGCAATTATCTTTGAAGCGACGTTAAACCCAATTTCACCTGACCTCACCACAAGAATCGCCCCGTACTGTGCCTCCAAACAAATATAGGTTAAGGGGGCAGAGTAGAGAGAGATTGTCCTGTCATTCATTCATTCATGGAGGATTATAAACGTCTGATCACATCTGACAGAATAGATCAAATCCTTGTACCGACCATTTGAAATTCCTGGCGAGGAGCTGGGATTTTAACGAAAATATTAATTGTCCCCGAAAATGCATGTAAAAATCCACAGCAACATTTCGACCGCATTGAAGTTATGAATGAGATATTTTTTCAAGCCTGGCTGTATTCCTAAATTCGTGGCCAGTATTATCGTGATCATTAGCGCCACCGAGGTGTTCGACACATTAGTACTTACTGATCGTCATGCCAGTGGTGTCGTGTGCAGAAAATGAATGTCATTGTGACGCTTTTAGGTCACGTGTTTCTGTATGTCTTCAAACCTTCATGATTGGTTCCATGGCCTTCTTTAAGCTGGGACCGCCTCCGTGGTCTAGTGGTAGAGCGTCCGCCCGGAGAGCGGAAAGTCTGAGGTTGGATCCCAGCCGCGTCATACCAAAAGGCGTTAAAAGATGGAACTTGTTGTTACCCTGTCCGGTGCTCGGCATTGAGGGGCTAAGATAAGGGCTGGTCGACTGGGAGTCAGTATACTGTGTCTGAGTGGGGTATTCATGTTAAACTGCGGCATGGTATCTCAGTGTGCTAGCACTATAAATCGGCATCAGTCCGGACTAGTACAAGCAGCCACACACACAGATACACGTCGCTATGTAAGTGCAATAATCTTGGTCGCGACGTTAAACCCCAATTCACCTCACCTTCTTTAAGCTGATACGCCTTGATATAACATAAACACTCTTTAAATGGGCGTTGAACAAACTTATTCAGTAAAAACATGACTGCATGAGTTGACGAGGTATATATTTAATACAAATATGAGCAACCAATAGAACGTGTTGTCGTGTACACAGGATCACAAACATAACCAACGCATATGTAGACAAACACATTACAATAAACATCAACAGACCACGGGAATAAACACTGTATTGTGTCACTGCACTCACGTCTTCGCAGCAACAAATGTTGTCACTTTGAGCATGGTATGGAATTTTAATTTCTTTCATTAAAGAGTTCATCATATATATTATTTAAAGTGAACTGCCGGACGAAAAATGTATACACCAATATTTGATGGCTAAAACTAAAACGAACAAGAAATGTTATTCGATGGTGATGTATTTGATACGGGTATCATATGTTGTTGTGTTTGGGCTTCATTTTTTTGTATTTTTTGTAGTGTTTTGGTGAAGTCTTTCGGCCTTGTAACGTTTTGATATTTTTTGTAATTTTCGGTTAAATCCAAATTTTAAGTGTATGCTGTCTTTTCCCCATATTTTTTATGCATCACCAAGCACAGACTCCTTCAAACATCGTCAGTGACCACACATACATTAAATACTCAATTCAATAATTTGTACTAAGACATGTGATGTTTTAAATGAAAGTCAAACTCGTGTGCGACTTCCTTTCATATATGACAGAAGTCCATGACGCCTCACTCATCATCATCAACATTTCAAGGTATCGTCAGCATCTCCCCAGACAAGTCAAATAACAAAATGGCGATCTTCGTAGCCGAGGAATCTGCTTTGGGAGGAATAATTTCTTTTTGTGATATTTGTTAAATATTGAAAATATGGACACTTTGTCGCTATAGGCCAGGCCTTTGCCTGACAATGTACTTATGTTATCCACAAATCTATATACATTTTGTCAATCCGGATTAAAATAAAAAGACAAAATGGAGGGTCCCTTGGCAAGGATAAAGATGTTTTCGTGCATTTAATATCTGACCGAGGCAAACACGCACTAGTCTCTTCTATTAGAGCAGGGGGACATGGGTTGCCCAGTCGTCTAAGGCGCCGCGATTCGCTGTGCAGAGTTGCGTCCCTTGGGCACGCCAGAAACCTATGATTGTGGGTTCGAATCTCGGTTCGCCCCGATAATGTTTCTAGGTTTGTCAGCGCCATACCCGTGTTCGTGGGTTTCACTGAAGTGGTAAACGTCCGAGACCTGCATCCCTTCAGGCTTTTCTCCCACACTAAGCTGACACGCCGTGATATAACTGGAATACTGTTAAAAGCGGCGTTAAACCCAACTCACTCACTCTATTAGAGCACCAGCTTTAAAGTCTTGTTTTCACAGCTATAACAACGTCATGTTTACGTCCCAGAGAAAGTAAATTCTGTTTTCCCTAAACAAAAACTTGAAGGCAAGAGACAATCTCATTTAAATCTTTTACTCCGATACGACCCTGACACCCCTCCATTGGGGGTCGCGTCATGCGAAATGTTTAATCA
This sequence comes from Haliotis cracherodii, assembly GCF_022045235.1. NCBI lineage: Eukaryota > Metazoa > Mollusca > Gastropoda > Lepetellida > Haliotidae > Haliotis > Haliotis cracherodii. Next base: position 8,621,613 of record NW_027266276.1, on the reverse strand, counting down.
ACCAATCAGTTCCGAGGGCTAAATTATTCAGTCTGAGCGAAGCATTCATGGCAGCGCAGCTTTTCTTATATCGGTACACTACTTGGTGATATACGAAAACTTACATGTGTATTCCTTTTGATAGTAATTCTCAAGAATGTGCTGCTGTGTCTCTAGACTGCTGAGTGAGTTTGTTGGGTTTAACGCCGCTTTGAACAGCATTTAATTCATAACGGCGTGTCAGCTTAATGTGGGAGGGAGACCCGAAGTGATGCAGGTTTCAGATGGTTACCACTGTGTTGAAACCTACGAACACGGGTATGGTGCTGACAAACCTAGAAACATAATCGGGGCAAACCGGGATTCTAACCGACAATCATAGTTTCCTTGCGTGCATAAGGGCCGCAACTCTGCACGTCGAATTGCGGCGCCTGTGACCCAACGAGTACGGATCTTGTTTGACAATGTCTAAAGAGTATCTGAACATTTGATGCAGGATGTCCTTTTCTTATTTCTTACAGATTTGACCGCCTCCGTGGTCTAGTCGGAGAGCGGAAGGTCCGGGGTTCGATCCCCGGCCGCGTCATACCAAAAGACGTTAAAAGATGGTACTTGCTGTTACCCTGTTTGGCGCTCGGCATTAGGGGCTAAAACAAGGACTGGTCGGCTCGGAGTCAGTATAGTGTGTCTGAGTGGGGTATAAATTTGCGTCATGGTGTAGGCTAGCACTGTAAATCGGCATCAGTCCGGACTAGTACACACACACACACACACACACACACACACACACACACACACACACACATGCACGTCGCTATGCTATTTTAGTGCAATAATCTTGGACGCGACGTTAACCCCCATTTCACCTCACCTCACCTCACCCGATCTCACGTCACCTCTTGCAGATTTAGATCACGCTGTATCCAGAATCCTCTCATGGAGGATTCGAATCCCGAATACGCCTTTTACATAATTCTTGATCTTACAGCACCATGCCCATCTGCGTGGTAGACGACACGCTGTGATGTATGGTTCATAGCCATGTTAAATCTCTACTCGATCACGTATTTCTCGCAAATTGAAGTTACCACCTCATACGCATGTACTTTGACTTTTTCTGGCCGGTAAATATGTAACTGATGAACCATTAATATCCATATTTTAACCGTTTGTTCGTGACTGTCATAGTAACCGTGTTAATATTGATCAAGTCTTAAATATGCTACGGAAAAAGACAATGAAAAGCCGATCGCCCAGCGAGCATAAAGTGCTGTAATATTGAACTGCAATTATTTCCGTTCGTTTCTTTCCGGTAACAAAACGGCTTGTCACAGAATTACGTGAGTGATCACGAAGGTTGAACTTTTGAAAGCCAAATCAGTGTCGAGCACGGTGCATTTGTTTCAAACACCGAAAGAGTACAATTAAACCTTCGCATATCATTCCGTTATCAACGTCGCGAAACGTTGCTAGTACGTAACAGGGAACACTGGCACTGATATATAACAGAACATTAATCATTCGCAAAGACCCTATCCTGCCATCGCCATCCCGTATTTCTTCGTGAACCTCCATCCGATAATTTCCCATAATATAATTAGAAACGATTTCAAAGAAATTTTATCTCACGCACA